>NC_133738.1:3789003-4124003 GCF_048934315.1 Petromyzon marinus | reverse complement strand
ATAGTAGTATATAGTAGTATATTATAGTAGTGTATAGTGTATATTATAGTAGTATATAGTGTATATTATAGTAGTGTATAGTGTATCATCTTGTATCTCGCTGTGTCTACTGCTGATTGTTTGTAGAAGTAGTGTATAGTGTATAGTAGTGTATAGTAGTATATTATAGTGTATATTATAGTAGTGTATAGTGTAGTGTATAGTAGTATATTATAGTGTATATTATAGTAGTGTATAGTAGTATATTATAGTTTATATTATAGTAGTGTAGTAGTATATAGTAGTATATTATAGTGTATATTATAGTAGTGTATAGTGTATAGTAGTATATTATAGTGTATAGTGTATAGTAGTATATAGTAGTATATTATAGTGTATATTATAGTGTATATTATAATAGTGTATAGTAGTATATTGTAGTGTATATTATAGTAGTGTATAGTAGTGTATAGTAGTATATAGTAGTATATTGTAGTGTATATTATAGTAGTGTATAGTGTATAGTAGTATATTATAGTGTATAGTAGTATATAGTGTATATTATAGTAGTGTATAGTAGTATATTATAGTAGTGTATAGTGTATATTATAGTAGTGTATAGTAGTATATAGTAGTATATTATAGTAGTGTATAGTGTATATTATAGTAGTATATAGTGTATATTATAGTAGTGTATAGTGTATATTATAGTAGTATATAGTGTATATTATAGTAGTGTATAGTGTATCACCTTGTATCTCGCTGTGTCCACTGCTGATTGCTTGTAGAAGTAGTGTATAGTGTATAGTAGTGTATATTATAGTGTATAGTAGTGTATATTATAGTAGTGTAGTAGTATATTATAGTGTATATTATAGTAGTGTATAGTAGTATATAGTAGTATATTATAGTAGTATATTATAGTAGTGTATAGTGTATAGTAGTATATTATAGTGTATATTATAGTAGTGTATATTATAGTGTATAGTAGTGTATAGTGTATCACCTTGTATCTCGCTGTGTCTACTGCTGATTGTTTGTAGAAGTAGTGTATAGTGTATAGTAGTGTATAGTAGTATATTATAGTAGTGTATAGTGTATAGTAGTGTATAGTGTATCACCTTGTATCTCGCTGTGTCTACTGCTGATTGTTTGTAGAAGTAGTGTATAGTGTATAGTAGTGTATAGTGTATATTATAGTAGTGTATAGTGTATAGTAGTGTATAGTGTATACTATAGTAGTGTATAGTGTATATTATAGTGTATATTATAGTGTATATTATAGTAGTGTATAGTGTATCACCTTGTATCTCGCTGTGTCTACTGCTGATTGTTTGTAGTGTATATTATAGTAGTGTATAGTGTATCACCTTGTATCTCGCTGTGTCTACTGCTGATTGTTTGTAGAAGTAGTATATAGTAGTATATTATAGTGTATATTATAGTGTATAGTGTATAGTAGTATATTATAGTGTATATTATAGTAGTGTATAGTAGTATATTATAGTGTATATTATAGTAGTGTATAGTGTATAGTAGTATATTATAGTAGTGTATATTATAGTAGTGTATAGTGTATCACCTTGTATCTCGCTGTGTCTACTGCTGACTGTTTGTAGAAGTAGTGTATAGTGTATAGTAGTATATTATAGTAGTATATTATAGTAGTGTATAGTAGTATATTATAGTGTATATTATAGTAGTGTATAGTAGTATATTATAGTGTATATTATAGTAGTGTATAGTGTATAGTAGTATATTATAGTGTATATTATAATAGTGTATAGTAGTATATAGTAGTATATTATAGTGTATATTATAGTAGTGTATAGTAGTATATTATAGTGTATATTATAGTAGTGTATAGTGTATAGTAGTATATTATAGTGTATATTATAGTGTATATTATAGTAGTGTATAGTGTATACTATAGTAGTGTATAGTGTATAGTAGTATATAGTAGTATATTATAGTAGTGTATAGTGTATATTATAGTAGTATATAGTGTATATTATAGTAGTGTATAGTGTATCACCTTGTATCTCGCTGTGTCTACTGCTGATTGTTTGTAGAAGTAGTGTATAGTGTATAGTAGTATATTATAGTGTATATTATAGTAGTGTATAGTAGTATATTATAGTGTATATTATAGTAGTGTATAGTAGTATATTATAGTGTATATTATAGTGTATAGTGTATAGTAGTATATTATAGTGTATATTATAGTAGTGTATAGTGTATAGTAGTGTATAGTGTATCACCTTGTATCTCGCTGTGTCCACTGCTGATTGTTTGTAGAAGTAGTGTATAGTGTATAGTAGTGTATAGTAGTATATTATAGTGTATATTATAGTAGTGTATAGTGTATAGTAGTATATAGTAGTGTATAGTATATTATAGTGTATAGTGTATAGTAGTATATTATAGTGTATAGTAGTGTATAGTGTATACTATAGTAGTGTATAGTGTATATTATAGTGTATACTAGTGTATAGTGTATCACCTTGTATCTCGCTGTGTCTACTGCTGATTGCTTGTAGAAGTAGTGTATAGTGTATAGTAGTGTATAGTAGTATATTATAGTAGTGTATAGTGTATAGTAGTGTATAGTGTATCACCTTGTATCTCGCTGTGTCTACTGCTGACTGTTTGTAGAAGTAGTGTATAGTGTATAGTAGTATATTATAGTGTATATTATAGTGTATAGTGTATAGTAGTATATTATAGTGTATATTATAGTAGTGTATAGTGTATAGTAGTGTATAGTGTATCACCTTGTATCTCGCTGTGTCCACTGCTGATTGTTTGTAGAAGTAGTGTATAGTGTATAGTAGTGTATAGTAGTATATTATAGTGTATATTATAGTAGTGTATAGTGTATAGTAGTATATAGTAGTGTATAGTATATTATAGTGTATAGTGTATAGTAGTATATTATAGTGTATAGTAGTGTATAGTGTATACTATAGTAGTGTATAGTGTATATTATAGTGTATACTAGTGTATAGTGTATCACCTTGTATCTCGCTGTGTCTACTGCTGATTGCTTGTAGAAGTAGTGTATAGTGTATAGTAGTGTATAGTAGTATATTATAGTAGTGTATAGTGTATAGTAGTGTATAGTGTATCACCTTGTATCTCGCTGTGTCTACTGCTGACTGTTTGTAGAAGTAGTGTATAGTGTATAGTAGTATATTATAGTGTATATTATAGTAGTGTATAGTGTATAGTAGTGTATAGTGTATCACCTTGTATCTCGCTGTGTCTACTGCTGATTGTTTGTAGAAGTAGTGTATAGTGTATAGTAGTATATTATAGTGTATATTATAGTGTATAGTGTATAGTAGTATATTATAGTGTATATTATAGTAGTGTATAGTGTATAGTAGTGTATAGTGTATCACCTTGTATCTCGCTGTGTCCACTGCTGATTGTTTGTAGAAGTAGTGTATAGTGTATAGTAGTATATTATAGTAGTGTATAGTGTATAGTAGTGTATACTATAGTAGTGTATAGTGTATCACCTTGTATCTCGCTGTGTCTACTGCTGATTGTTTGTAGAAGTAGTGTATAGTGTATAGTAGTATATTATAGTGTATATTATAGTGTATATTATAGTGTATAGTGTATAGTAGTATATTATAGTGTATATTATAGTAGTGTATAGTGTATAGTAGTGTATAGTGTATCACCTTGTATCTCGCTGTGTCCACTGCTGATTGTTTGTAGAAGTAGTGTATAGTGTATAGTAGTATATTATAGTAGTGTATAGTGTATAGTAGTGTATACTATAGTAGTGTATAGTGTATCACCTTGTATCTCGCTGTGTCTACTGCTGATTGCTTGTAGAAGTAGGTCACCGCTTTGGCCCGCTCCTTGATCGCCTCGTGCTGAGATTGTGACGACGACGACGCCGCCGATTGGTGGAGGCGGTGGCGGGGGGAGGAGCCCGGCGGCTCCGGGGGCGGGGCCAGCAACGAGCTCCGCCCCGCCCCCCACGCGGCCCCGCCCCTCCCCGGCCAGACCGGGCGAGTCACGTGACGTAAAGATGACGTCATAGCGTCACCCACCCCCTAATTCAATTAGCCTAAAGTTGTTAATGTTAAATAGTTTATAGATTACAGATTAGTATTAAATAGTTTATAGATGATTATTTAATAGTTTATAGATTGCTATTAAATAGTTTATAGATGATTACAGATGATTATTTAATAGTTTATAGATTGCTATTAAATAGTTTATAGATTACAGATTAGTATTAAAGTTTATAGATTATTTAATAGCTTATAGATTGCTATTAGTTTATGGATAATAGATATTAAATAGTTCATAGATTACTCGAGAATAGTTTATAGATTATAAACTGTTATCAAATAGCTGAGATTACAGATTAGTTTTAAATAGTTTATAAGATTAGATATAATATTAAATAGTTAATAGACTATTATTAAAGAGTTTATAGAAGACAATGACTTTCTAATTATTAAAGTTCATAGATTATTATTAAAGTTAATAGATTAGTAAATAAGTTATCGATTATTGTTGTACGCTAATTGTAACGATGCGAATTTCGTTACATTTATCGCCGCCGCTTGCGCTCCTACGTTACCGGTAACAATAACAAATAATAACAATGAAATAATAACAATGATAACAATGAAATAATAACAATAACAATGATAACAATGATAACAATGAAATAATAACAATGATAACAATGAAATAATAACAAATTATAACAATGAAATAATAACAATAAAAACAATAAATAACAACAATAGCAATAACAATGAAATAATAACAACAATGTTCATAACAATGATAATTAAATAATACCAATGAAGCTAACAATAACAATGAAATAACAAATATAACAATAACAATTAAATAACAATGAAATAATAACAATGAGAACAATGAAATAATAACAAATTATAACAATGAAATAATAACAAATTATAACAATGAAATAATAACAATGAAAACAATGAAATAACAACAATAGCAATAACAATGAAATAATAACAACAATGTTGATAACAATGATAATTAAATAATAATACCAATGAAGCTAACAATGATAACAATGAAACAACAATTATAACAATAACAATTAAACAATAACAATGAAATAATAACAATGATAACAATAACAATTATAATACCAATGAAATTTCAACAAATATAACAATGATAACAATTGAATAATATCAATGATAACAATAACAAAAATTAAATAATAACAATGATAACAATGATAACAAATAATATCAATAACAATTAAACAATATAAATGATAACAATAACAATTAAATATCAATGATAACAATTAAATATCAATGATAACAATAACAATGATACAAATTAAATAATAACAATGACAATGAAATAATAAAAATAATAACGATAACAATGATAACAATTCAATAACAATGATAACAATTCAATGATGATAACAACAACAATACAATTCAATGATGATAACAATAACAACAATGATGATAATAATTCCGATGTTGAGTCGCTCCGATTCCTGGGGCTGTCGAGACGCTCCCAGACGGTGGCTCTGTGGAGGGAGGATTACAGAGAGAGATGGTAACTATAGAGGGTAACTAGGGGTAACTAAGGGTAACTATAGATGGTAACTATAGATGGTAACTAGGGGTAACTAAGGGTAACTATAGATGGTAACTACAGATGGTAACTAGGGGTAACTATAGAGGGTAACTAGGGGTAACTAGGGGTAACTATAGATGGTAACTATAGATGGTAACTAAGGGTAACTATAGATGGTAACTATAGATGGTAACTACAGATGGTAACTACAGATGGTAACTAGGGGTAACTATAGATGGTAACTAGGGGTAACTACAGATGGTAACTAGGGGTAACTACAGATGGTAACTACAGATGGTAACTAGGGGTAACCACAAATGGTAACTAGGGGTAACTATAGATGGTAACTAGGGGTAACCACAGATGGTAACTGGGGGTAACTACAGATGGTAACTAGAGGTAACTATAGATGGTAACTACAGATGGTAACTAGGGGTAACTATAGAGGGTAACTAGGGGTAACTATAGATGGTAACTACAGATAGTAACTAGGGGTAACTACAGTTGGTAACTAGGGGTAACTACAGAGGGTAACTAGGGGTAACTATAGATGGTAACTAGGGGTAACTATAGATGGTAACTAGGGGTAACCACAGATGGTAACTGGGGGTAACTACAGATGGTAACTAGGGGCAACTACAGATGGTAACTAGGGGTAACTACAGATGGTAACTACAGATGGTAACTAGGGGTAACTACAGATGGTAACTAGGGGTAACTACATATGGTAACTACAGATGGTAACTAGAGGTAACTACAGATGGTAACTAGGGGTAACTATAGATGGTAACTAGGGGTAACTAGGGGTAACTATAGATGGTAACTAGGGGTAACCACAGATGGTAACTAGGGGTAACGAGAGATAGAGATAGTTAACGCATAGACGAGAGAGAGAGATAAGAGAGCTAAGAGAGAGACAAGAGAGAGCTAAGAGAGAGCTAAGAGAGAGCTAAGAGAGAGATAAGAGAGAGACAAGAGAGAGCTAAGAGAGAGACAAGAGAGAGACAAGAGAGAGACAAGAGAGAGCTAAGAGAGAGCTAAGAGAGAGATAAGAGAGACACAACACAGAGACAAAAGAGAGAGACAAGAGAGAGACAAGAGAGAGATAAGAGAGAGACAAGAGAGAGCTAAGAGAGAGATAAGAGAGAGACAAGAGAGACAAGAGAGAGACAAGAGAGAGACAAGAGAGATAAGAGAGAGACAAGAGAGAGATAAGAGAGAGATAAGACAGAGATAAGAGAGAGATAAGAGAGACAAGAGAGAGCTAAGAGAGAGACAAGAGAGAGACAAGAGAGAGACAAGAGAGAGACAAGAGAGAGACAAGAGAGAGAGACAAGAGAGAGATAAGAGAGAGACAAGAGAGAGACAAGAGAGAGATAAGAGAGAGACAAGAGAGAGCTAAGAGAGAGATAAGAGAGAGACAAGAGAGAGCTAAGAGAGAGATAAGAGAGAGACAAGAGAGAGCTAAGAGAGAAACAAGAGAGAGACAAGAGAGAGAGATAAGAGAGAGACAAGAGAGAGAGACAAGAGAGAGAGACAAGAGAGAGATAAGAGAGAGACAAGAGAGAGATAAGAGAGAGATAAGACAGAGATAAGAGAGAGCTAAGAGAGAGACAAGAGAGAGAGATAAGAGAGAGACAAGAGAGAGACAAGAGAGACAAGAGAGAGACAAGAGAGAGACAAGAGAGATAAGAGAGAGACAAGAGAGAGATAAGAGAGAGATAAGACAGAGATAAGAGAGAGATAAGAGAGAGACAAGAGAGAGACAAGAGAGAGACAAGAGAGAGACAAGAGAGAGACAAGAGAGAGAGACAAGAGAGAGATAAGAGAGAGACAAGAGAGAGACAAGAGAGAGATAAGAGAGAGACAAGAGAGAGCTAAGAGAGAGATAAGAGAGAGACAAGAGAGCGCTAAGAGAGAGATAAGAGAGAGACAAGAGAGAGCTAAGAGAGAGACAAGAGAGAGCTAAGAGAGAGATAAGAGAGAGAGAGACAAGAGAGAGATAAGAGAGAGACAAGAGAGAGATAAGAGAGAGATAAGACAGAGATAAGAGAGAGCTAAGAGAGAGACAAGAGAGAGACAAGAGAGAGAGACAAGAGAGAGCTAAGAGAGAGACAAGAGAGAGACAAGAGAGAGACAAGAGAGAGACAAGAGAGAGAGACAAGAGAGAGAGCTAATAGAGAGATAAGAGAGAGATAAGAGAGAGAGCTAAGAGAGAGATAAGAGAGAGACAAGAGAGAGATAAGAGAGAGACAAGAGAGAGATAAGAGAGAGCTAAGAGAGAGACAAGAAAGAGCTAAGAGAGAGACAAGAGAGAGACAAGAGAGAGCTAAGAGAGAGACAAGAGAGAGACAAGAGAGAGAAACAAGAGAGAGACAAGAGAGAGAAACAAGAGAGAGCTAATAGAGAGATAAGAGAGAGATAAGAGAGAGAGACAAGAGAGAGACAAGAGAGAGAGACAAGAGAGAGAGACAAGAGAGAGAGACAAGAGAGAGAGACAAGAGAGAGAGACAAGAGAGAGAGAGACAAGAGAGAGAGAGACAAGAGAGAGAGAGACAAGAGAGAGAGAGACAAGAGAGAGAGAGACAAGAGAGAGAGAGACAAGAGAGAGCTAAGAGAGAGTTCACGTACGCGTCCTAGGCCTAGCGTGTGGAAGCTACCACCACTACCACCCCTAGTGCGCATGCGCGGGCGGCGGGCTTGGGGGCGGGGCGGGCGGGGAAGCAACCGCGGTTCCGGTGCCAGATTAGAGGGAATTTTTACCTCCAGATCCCGAGGACTCGCTCACTGGCGTGGGGGGAGGGGTGTGGGGGGGGGTGAGAGGGGAGGGAGTGGGAGGGGTGGGGGAGTGAGGGGAGGGGGTGGGAGGGGTGGGGTGAGAGGGGAGGGGGTGGGAGGGGTGGGGGGAGGGGGAGGGGGGTGGGGGAGGGGTTAGAGGGGAGGGGTGGGAGGGGTGAGAGGGGAGGGGTGAGAGGGGAGGGGTGAGAGGGGTGGGGGAGTGAGGGGAGGGGGTGGGAGGGGTGGGGGAGTGAGGGGAGGGGGTGGGAGGGGTGGGGTGAGAGGGGAGGGAGGGGGGAGGGTGGGGGGAGGGGGGTGGGAGAGGGGTTAGAGGGGAGGGGTGGGAGGGGTGAGAGGGGAGGGGTGAGAGGGGAGGGGTGAGAGGGGTGGGGGAGTGAGGGGAGGGGGTGGGAGGGGTGGGGGTGAGAGGGGAGGGGTGAGAGAGGAGGGGGGAGGGGTGAGAGGGGAGGGGGGTGGTGGCGGAATCCGAAGAGCTGTGAAGCTCTTTGACACAGATGTTCTCGTAAGGGTCTCTATGTATCTCTGTAGGTCTCTATGAGTATGGGTCTCTATGAGTATGGTTCTCTATGGGTCTCTGTGGGTCTCTATGAGTCTCTGTAGGTCTCTATGAGTGTGGGTCTCTATGAGTCTCTGTGGGTCTCTGTGAGTGTGGGTCTCTATGAGTCTCTGTAGGTCTCTATGAGTGTGGGTCTCTATGAGTCTCTGTGGGTCTCTGTGTGCTGTATTTCTTTCACACCGTACGTAGCCACCCGTGCTAAACGGTCCAGGGCCTCCCCTAGGTCGACTCAGCCTCAAATTAGTTACCTGGTGGAGCGGTGTGTAGTGAACATCGCCACAGGGTGGAGAGACAAAGGCGACCGGGCTAACAGCACTTGCCCCTACAGCCTGTCAAGGCTATACGGGGGATCTTTGTCTTTGTGTGTGCAGTTCGCGAACAGCACTTGCCCCTACAGCCTGCCAAAGGCTATACGGGGGATCTTTGTCTTTGTGTGTGCAGTTCGCGAACAGCACTTGCCCCTACAGCCTGTCAAGGCTATATGGGGTATCTTTGTTTGTGTCTGTATATACGTGTATAAGGGTGTGGAGGCAGTCGCCCTCCAACAGCAACGGAGGGCGGAGGAGCGACGCTCACAACAACGAGCGGAGCGCCGGGTGGCTAAAGCACAGCGGGTTGGCACAGTAGGGGGCACAGGTGGTGCATCAGCCACTCGTCTCAGTCAGTCGACCCGTGGCACCTGCTGGGTCTGCTGCCCCGTGACCTCCTGCCAGCGGGCGTTCGACACTTCACGTGGTAGCCTCAAGGTGCACGTGGCCTGGCACAAGCGTCGTGGTGACGTCACCGCCAATGAGTGGCGAATGGCGGTTGTTGTTGTTGTTGGTTATCGTGAGGAGCAGTGTGTCTGTGTGATTTATATGCGAGTGACGAGTTTATGTAGAAGTGCGTGCGAATTTGTGAGTTATCGTACGAGTGATTGTATGAGTGTATGATGAGTGTATGAGTGATTGTATGAGTGTATGATTATGAGTGAATGAGTGTATATGATTATATGAGTGAATGATTGGATGAGTGAATGATTGCATGAGTGTGTGTATGAGTGATTGTATGAGTGAATGATTGTCGGAGTGATTGTATGAATGAGTGTATGATTACGAGTGTATGATTATATGAGTGAATGTGAGTGTATGAGTGAATGATTGTATGATTGTACGAGTGTATGAGTGACTGTATGAGTGATTTATGTGTATGATTGTGTATGAGTGAGTGAATGCATGAGTGTATGAGTGATTGCATAAGTGTGAATATGAGTATATCAGTGAGTGTATGAGTGAATGAGTGATTGCGTGAGTGAATGAGTGTATGCGTGATTGTATGTGTATGAGTGATTGTACGTGTATGTACACAGAGCACGCTTCAAAAACACGTCACCACTTTATATGGGACTATCGTTTTTAATGGAAAAAGGAAATCAAACACGGCAACGTGATGACACATGTACGCTTACAGTTTCGGAAGGTCAAAGAGTCCATCTCACTTGCTCACCACCCTAGTCTCGAATCCTCTAAACGTGTCCTCCTCCGAGTCTGGAGGCGGCTTATCCCTTGTGGTGGCGTTGCAAACTCTCGCAAGTGTTTGTACGCGTGTGTGAGTACGTGTGTGTGAGTACATGTGTGACCGTGAGTACGTGTCAGTGAGTACGTGTGTGTACGTGTGTGAACGTGTACGTGCGCGTGAGTGCGTGTTTGAGTACGTGTGAGTACGTGAGTACGTGTTTGAGCACGTGTTTGTGTGTGAGTACGTGTTTTTATTGAGTGGGGAGCGGTCGTGTAGCGGTTAGCGCTACGCTGCGCTATGAACCTGGCGACCCGGGTTCGATTCCCGCTCACGGCCAACACCAGTGACGATTATCTGAACCGGTCCCGGGCCTCCCCTAGGTCGACTCGGCCTCAAATGAGTACCTGGTGCGGTGTGTAGTAAACATCGCCACTGGGGAGACAAAGGCGGTCTGGCGTGGTGCTGGCCACCCACCCCCTCGTGTACCGTTCCGGCCTTCATAGGTGCTCGCTAACAGCACTTGCCCCTACAGTCTGTTAAGGCTAAATGGGGGATCTTTGTACATGTTTGTGCGTACGTGTTTGTGTGCGAGTACGTGTGTACGTGTTTGTGCGTACGTGTGTGGGAGTACGTGTGAGTACGTGTTTAACCAGGCTGGATTGTGTGAGGAGCTCACAAATCCTTGAAAGATCTGGGCAAGGTCCCATCGGTGAGCTCCTCCGGCAGGCAAGGCTGCGATGGCTGGGTCATATAGCCCGCATGCCCAGCCACTGCATGCCGAAACAGCTTTTGTTCAGCCGGATCGAGGGGGCTAAGCGGGCGCGGCACGGGCTAGAGAAGAGATAGAGTGATGTGGTACAGGAGGCACGGGGCTAGAGAAGAGATGGAGTGATGTGGTACAGGAGGACGTGGAGCTGAGTGGACTTGCCGATGACTGGTACCAGCGGTGTCAAGATCGGCCTCTGTGGAGGAGGCTCGTGAAGGACGCTACTGGGCAGTTGGAGGCAGTCGCCCTCCAACAACAACGGAGGGCGGAGGAGCGACGCTCACAACGAGCGGAGCGCAGGGTGGCTAAAGCACAGCAGGTTGGCACAGTAGGGGGCACAGGTGGTGCATCAGCCAGTCATCTCAGTCAGTCGACCCGTGGCACCTGCTGGGTCTGCCCCGTGACCTCCTGCCGGCGGGCGTTCGACACTTCACGTGGTAGCCTCAAGGTGCACATGGCCTGGCACAAGCGTCGTGGTGACGTCACCGTCACTTAGTGGCGAATGGCGGTTGTTGTTGCTGTACGTGTGTGTGTGTCTGTGTACGTGTGTACGTGTACCTGTGTGTGTGAGAGTCTGTGTGTGTACCTGTGTCTGTGTACGTGTGTGTGTACGAGTGACGATCGTGAGGAGCTGGAGGAGTGTCTGTGTGTGTGTACGTGTGTGTTGTATGTGTGTACGTGTGTGTACGTGTGTGTGACTATCGTGAGGAGCTTGAGGAGTGTGAGTGTGTACGTGTGTGTGTGACTATCGTGAGGAGCTTGAGGAGTGTGTGTGTGTCTGTGTGTACGTGTACCTGTGTGTGTGTGTGAGAGTCTGTGTGTGTACCTGTGTCTGTGTACGTGTGTGTGTGTACGTGTGTGTACGTGTACCTGTGTGTGTGTGAGTCTGTGTGTGTACCTGTGTGTGTGTGTGAGTCTGTGTGTGTACCTGTGTCTGTGTATGTGTGTGTGTGTGAGTCTGTGTATGTACGTGTGTGTACGTGTACCTGTGTGTGTGTGAGAGTCTGTGTGTGTACCTGTGTGTGTGTGAGAGAGTCTGTGTGTGTACCTGTGTGTGTGTGAGAGAGTCTGTGTGTGTACCTGTATCTGTGTGTGTGTGTGAGAGTCTGTGTGTGTACCTGTATCTGTGTGTGTGAGAGTCTGTGTGTGTGTGAGAGTCTGTGTGTGTACCTGTGTGTGTGTGAGAGAGTCTGTGTGTGTACCTGTGTGTGTGTGAGAGAGTCTGTGTGTGTACCTGTATCTGTGTGTGTGTGTGAGAGTCTGTGTGTGTACCTGTATCTGTGTGTGTGAGAGTCTGTGTGTGTGTGAGAGTCTGTGTGTGTACCTGTGTCTGTGTGTACGAGTGACTATAGGGAGGAGCTGGAGGCGGGTGTGTCTGTGTGTACGTGTGTGTACGTGTACCTGTGTGTGAGAATCTGTGTACCTGTGTGTGTGTGTGAGAATCTGTGTGTGTACCTGTGTCTGTCTGTGTGTACGTGTGTGTATATGTGTGTACCTGTGTGTGTGTGTGAGAGTCTGTGTGTGTACCTGTGTCTGTGTGTGTGTGTGACTATAGGGAGGAGCTGGAGGCGTGTGTCTGTGTGTACGTGTGTGTATATGTGTGTACGTGTGTGTGTCTGTGTGTACGTGTGTGTATATGTGTGTACGTGTGTGTCTGTGTGTACGTGTGTGTATATGTGTGTACGTGTGTGTGTCTGTGTGTACGTGTGTGTGTGTCTGTGTGCAGGGGCGGAGCCAGCGCCAGGATTTCAGGCCGGGGTGACATTGAACAAATTTTAATTTCAGGAATGATTTAGAGAGAGAGAGAGAGTCAGGCTGCTGAACCAGACGCCATCGGGTGGCGACACGCTCTGACAGTGAAGTTTCACCGAGTCCGAAAGACCGAGTGTCGTACACTTACACGCAGGATGTCACCCACCCTGTCACCACCCACCCACCCCCCCGGCTCCGCCAATGTCTGTGTGTGTGAGTGTGTCTGTGTCTGTGAGTGTACGTGTGTGTGTACGTGTGTCTGTGTGTGTGTGAGTGTGTACGTGTGTGTGTACGTGTGTACGTGTGTCTGTGTGACTATCGTAAGGAGCTTGAGTGTCTGTGTGTGTGTACGTGTGTCTGTGTGACTATCGTGAGGAGCTTGAGTGTCTGTGTGTGTGTGTACGTGTGTGTGTGTACGTGAGTATGTGTCTGTGTGTCTGTGACTATCGTGAGGAGCTTGAGGAGTGTCTGTGTGTGTGAGTGTGTACGTGTGTGTGTACGTGTGTCTGTGTGACTATCGTGAGGAGCTTGAGTGTCTGTGTGTGTGTGTACGTGTGTGTGTATGTGTGTACGTGTGTGTGTCTGTGTGTGACTATCGTGAGGAGCTGGAGGAGTGTCTGTATGTGAGTGTGTACGTGTGTGTGTACGTGTGTACGTGTGTCTGTGTGACTATCGTGAGGAGCTGGAGGAGTATCTGTATGTACCTGTGTGTGTGTGTGTGTCTGTGTGTGTACGTGTGTCTGTGTGTGTACGTGTGTGTATGTGTGTACGTGTGTGTGTACGTGTGTCTGTGTGTATGTGTGTGACTATCGTGAGGAGCTTGAGGAGTGTCTCCGCCGTGCTGGTGAGCGAGAGCGGCGACGCGGAGGTGGGGAGCGGCGACGTGGGGAGCGGGACCTGGAAAACGCGCAGACACACACATACATGGTGTTACACACACATACACACACAGTGTTACACACACACAGTGTTACACACACAGTGTTACACACACATACATGGTGTTACACACACACATACACACACACACGGTGTTACACACACACACACGGTGTTACACACACACACACATGGTGTTACACACAGTGTTACACACACATGGTGTTACACACACATACAGTGTTACACACACATACACACACATACACACGGTGTTACACACACATACATGGTGTTACACACACACAGTGTTACACACACAGTGTTACACACACATACATGGTGTTACACACACACACATACACACACACACGGTGTTACACACACACACACGGTGTTACACACACACACACACATGGTGTTACACACAGTGTTACACACACATGGTGTTACACACACATACAGTGTTACACACACATACACACACATACACACGGTGTTACACACACATACACACACACACACGGTGTTACACACACACACATACACACGGTGTTACACACACATACACACGGTGTTACACACACATACACACACACACACACGGTGTTACACACACACACATACACACGGTGTTACACACATACACACGGTGTTACACACACATACACACGGTGTTACACACACATACACACGGTGTTACACACACACGGTGTTACACACACACACACGGTGTTACACATACATACACACGGTGTTACACACACACATACGGTGTTACACACACACACGGTGTTACACACGCACACGGTGTTACACACGCACACGGTGTTACACACACACACACACGGTGTTACACACACACACACACGGTGTTACACACACACACACACACGGTGTTACACACACACACACATACACACGGTGTTACACACACATACACACGGTGTTACACACACACACGGTGTTACACACACACACACGGTGTTACACACACACACACGGTGTTACACACACATACACACACACATGGTGTTACACACACATACACACGGTGTTACACACACATACACACACACATACACACACGGTGTTACACACACACACGGTGTTACACACACACACACAAGATGTTACACACACACACATACACACACACACGGTGTTACACACACACACACACACAAGATGTTACACACACATACACACACACACACACGGTGTAACACACACATACACAGTGTTACACACACACGGTGTTACACACACATACACACAGAGTGTTACACACACACACATACATACACACACACATGGTGTTACACACACACATACACACACACACGGTGTTACACACACATACACACACATACACACGGTGTTACACACACATACACACGGTGTTACACACATACACACACACATACACACGGTGTTACACAGATACACACATGGTGTTACACACGCATACATACACACACATACACACGGTGTTACACACACATACACACACGGTGTTACACACCCACAGTGTTACACACACACATACACACGGTGTTACACACACATACACACACACTCACACACAGTGTTACACATACACACACACACACATACACACACATACACACGGTGTTACACACACATACACACACGGTGTTACACACCCACAGTGTTACACACACACATACACACGGTGTTACACACACATACACACACACTCACACACAGTGTTACACATACACACACACACATACACACGGTGTTACACACCCACAGTGTTACACACACATACACACGGTGTTACACACACACACGTACATACACACATGGTGTTACACACACACAGTGTTACACACACAGTGTTACACACACATACACATGGTGTTACGCACACACAGTGTTACACACACATACACATGGTGTTACACACACACAGTGTTACACACACATGGTCTTACACACACACATACATACACACATTACACATACACACACATACACACGGTGTTACACACACACATGGAGTTACACACCCACAGTGTTACACACACACATACACACGGTGTTACACACACATACATACACACACATACACACGGTATTACACACACATACGTACACACACACATGGTGTTACACACACATACACACACACACACACGTAAACACACAAACACACGGTGTTACTCACACACATACACACACATACATACACACGGTGTTACACACAACAACAACCGCCATTCGCCACTAAGTGGCGGTGACGTCACCACGACGCTTGTGCCAGGCTATGTGCACCCTGAGGCCACGTGAAGTGTCGAACGCCCGCTGGCAGGAGGTCACGGGGCAGACCCAGGTGCCACGGGTTGACTGACTGAGACGACTGGCTGATGCACCACCTGTGCCCCCTACTGTGCCAACCTGCTGTGCTTTAGCCACCCGGCGCTCCGCTCGTTGTTGTGAGCGTCGCTCCTCCGCCCTCCGTTGTTGTTGGAGGGCGACTGCCTCCAACTGCCCAGTAGCATCCTTCACGAGCCTCCTCCACAGAGGCCGATCTTGACACCGCTGGTACCGGTCATCGGCAAGTCCACTCAGCTCCACGTCCTCCTGTACCACATCACTCCATCTCTTCTCTAGCCCGTGCCGCGCCCGTTTAGCCCCCTCGGTCCGACCGAACAAAAGCTGTTTCGGCATGCGGTGGCTGGGCATGCGGGCTACATGACCCAGCCATCGCAGCCTTGCCTGCCGGAGGAGCTTACCGATGGGACCTTGCCCAGATCTTTCAAGGATTTGTGAGCTCCTCACACAATCCAGCCTGGTTAAACCCAGGATGGATAGTAGGAAGGCTAGCCTAAATGTTTCCAACTGGCGAAGATGTTCCATTAAGGGGGTCCACGTTTCGCAAGCGTAGAGAAGGGAGGGAATGACCGTGGCCGAGAAGACCTGAAGCTTAGTGCGGAGCGACAGACCAGGTAGCTTCCACACAGCGTTACGCAACCGATGAAAAGATATTGCCGCTCGACTGATTCGGAGACCTCTGCTGTTAAACTGGAGCCGGTCATAAGCACACTGCCCAGGTATGGGAAACTCTCCACTCTCTCCAGAACTGCCCCATCACCGATTGGGAGTTGTGGGGGTGGAGTGTCCAATGGTACAAAATACCCAGGCAGGTGCTTAGTTTTGGTGGGGCTGATGGTAAGGACCCATCTCTTAGTGGCACGCTCCAGTCTCAGCAGCAGCATCTCCAACTCATCCTCTGAATGAGCAGCTATTACCAAATCATCGGCATACATAACGTGGTTGACCAATAGGGAGCCATCCCTTGACCGCACCCGGGCATCGATCAGCCTCCCATTATATCTGTACCATATGGAGATTCCCCCCGGTACAGCTATTGAAGGCTTCACGAACTACATGGTCAAAATAGATGTTAAATAATGTGGGAGCCAGAGGACATCCCTGTCGCACCCCAAGGTGTACAGGGAATGGTTCTGACTCCCGGCCACGTAGTTTTACCCGGGCCCGCTCACCATCATGAAGGTCCTTAATGATCGTGAGCAGAGGGTCAGGTACTCCAAAAGCACGAAGAACGACCCAGAGCCCAGGCCTACTGATGGTATCATAGGCCTTGACCAGGTCAATAAAGCAGAGATGTAGGTCTTGTTGGAATTCCCTACACCTCTGCTGTAGCAGACGGACAGAAAATATGGCATCTGTGCAGGACCGCCCTTTCCTGAAACCGCATTGGGGCTCCGCAAGCCTCTCCTCAGCGTGCCTGGCAAGGCGATACTGAATAATCCTTGCCAGGACCTTTCCCGGCACACTGAGGAGTGAGATGCCCCTGTAGTTGTTACTGTCTGTGCGGTCCCCCTTCTTAAAAAGGGGGACCACCAGGGCATCCTTCCAATCCTGCGGAACCCGTCCAGTGGTCCAGACTGTTATGATGTCATATATGGCAGTCTGTGCACAAACGCCACCCTCCCTCAGCATTTCGCTTGGGAGATCATCTCTGCCCGCTGCCTTTCCTGGTCTCAGACTCCGGATCGCCTTCAGTACTTCCTCAACAGATGGCACTTCAACCAGCCACTCACAGGGGGTGACTTCTTCCAATATTTGAGGCACCGCAGCCTCAGCAGGGTCATCATCACTTTGTGCCACGATGTTTTCCTGGCTGAGGGATTTTCCCTCCTCCAGAACCTCACAGAAATGCTCAGCATATCTGCAAACCTGTTCCTGGGGGTCGGAGAATGTATTACCGTTCTTTCCCCTAATGATGATAATAGGTGTGGCTCTGCAGGTTACTTTTTAAATAGAGATTTGTGATCGCGGGCCATTGAGGCAGACTCCATCTCCTCAGCAACCCACGACCACCACCCATCCTTGCAGCGCCTCACGGCTCTCCGAACCTCCGAGCGAAGGCTGCGGTAAAGCCTTCCTCATTCTCTGACGTGGGATTCTGTAGCCGATGACTACAGCTTTTTCTCAACCATCCTGAACATCTCCTCTGTCAGCCAGGATCTCTAGGGAGGTCTGGATCGCGTACCCAAAGCAGCCATTGCAGCTGCATGAGTCACAGTCCTAAACCTCGCCCATTTACCCTCGACATCAGGAGGAGTCGGGGACGATGCCAACTCCAGCCGCAAGCGATGATGAAATTCTCGCTTGCAACTTCCATCAGCTAGCTGAGACCAGGCCACCTTAGGTTGGAATGGGGTCCTGGGTGTACACCCACCACCGGAGTGGAAGAATGGCAGGCGCATCTTACAGATGACTAGTCGATGGTCAGAGGGCAGATCAGCTCCACGGTAGGTCCTGGTGTCAAGGACATGGGCCCGCATTCGCTGGTCCGTCACTATGTAGTCCAGCAGATATTCTTGCTTGGACCCGGCGTGCATCCATGATGTTGTGTGGATGCGCCGATGCCGGAACAGCGTGTTGGTAATTACAAGCCCATGGGCTGCACAAAAATCTAGCAGCCTCCTACCGTTGTTATTGAGCTGATCTGGCCCATGCCCTCCAATCACTCCAGACCAGGTGCCAGTATCATGACCAACTCGGGCATTGAAGTCACCCAACATGATGACTCTATCCCGAGGGGCCACTTTAGCCAGCACCTGTGACAGGAGGTCATAGAAGGCATCTGACTCATCGGCTTTGCCTGCATCCCTCCACGGATGTTCATCTTCGGTGGGGGCATAAGTAACCACGACCACCATTCCTCGCCACCGGTTGATGGGAAGGCGAGCCCAAAGTAGCCTGGGGCTTACAGCTTCCCACACCTCACCGCCACGCTCCCACGCCCCCTTCATTCTTTTGTTCAAAAGAAGACCCACACCCTGTTGTTTGGCAGACTGCTGCCCCGAGTAGAGGACTGTCCACCCCTACACACTACACACGTCACACACGTCACACACTACATACACACACACGTCACACACACTACACACACTACACACACACACACTACACACACTACATACACACACACTACACACACCACACACACACACTACACACACCACACACACACTACACACACACTACACACACACTACATACACACACACGTCACACACACTACACACACGCACTACACACACTACACTATACACACACACACACACGTCACACACACTACACACACACACACTACACACACAAACACTACACACACAAACACTACACACACACACACTACACACACACACACGTCACACACTACACACACACACTACCACACACACACTACATACACACACGTCACACACACACTACACACATACACACACACGTCACACACTACATACACACACACACTACACACATACACACACACGTCACACACGTCACACACACTACACACACACTACACACACACTACACACACACTACACACACCCTACACACACACACTACACACACACACACACACACGTCACACACACTACACACACACACACTACACACACACACACTACACACACACACTACATACACACACACGTCACACACACTATACACACACACTACACTACACACACTATACACACACACGTCACACACACTACATACACACACACGTCACACACACTACACTACACACACTACATACACACACACACGTCACACACACTACACACACACTACACACACACACTACACTACACACACACACTACACACACACTACACACACACTACACACATACACACACACACACTACACACACACTACACACACACTACACACTACATACACACACACTACATACACTACATACACACACACGTCACACACACTACACACACTACACACACTACACACACACACTACATACACACTACACACACACTATACACACACACGTTACACACACTACACACTACACTACATACACACACACGTCACACACTACATACACACACACTACACACACACACTACATACACACACACTATACACACACACTACACACTACATACACACACACGTCACACACACTACACACACTACACACACTACATACACACTACACACTATACACACACACGTCACACACACTACACACACATACACTACACACACACTATACACACACTACACACACACACTACACACACTACATACACACACACACTATATACACACACACGTCACACACACTACACACACACTACATACACACACTACATACACACACACTACACACACACACTACATACACACACACTACACACACACACTACATACACACACACTACACACACACGCACGTCACACACACTACACACACACTACACACACGCACGTCACACACACTACACACACACGTCACACTACACTACATACACACATACACACACACTACATACACTACACACACACACACACGTCACACGTCACACACACTACACACACTACATACACACACACGTCACACAATACTACACACACACCCTACATACACACACACGTCACACACTACACACACTACATACACACACACAACACACACACACTACACACACACTATACACACACACGTCACACACACTACACACACACTACACACACTACATACACACACACGTCACACAATACTACACACACACCCTACATACACACAACACACACACACTACACACACACTATACACACACACGTCACACACACTACACACACACTACACACACTACATACACACACACGTCACACACTACACACACTACATACACACACACAACACACACACACTACACACACACTATACACACACACGTCACACACACTACACACACACTACACACACTACACACACACGCACGTCACACACACTACACACACACTACACACACTACATACACACACACGTCACACAATACTACACACACACCCTACATACACACACACGTCACACACACTACACACACACTACATACACACACACGTCACACACTACACACACTACATACACACACACTATACACACACACTACACACACACGTCACACACACTACATACACACACACGTCACACACACTACACTACACACACTACATACACACACACACACACGTCACACACACTACACCACACACACTACACACACTACACACATACACACTACACACACACTACACACACACTACACACACACTACACACACACTACACTACACACACACACTACACACACACACTACACTACACACACACACTACACACACACACTACACTACACACACACACTACACACACACTACACACACTACACTACACACACACACCACACACACACTACACTACACACACACACACACGTCACACACACTACACACACACTACACACATACACACACACACTACACACACACTACACACTACATACACACACACTACATACACTACATACACACACACGTCACACACACGTCACACACACGTCACACACACGTCACACACACTACACACACACACTACATACACACTACACACACACACTACATACACACTACACACACACTACACACACACTATACACACACACGTCACACACACTACACTACATACACACACACGTCACACACTACATACACACACACTACATACACACACACTATACACACACACTACACACTACATACACACACACACGTCACACACACTACACACACTACACACACTACATACACACTACACACTATACACACACACGTCACACACACTACACACACATACACTACACACACACTATACACACACACTACACACACACACTACACACACTACATACACACACACACTATATACACACACACGTCACACACACTACACACACACACTACATACACACACACTACACACACACACTACATACACACACACTACACACACACGCACGTCACACACACTACACACACACGTCACACTACACTACATACACACATACACACACACTACATACACTACACACACACACGTCACACACACTACACACACACTACACACACTACATACACACACACGTCACACAATACTACACACACACCCTACATACACACACACGTCACACACACTACACACACACTACATACACACACACGTCACACACTACACACACTACATACACACACACAACACCCACACACTACACACACACTATACACACACACGTCACACACACTACACACACACTACACACACACGCACGTCACACACACTACACACACACGTCACACTACACTACATACACACATACACACACACTACATACACTACACACACACGTCACACACACTACACACACACTACACACACTACATACACACACACGTCACACAATACTACACACACACCCTACATACACACACACGTCACACACACTACACACACACTACATACACACACACGTCACACACACTACACACACACACTATACACACACACACTACACACTACATACACACACACTACACACACTACACACACATACACACATACAACAACAACAACCGCCATTCGCCACTAAGTGGCGGTGACGTCACCACGACGCTTGTGCCAGGCTATGTGCACCCTGAGGCCACGTGAAGTGTCGAACGCCCGCTGGCAGGAGGTCACGGGGCAGACCCAGCAGGTGCCACGGGTCGACTGACTGAGATGACTGGCTGATGCACCACCTGTGCCCCCTACTGTGCCAACCTGCTGTGCTTTAGCCACCCGGCGCTCCGCTCGCTGTTTTGAGCGTCGCTCCTCCGCCCTCCGTTGTTGTTGGAGGACGACTGCCTCCAACTGCCCAGTAGCATCCTTCACGAGCCTCCTCCACAGAGGCCGATCTTGACACCGCTGGTACCAGTCATCGGCAAGTCCACTCAGCTCCACGTCCTCCTGTACCACATCACTCCATCTCTTCTCTAGCCCGTGCCGCGCCCGCTTAGCCCCCTCAATCCGGCCAAACAAAAGCTGTTTCGGCATGCGGAGGCTGGGCATGCGGGCTACATGACCCAGCCATCGCAGCCTTGCCTGCCGGAGGAGCTCACCGATGGGACCCTGCCCAGATCTTTCAAGGATTTGTGAGCTCCTCACACTATCCAGTCTGGTTAAACCCAGGATGGATCGTAGGCAGGCCAGCCTAAATGTTTCTAACCGGCGAAGATGTTCCATTAGGGGGGTCCACGTTTCGCAAGCGTAGAGAAGGGAGGGAATGACCGTGGCCGAGAAGACCTGAAGCTTAGTGCGGAGCGACAGACCAGGTAGCTTCCACACAGCGTTACGCAACCGATGAAAAGATATTGCCGCTCGACTGATTCGGAGTGAGACCTCTGCTGTTAAACTGGAGCCAGTCATAAGCACACTGCCCAGGTATGGGAAACTCTCCACTCTCTCCACAACTGCCCCATCACCGATTGGGAGTTGTGGGGGTGGAGTGTCCGATGGTACAAAATACCCAGGCAGGTGCTTAGTTTTGGTGGGGCTGATGGTAAGGCCCCACCTCTTAGTGGCACGCTCCAGTCTCAGCAGCAGCGTCTCCAACTCCTCCTCTGACTGAGCAGCTATTACCAAATCATCAGCATACATAACGTGGTTGAGCAATAGGGAGCCATCCCTTGACCGCATCCGGGCATCGATTAGCCTCCCATTATATCTGTACCATATGGAGATTCCCCCGGTACAGCTATTGAAGGCTTCACGAACTACGTGGTCAAAATAGATGTTAAATAATGTGGGAGCCAGAGGACATCCCTGTCGCACCCCAAGGTGTACAGGGAATGGCTCTGACTCCCGGCCACGTAGTTTTACCCGGGCCCGCTCACCATCATGAAGGTCCTTAATGATCGTGAGCAGAGGGTCAGGTACTCCAAAAGCACGAAGAACGACCCAGAGCCCAGGCCTACTGATGGTATCATAGGCCTTGACCAGGTCAATAAAGCAGAGATGTAGGTCTTGTTGGAATTCCCTACACCTCTGCTGTAGCAGATGGACAGAAAATATGGCATCTGTGCAGGACCGCCCTTTCCTGAAACCGCATTGGGGCTCCGCAAGCCTCTCCTCAGCGTGCCTGGCAAGGCGATGCTGAATAATCCTTGCCAGGACCTTTCCCGGCACACTGAGGAGTGAGATGCCCCTGTAGTTGTTACAGTCTGTGCGGTCCCCCTTCTTAAAAAGGGGGACCACCAGGGCATCCTTCCAATCCTGCGGAACCCGTCCAGTGGTCCAGACTGTTGTTATGATGTCATATAGGGCAGTCTGTGCACAAACGCCACCCTCCCTCAGCATTTCGCTTGGGAGATCATCTCTGCCCGCTGCCTTTCCTGGTCTCAGACTCCGGATCGCCTTCAATACTTCCTCAGCAGATGGCACCTCAGCCAGCCACTCACAGGGGGTGACTTCATCCAATATTTGAGGCACCGCAGCCTCAGCAGGGTCATCCTCACTTTGTGCCACGATGTTTTCCTGGCTGAGGGATTTTCCCTCCCCCAAAACCTCACAGAAATGCTCAGCAAATCTGCGAACCTGTTCCTGGGGGTCGGAAATTGGATCACCGTTTTTTCCCCTAATGATAGTAATAGGTGTGGCGCTGCAGGTTACTTTTTTGATGGAGTTAAATAGAGATTTGTGATCACGGGCCACTGAGGCAGACTCCATCTCCTCAGCAACCCGCGACCACCACCCATCCTTGCAGCGCCTCACGGCTCTCCGAACCTCCGAGCGAAGGCTGCGGTAAGCCTCCTCATTCTCTGACGTGGGATTCTGTAGCCGATGACAGTGGGCCTGTCGCTTTTTCTCAACCATCCTGAACAACTCCTCTGTCATCCAGGGTGTCTGGGGAGGTCTGGACCGCGTACCCAAAGCAGCCATTGCAGCTGCATGAGTCACAGTCCTAAACCTCGCCCATTTACCCTCGACGTCAGGAGGAGTCGGGGACGATGCCAATCCCAGCCGCAAGCGATGATGAAATTCTCGCTTGCAACTTTCATCAGATAACTGAGACCAGGCCACTTTAGGTTGGAATGGGGTCCTGGGTGTACACCCACCACCGGAGTGGAAGAATGGCAGGCGCATCTTACAGATGACTAGTCGATGGTCAGAGGGCAGATCAGCTCCACGGTAGGTCCTGGTGTCAAGGACATGGGCTCGCATTCGCTGGTCCGTCACTATGTAGTCCAGCAGATGTTCTTGCTTGGACCCGGCATGCATCCATGATGTTGTGTGGATGCGCCGATGCCGGAACAGCGTGTTGGTAATTACAAGCCCATGGGCTGCACAAAAATCTAGCAGCCTCCTACCGTTGTTATTGAGCTGATCTGGCCCATGCCCTCCAATCACTCCAGACCAGGTGCCAGTATCATGACCAACTCGGGCATTGAAGTCACCCAACATGATGACTCTATCCCGAGGGGCCACTTTAGCCAGCACCTGTGACAGGAGGTCATAGAAGGCATCTGACTTATCGGCTTTGCCTGCATCCCTCCACGGATGTTCATCTTCGGTGGGGGCATAAGTAACCACGACCACCATTCCTCGCCACCGGTTGATGGGAAGGCGAGCCCAAAGTAGCCTGGGGCTTACAGCTTCCCACACCTCACCGCCACGCTCCCACGCCCCCTTCATTCTTTTGTTCAAAAGAAGACCCACACCCTGTTGTTTGGCAGACTGCTGCCCCGAGTAGAGGACTGTCCACCCCTACACACTACACACGTCACACACTACACACTACATACACACACACGTCACACACACTACACACACTACACACACACACACTACACACACTACATACACACACACTACACACACCACACACTACACACACACTACACACACACACTACACTACACACACTACATACACACACACTACACACACACTACACACACACTACATACACACACACACTACACACACTACACTACACACACTACACACATACACTACACTACACACACACTATACACACACACACTACACACTACATACACACACACTACACACACTACACACACATACACACATACAACAACAACAACCGCCATTCGCCACTAAGTGGCGGTGACGTCACCACGACGCTTGTGCCAGGCTATGTGCACCCTGAGGCCACGTGAAGTGTCGAACGCCCGCTGGCAGGAGGTCACGGGGCAGACCCAGCAGGTGCCACGGGTCGACTGACTGAGATGACTGGCTGATGCACCACCTGTGCCCCCTACTGTGCCAACCTGCTGTGCTTTAGCCACCCGGCGCTCCGCTCGCTGTTTTGAGCGTCGCTCCTCCGCCCTCCGTTGTTGTTGGAGGACGACTGCCTCCAACTGCCCAGTAGCATCCTTCACGAGCCTCCTCCACAGAGGCCGATCTTGACACCGCTGGTACCAGTCATCGGCAAGTCCACTCAGCTCCACGTCCTCCTGTACCACATCACTCCATCTCTTCTCTAGCCCGTGCCGCGCCCGCTTAGCCCCCTCAATCCGGCCAAACAAAAGCTGTTTCGGCATGCGGAGGCTGGGCATGCGGGCTACATGACCCAGCCATCGCAGCCTTGCCTGCCGGAGGAGCTCACCGATGGGACCCTGCCCAGATCTTTCAAGGATTTGTGAGCTCCTCACACTATCCAGTCTGGTTAAACCCAGGATGGATCGTAGGCAGGCCAGCCTAAATGTTTCTAACCGGCGAAGATGTTCCATTAGGGGGGTCCACGTTTCGCAAGCGTAGAGAAGGGAGGGAATGACCGTGGCCGAGAAGACCTGAAGCTTAGTGCGGAGCGACAGACCAGGTAGCTTCCACACAGCGTTACGCAACCGATGAAAAGATATTGCCGCTCGACTGATTCGGAGTGAGACCTCTGCTGTTAAACTGGAGCCAGTCATAAGCACACTGCCCAGGTATGGGAAACTCTCCACTCTCTCCACAACTGCCCCATCACCGATTGGGAGTTGTGGGGGTGGAGTGTCCGATGGTACAAAATACCCAGGCAGGTGCTTAGTTTTGGTGGGGCTGATGGTAAGGCCCCACCTCTTAGTGGCACGCTCCAGTCTCAGCAGCAGCGTCTCCAACTCCTCCTCTGACTGAGCAGCTATTACCAAATCATCAGCATACATAACGTGGTTGAGCAATAGGGAGCCATCCCTTGACCGCATCCGGGCATCGATTAGCCTCCCATTATATCTGTACCATATGGAGATTCCCCCGGTACAGCTATTGAAGGCTTCACGAACTACGTGGTCAAAATAGATGTTAAATAATGTGGGAGCCAGAGGACATCCCTGTCGCACCCCAAGGTGTACAGGGAATGGCTCTGACTCCCGGCCACGTAGTTTTACCCGGGCCCGCTCACCATCATGAAGGTCCTTAATGATCGTGAGCAGAGGGTCAGGTACTCCAAAAGCACGAAGAACGACCCAGAGCCCAGGCCTACTGATGGTATCATAGGCCTTGACCAGGTCAATAAAGCAGAGATGTAGGTCTTGTTGGAATTCCCTACACCTCTGCTGTAGCAGATGGACAGAAAATATGGCATCTGTGCAGGACCGCCCTTTCCTGAAACCGCATTGGGGCTCCGCAAGCCTCTCCTCAGCGTGCCTGGCAAGGCGATGCTGAATAATCCTTGCCAGGACCTTTCCCGGCACACTGAGGAGTGAGATGCCCCTGTAGTTGTTACAGTCTGTGCGGTCCCCCTTCTTAAAAAGGGGGACCACCAGGGCATCCTTCCAATCCTGCGGAACCCGTCCAGTGGTCCAGACTGTTGTTATGATGTCATATAGGGCAGTCTGTGCACAAACGCCACCCTCCCTCAGCATTTCGCTTGGGAGATCATCTCTGCCCGCTGCCTTTCCTGGTCTCAGACTCCGGATCGCCTTCAATACTTCCTCAGCAGATGGCACCTCAGCCAGCCACTCACAGGGGGTGACTTCATCCAATATTTGAGGCACCGCAGCCTCAGCAGGGTCATCCTCACTTTGTGCCACGATGTTTTCCTGGCTGAGGGATTTTCCCTCCCCCAAAACCTCACAGAAATGCTCAGCAAATCTGCGAACCTGTTCCTGGGGGTCGGAAATTGGATCACCGTTTTTTCCCCTAATGATAGTAATAGGTGTGGCGCTGCAGGTTACTTTTTTGATGGAGTTAAATAGAGATTTGTGATCACGGGCCACTGAGGCAGACTCCATCTCCTCAGCAACCCGCGACCACCACCCATCCTTGCAGCGCCTCACGGCTCTCCGAACCTCCGAGCGAAGGCTGCGGTAAGCCTCCTCATTCTCTGACGTGGGATTCTGTAGCCGATGACAGTGGGCCTGTCGCTTTTTCTCAACCATCCTGAACAACTCCTCTGTCATCCAGGGTGTCTGGGGAGGTCTGGACCGCGTACCCAAAGCAGCCATTGCAGCTGCATGAGTCACAGTCCTAAACCTCGCCCATTTACCCTCGACGTCAGGAGGAGTCGGGGACGATGCCAATCCCAGCCGCAAGCGATGATGAAATTCTCGCTTGCAACTTTCATCAGATAACTGAGACCAGGCCACTTTAGGTTGGAATGGGGTCCTGGGTGTACACCCACCACCGGAGTGGAAGAATGGCAGGCGCATCTTACAGATGACTAGTCGATGGTCAGAGGGCAGATCAGCTCCACGGTAGGTCCTGGTGTCAAGGACATGGGCTCGCATTCGCTGGTCCGTCACTATGTAGTCCAGCAGATGTTCTTGCTTGGACCCGGCATGCATCCATGATGTTGTGTGGATGCGCCGATGCCGGAACAGCGTGTTGGTAATTACAAGCCCATGGGCTGCACAAAAATCTAGCAGCCTCCTACCGTTGTTATTGAGCTGATCTGGCCCATGCCCTCCAATCACTCCAGACCAGGTGCCAGTATCATGACCAACTCGGGCATTGAAGTCACCCAACATGATGACTCTATCCCGAGGGGCCACTTTAGCCAGCACCTGTGACAGGAGGTCATAGAAGGCATCTGACTTATCGGCTTTGCCTGCATCCCTCCACGGATGTTCATCTTCGGTGGGGGCATAAGTAACCACGACCACCATTCCTCGCCACCGGTTGATGGGAAGGCGAGCCCAAAGTAGCCTGGGGCTTACAGCTTCCCACACCTCACCGCCACGCTCCCACGCCCCCTTCATTCTTTTGTTCAAAAGAAGACCCACACCCTGTTGTTTGGCAGACTGCTGCCCCGAGTAGAGGACTGTCCACCCCTACACACTACACACGTCACACACTACACACTACATACACACACACGTCACACACACTACACACACTACACACACACACACTACACACACTACATACACACACACTACACACACCACACACTACACACACACTACACACACACACTACACTACACACACTACATACACACACACTACACACACACTACACACACACTACATACACACACACACTACACACACTACACTACACACACTACACACATACACTACACTACACACACACACACTATACACACACACACTACACACTACATACACACACACTACACACACTACACACACATACACACATACAACAACAACAACCGCCATTCGCCACTAAGTGGCGGTGACGTCACCACGACGCTTGTGCCAGGCTATGTGCACCCTGAGGCCACGTGAAGTGTCGAACGCCCGCTGGCAGGAGGTCACGGGGCAGACCCAGCAGGTGCCACGGGTCGACTGACTGAGATGACTGGCTGATGCACCACCTGTGCCCCCTACTGTGCCAACCTGCTGTGCTTTAGCCACCCGGCGCTCCGCTCGCTGTTTTGAGCGTCGCTCCTCCGCCCTCCGTTGTTGTTGGAGGACGACTGCCTCCAACTGCCCAGTAGCATCCTTCACGAGCCTCCTCCACAGAGGCCGATCTTGACACCGCTGGTACCAGTCATCGGCAAGTCCACTCAGCTCCACGTCCTCCTGTACCACATCACTCCATCTCTTCTCTAGCCCGTGCCGCGCCCGCTTAGCCCCCTCAATCCGGCCAAACAAAAGCTGTTTCGGCATGCGGAGGCTGGGCATGCGGGCTACATGACCCAGCCATCGCAGCCTTGCCTGCCGGAGGAGCTCACCGATGGGACCCTGCCCAGATCTTTCAAGGATTTGTGAGCTCCTCACACTATCCAGTCTGGTTAAACCCAGGATGGATCGTAGGCAGGCCAGCCTAAATGTTTCTAACCGGCGAAGATGTTCCATTAGGGGGGTCCACGTTTCGCAAGCGTAGAGAAGGGAGGGAATGACCGTGGCCGAGAAGACCTGAAGCTTAGTGCGGAGCGACAGACCAGGTAGCTTCCACACAGCGTTACGCAACCGATGAAAAGATATTGCCGCTCGACTGATTCGGAGTGAGACCTCTGCTGTTAAACTGGAGCCAGTCATAAGCACACTGCCCAGGTATGGGAAACTCTCCACTCTCTCCACAACTGCCCCATCACCGATTGGGAGTTGTGGGGGTGGAGTGTCCGATGGTACAAAATACCCAGGCAGGTGCTTAGTTTTGGTGGGGCTGATGGTAAGGCCCCACCTCTTAGTGGCACGCTCCAGTCTCAGCAGCAGCGTCTCCAACTCCTCCTCTGACTGAGCAGCTATTACCAAATCATCAGCATACATAACGTGGTTGAGCAATAGGGAGCCATCCCTTGACCGCATCCGGGCATCGATTAGCCTCCCATTATATCTGTACCATATGGAGATTCCCCCGGTACAGCTATTGAAGGCTTCACGAACTACGTGGTCAAAATAGATGTTAAATAATGTGGGAGCCAGAGGACATCCCTGTCGCACCCCAAGGTGTACAGGGAATGGCTCTGACTCCCGGCCACGTAGTTTTACCCGGGCCCGCTCACCATCATGAAGGTCCTTAATGATCGTGAGCAGAGGGTCAGGTACTCCAAAAGCACGAAGAACGACCCAGAGCCCAGGCCTACTGATGGTATCATAGGCCTTGACCAGGTCAATAAAGCAGAGATGTAGGTCTTGTTGGAATTCCCTACACCTCTGCTGTAGCAGATGGACAGAAAATATGGCATCTGTGCAGGACCGCCCTTTCCTGAAACCGCATTGGGGCTCCGCAAGCCTCTCCTCAGCGTGCCTGGCAAGGCGATGCTGAATAATCCTTGCCAGGACCTTTCCCGGCACACTGAGGAGTGAGATGCCCCTGTAGTTGTTACAGTCTGTGCGGTCCCCCTTCTTAAAAAGGGGGACCACCAGGGCATCCTTCCAATCCTGCGGAACCCGTCCAGTGGTCCAGACTGTTGTTATGATGTCATATAGGGCAGTCTGTGCACAAACGCCACCCTCCCTCAGCATTTCGCTTGGGAGATCATCTCTGCCCGCTGCCTTTCCTGGTCTCAGACTCCGGATCGCCTTCAATACTTCCTCAGCAGATGGCACCTCAGCCAGCCACTCACAGGGGGTGACTTCATCCAATATTTGAGGCACCGCAGCCTCAGCAGGGTCATCCTCACTTTGTGCCACGATGTTTTCCTGGCTGAGGGATTTTCCCTCCCCCAAAACCTCACAGAAATGCTCAGCAAATCTGCGAACCTGTTCCTGGGGGTCGGAAATTGGATCACCGTTTTTTCCCCTAATGATAGTAATAGGTGTGGCGCTGCAGGTTACTTTTTTGATGGAGTTAAATAGAGATTTGTGATCACGGGCCACTGAGGCAGACTCCATCTCCTCAGCAACCCGCGACCACCACCCATCCTTGCAGCGCCTCACGGCTCTCCGAACCTCCGAGCGAAGGCTGCGGTAAGCCTCCTCATTCTCTGACGTGGGATTCTGTAGCCGATGACAGTGGGCCTGTCGCTTTTTCTCAACCATCCTGAACAACTCCTCTGTCATCCAGGGTGTCTGGGGAGGTCTGGACCGCGTACCCAAAGCAGCCATTGCAGCTGCATGAGTCACAGTCCTAAACCTCGCCCATTTACCCTCGACGTCAGGAGGAGTCGGGGACGATGCCAATCCCAGCCGCAAGCGATGATGAAATTCTCGCTTGCAACTTTCATCAGATAACTGAGACCAGGCCACTTTAGGTTGGAATGGGGTCCTGGGTGTACACCCACCACCGGAGTGGAAGAATGGCAGGCGCATCTTACAGATGACTAGTCGATGGTCAGAGGGCAGATCAGCTCCACGGTAGGTCCTGGTGTCAAGGACATGGGCTCGCATTCGCTGGTCCGTCACTATGTAGTCCAGCAGATGTTCTTGCTTGGACCCGGCATGCATCCATGATGTTGTGTGGATGCGCCGATGCCGGAACAGCGTGTTGGTAATTACAAGCCCATGGGCTGCACAAAAATCTAGCAGCCTCCTACCGTTGTTATTGAGCTGATCTGGCCCATGCCCTCCAATCACTCCAGACCAGGTGCCAGTATCATGACCAACTCGGGCATTGAAGTCACCCAACATGATGACTCTATCCCGAGGGGCCACTTTAGCCAGCACCTGTGACAGGAGGTCATAGAAGGCATCTGACTTATCGGCTTTGCCTGCATCCCTCCACGGATGTTCATCTTCGGTGGGGGCATAAGTAACCACGACCACCATTCCTCGCCACCGGTTGATGGGAAGGCGAGCCCAAAGTAGCCTGGGGCTTACAGCTTCCCACACCTCACCGCCACGCTCCCACGCCCCCTTCATTCTTTTGTTCAAAAGAAGACCCACACCCTGTTGTTTGGCAGACTGCTGCCCCGAGTAGAGGACTGTCCACCCCTACACACTACACACGTCACACACTACACACTACATACACACACACGTCACACACACTACACACACTACACACACACACACTACACACACTACATACACACACACTACACACACCACACACTACACACACACTACACACACACTACACACACACACTACACTACACACACTACATACACACACACTACACACACACTACACACACACTACATACACACACACACTACACACACTACACTACACACACTACACACATACACTACACACACACTACACACACACACGTCACACACACTACACACACACACACAGACACACTACACACACACTACATACACACACACACGTCACACACACTACACACACACACTACACACACACACTACACACACACATACACTACACTACACACACATACACACATACACACACACGTCACACACACTACACACACTACACACACACTACACTACACACACACGTCACACACACACACACTACACACACACACACTACACACACTACACACACACACTACACACACACACTACACACACACACTACACACACATACACTACACTACACACACATACACACACGTCACACACACTACACACACTACACACACACTACACTACACACACACGTCACACACACACACACTACACACACTACACACACACACACTACACACACTACACACACACACACGTCACACACTACACACACACACTACTACACACACACACACTACATACACACACGTCACACACACTACACACACACGTCACACACTACATACACACACACACTACACACATACACACACACGTCACACACGTCACACACACTACACACACTACACACACTACACACACACTACACACACACTACACACACCCTACACACACACACTACACACACACACACACGTCACACACACTACACACACACACACGTCACACACACTACACACACACACACTACACACATACACACACTACACACACACACACTACATACACACACACTACACACACACACTACACACACACACACACGTCACACTACACACACACACACACGTCACACACACTATACACACACACTACACTACATTACACACACTATACACACACACGTCACACACACTACACACACACACACACGTCACACTACACACACACACACGTCACACACACTATACACACACACTACACTACACACACTATACACACACACGTCACACACACTACACACACACACACACTACACACACTACACACACACACACTACACACTACATACACACACACTACACACACACTACACACTACATACACACACACACTACACACATACACACTACACACACACTACACACACACTACACTACACACACACACTACACACACACACTACACACACTACACTACACACACACACTATATACACACACACTACATACACACACACTACACACACACTACACACACACACTACACACACTACACACACTACACACACACACTACACACACACACACTACACACACACTACACACACTACACTACACACACACACTACACTACACACACACACACGTCACACACACTACACACACACTACACACACACTACACACATACACACACACACTACACACACACTACACACACTACATACACTACATACACACACACGTCACACACACGTCACACACACTACACACACTACACACACACACTACATACACACTACACACACACTATACACACACACGTCACACACACTACATACACACACTACACACACACTACACACACACTACATACACACACACTATACACACACACAACACACTACATACACACACACGTCACACACACTACACACACTACACACACTACATACACACTACACACTATACACACACACGTCACACACACTACACACACATACACTACACACACACTATACACACACTACACACACACACTATACACACACACTACACACACACACTACACACTACATACACACACACTACACACACACACTACATACACTACACACACACACACGTCACACACACTACACACACTACACACACACACTACATACACTACACACACACACACACGTCACACACACTACACACACACTACACACACTACATACACACACACGTCACACACTACACACACTACATACACACACACTACACACACACACAACACACTACACACACACTATACACACACACGTCACACACACTACACACACTACACACATACACACACGTCACACTACACTACACACACACTACATACACACTACACACATACACACACACGTCACACACACTACACACACACACTATACACACACACTACACACACACACTACACACTACATACACATGCACTACACACACTACACACACATACACACATACAACAACAACAACAACCGCCATTCGCCACTAAGTGGCGGTGACGTCACGACGCTTGTGCCAGGCTATGTGCACCCTGAGGCCACGTGAAGTGTCGAACGCCCGCTGGCAGGAGGTCACGGGGCAGACCCAGGTGCCACGGGTCGACTGACTGAGATGACTGGCTGATGCACCACCTGTGCCCCCTACTGTGCCAACCTGCTGTGCTTTAGCCACCCGGCACTCCGCTCGCTGTTTTGAGCGTCGCTCCTCCGCCCTCCGTTGTTGTTGGAGGACGACTGCCTCCAACTGCCCAGTAGCATCCTTCACGAGCCTCCTCCACAGAGGCCGATCTTGACACCGCTGGTACCAGTCATCGGCAAGTCCACTCAGCTCCACGTCCTCCTGTACCACATCACTCCATCTCTTCTCTAGCCCGTGCCGCGCCCGCTTAGCCCCCTCAATCCGGCCAAACAAAAGCTGTTTCGGCATGCGGTGGCTGGGCATGCGGGCTACATGACCCAGCCATCGCAGCCTTGCCTGCCGGAGGAGCTCACCGATGGGACCCTGCCCAGATCTTTCAAGGATTTGTGAGCTCCTCACACAATCCAGTCTGGTTAAACCCAGGATGGATCGCAGGCAGGCCAGCCTAAATGTTTCTAACCGGCGAAGATGTTCCATTAGGGGGGTCCACGTTTCGCAAGCGTAGAGAAGGGAGGGAATGACCGTGGCCGAGAAGACCTGAAGCTTAGTGCGGAGCGACAGACCAGGTAGCTTCCACACAGCGTTACGCAACCGATGAAAAGATATTGCCGCTCGACTGATTCGGAGTGAGACCTCTGCTGTTAAACTGGAGCCAGTCATAAGCACACTGCCCAGGTATGGGAAACTCTCCACTCTCTCCACAACTGCCCCATCACCGATTGGGAGTTGTGGGGGTGGAGTGTCCGATGGTACAAAATACCCAGGCAGGTGCTTAGTTTTGGTGGGGCTGATGGTAAGGCCCCACCTCTTAGTGGCACGCTCCAGTCTCAGCAGCAGCGTCTCCAACTCCTCCTCTGACTGAGCAAATATTACCAAATCATCAGCATACATAACGTGGTTGAGCAATAGGGAGCCATCCCTTGACCGCACCCGGGCATCGATTAGCCTCCCATTATATCTGTACCATATGGAGATTCCCCCGGTACAGCTATTGAAGGCTTCACGAACTACGTGGTCAAAATAGATGTTAAATAATGTGGGAGCCAGAGGACATCCCTGTCGCACCCCAAGGTGTACAGGGAATGGCTCTGACTCCCGGCCACGTAGTTTTACCCGGGCCCGCTCACCATCATGAAGGTCCTTAATGATCGTGAGCAGAGGGTCAGGTACTCCAAAAGCACGAAGAACGACCCAGAGCCCAGGCCTACTGATGGTATCATAGGCCTTGACCAGGTCAATAAAGCAGAGATGTAGGTCTTGTTGGAATTCCCTACACCTCTGCTGTAGCAGACGGACAGAAAATATGGCATCTGTGCAGGACCGCCCTTTCCTGAAACCGCATTGGGGCTCCGCAAGCCTCTCCTCAGCGTGCCTGGCAAGGCGATGCTGAATAATCCTTGCCAGGACCTTTCCCGGCACACTGAGGAGTGAGATGCCCCTGTAGTTGTTACAGTCTGTGCGGTCCCCCTTCTTAAAAAGGGGGACCACCAGGGCATCCTTCCAATCCTGCGGAACCCGTCCAGTGGTCCAGACTGTTGTTATGATGTCATATAGGGCAGTCTGTGCACAAACGCCACCCTCCCTCTGCATTTCGCTTGGGAGATCATCTCTGCCCGCTGCCTTTCCTGGTCTCAGACTCCGGATCGCCTTCAATACTTCCTCAGCAGATGGCACCTCAGCCAGCCACTCACAGGGGGTGACTTCATCCAATATTTGAGGCACCGCAGCCTCAGCAGGGTCATCCTCACTTTGTGCCACGATGTTTTCCTGGCTGAGGGATTTTCCCTCCCCCAGGACCTCACAGAAATGCTCAGCAAATCTGCGAACCTGTTCCTGGGGGTCGGAAATTGGATCACCGTTTTTTCCCCTAATGATAGTAATAGGTGTGGCGCTGCAGGTTACTTTTTTGATGGAGTTAAATAGAGATTTGTGATCACGGGCCACTGAGGCAGACTCCATCTCCTCAGCAACCCGCGACCACCACCCATCCTTGCAGCACCTCACGGCTCTCCGAACCTCCGAGCGAAGGCTGCGGTAAGCCTCCTCATTCTCTGACGTGGGATTCTGTAGCCGATGACAGTGGGCCTGTCGCTTTTTCTCAACCATCCTGAACAACTCCTCTGTCATCCAGGGTGTCTGGGGAGGTCTGGACCGCGTACCCAAAGCAGCCATTGCAGCTGCATGAGTCACAGTCCTAAACCTCGCCCATTTACCCTCGACGTCAGGAGGAGTCGGGGACGATGCCAATCCCAGCCGCAAGCGATGATGAAATTCTCGCTTGCAACTTTCATCAGATAACTGAGACCAGGCCACTTTAGGTTGGAATGGGGTCCTGGGTGTACACCCACCACCGGAGTGGAAGAATGGCAGGCGCATCTTACAGATGACTAGTCGATGGTCAGAGGGCAGATCAGCTCCACGGTAGGTCCTGGTGTCAAGGACATGGGCTCGCATTCGCTGGTCCGTCACTATGTAGTCCAGCAGATGTTCTTGCTTGGACCCGGCATGCATCCATGATGTTGTGTGGATGCGCCGATGCCGGAACAGCGTGTTGGTAATTACAAGCCCATGGGCTGCACAAAAATCTAGCAGCCTCCTACCGTTGTTATTGAGCTGATCTGGCCCATGCTCTCCAATCACTCCAGACCAGGTGCCAGTATCATGACCAACTCGGGCATTGAAGTCACCCAACATGATGACTCTATCCCGAGGGGCCACTTTAGCCAGCACCTGTGACAGGTCATAGAAGGCATCTGACTCATCGGCTTTGCCTGCATCCCTCCACGGATGTTCATCTTCGGTGGGGGCATAAGTAACCACGACCACCATTCCTCGCCTCCGGTTGATGGGAAGGCGAGCCCAAAGTAGCCTGGGGCTTACAGCTTTCCACACCTCACCGCCACGCTCCCACGCCCCCTTCATTCTTTTGTTCAAAAGAAGACCCACACCCTGTTGTTTGGCAGTCTGCTGCCCCGAGTAGAGGACTGTCCACCCCTCATGGTGGCAGGAGCCAGAGCCGGTCCACCGGACCTCCTGAATGCCGCATAGATCCAGGCGGTACCGGTCCAGCTCCCGACAGAGGAGTGGCAGCCTCTCCTCTGCAGTGAGCGTTCGAACATTCCACGTGGCCACCCGTAGTGGCTTTTCGTTGTTTCTGGAGTAGCCCCGAGGGTAGATATTCAATCTCCTGGCTCCGCCAATTGGGGTTTGGCCAGGAGACGTCATAGACGCCTGGCCCCCCGGGGCCTCCGGCACAACACACACACGTCACACACACACACACTACACACACTACATACACACTACACACACACTACACACACACGTCATACACACTACACACTATACACACACACTACACTACACACACTACATACACACTACATACACACACACGTCACACACACTACACACACACTACACTACACACACACACTACACTACACACACACACGTCACACACACTATACACACACACTACACACACACTACATATACACACACACTACACACACACTACACACACACACACACACGTCACACACACTACACACACACGTCACCTGCGTCGAGGCCTGGCTGCCGGCGGCGAGCGTCTCCACGCGAGGGGGGGCAGCATGGGGGGGGGGCGACGCGGCGGAGGAGGGGGGGGGCTGGGACGCCGGGGGGGGGGCCGTGGGCGGGGGGCCAGCACGGCCGTGGCCGTCACCTCCTGACCATCGATCTGACCTGGGGGGGGGGGAGGGGCCAGAGAGAGGGGGGGAGGGGCCAGAGAGAGGGGAGGAGGGGCCAGAGGGGAGGAGGGGCCAGAGGGGAGGAGGGGCCAGAGGGGAGGAGGGGCCAGAGGGGAGGAGGGGCCAGAGGGGAGGAGGGGCCAGAGAGGGGGGAGGAGGGGACAGAGGAGGGGCCAGAGAGAGGGGAGGGGCCAGAGGGGAGGAGGGGCCAAAGAGAGGGGAGGAGGGGACAGAGAGAGGGGAGGAGGGGCCAGAGAGAGGGGAGGAGGGGCCAGAGAGAGGGGAGGAGGGGACAGAGAGAGGGGAGGAGGGGCCAGAGAGAGGGGAGGGGCCAGAGGGGAGGAGGGGCCAGAGAGAGGGGAGGAGGGGCCAGAGAGGGGGGAGGAGGGGACAGAGGAGGGGCCAGAGAGAGGGGAGGGGCCAGAGGGGAGGAGGGGCCAGAGAGAGGGGAGGAGGGGCCAGAGAGAGGGGAGGAGGGGCCAGAGAGAGGGGAGGGGCCAGAGGGGAGGAGGGGCCAGAGAGAGGGGGGGAGGGGACAGAGAGAGGGGAGGAGGGGCCAGAGAGGATATGAGTGTATCTATCTCTCTGTGCATATCTGTCCCGTGACCTCCTGCACCTAGCCTGGCACAGTACGGATGGTTACAGCTGGTGGTGGTGCATCTACTGGTCATCTCAGCCAACCCATGGCACCTGCTGGGTCTGTCCCGAGACCTCCTGCACCTAGCCTGGCACAGTACGGATGGTTACAGCTGGTGGTTTGCATTTTGACTGCTTGTGTTGTGGTTATTGCAAACACGATGCCTTGAATAAAGGTTGTCAGTTTTTGTGCCAGTTAAAAAGGGTAAAACCTATTCCTATATCTTGTTACTGGCAAAGGAGGTCTCATAATGTAAGTGCTCACCCCGAGCCCTCAATACTCTGATGGTGCGCTGTTTTTGAGTTGTACGCCTTTTGGCGTCTTCTGGTCCCAACACCAGTGGAGACTAAAGGGCTCTAAGAAAAGCCGTCTCTGGTGTGGACCAATCAAATTCAAGGACAGTGCCAATAATATCATTATTATCGGAGTTGTCTCTTTTTGTTTGCATTTTGACTGCTTGTGTTGTGGTCATTGCAGACACGATGCCTTGAATAAAGGTTGTCAGTTTTTTGTGCCAGTTAAAAGGTTAAAACCTATTCCTATATCTTGTTACTGGCAAAGGAGGTCTCTTGCTGTGGTTTTCACACCTGACGATGATTGCTTTGTGTTTCAGTAGAAACATCGTGAGAATTTTATTGTTTTATATTTTTATTATTTTATCGTTTTATATTTTTATTATTTTATTGTTTTATATATTTTTTTATTTTATTGTTTCCCTATCTACGTGGTGACTTTACCGAAAGAACCAAGAATAATAATTTTATTGTTTTATATTTTTATTATTTTATTGTTTTATATTTTTATTATTTTATTGTTTTATATTTTTATTATTTTATTGTTTTATATTTTTTATTATTTTATATTTTTATTGTTTTATATTTTTATTATTTTATATTTTTATTATTTTATATTTTTATTGTTTTATATTTTTATTATTTTATTGTTTTATATGTTTATTGTTTTATATTTTTATTATTTTATTGTTTATTTTACATCTACGTGTGTGTGTGTGTGAATGCCTCCGTCTCTCCGTACCTCCGTCCATATGGCGGATGGCTTTCTCAGCCTCCAGCGCCTCACCAAACTCCACGTAGGCGTAGCCCTTGCCCAGGTGCGGGTGGAGGCGGTCTGACGGCATCTCCACCATCTTCACCTTGCCGTAGGCAGAGAAGATCTCCACCATGTGATCCTGGCCAACACCATCATCAACAGCACCATCAGTATCATCATCACCATCTCCACCATCTTCACCTTGCCGTAGGCAGAGAAGATCTCCACCATGTGATCCTGGCCAACAGCATCATCATCGTCATCAACACCATCAGTATCATCATGAACATCAGTATCACCATCTCCACCATCTTCACCTTGCCGTAGGCAGAGAAGATCTCCACCATGTGATCCTGGCCAACACCACCATCGTCATCAACACCACCATCGTCATCGTCATGAACATCAGTATCATCATCAACATCTCCACCATCTTCACCTTGCCATAGGCAGAGAAGATCTCCACCATGTGATCCTGGCCAACAGCATCATCATCGTCATCACCGTCATCAACAGCATCGTCATCAACAGCATCGTCATCAACAGCATCGTCATCAACACCGTCGTCATCAACACCATCATCATCAACACCATCATCATCAACACCATCATCATCAACACCATCATCATCAACACCATCATCATCAACAGCACCATCATCATCAACACCATCATCATCATCAACACCATCATCATCAACACCATCGTCATCAACACCATCATCATCATCAACACCGTCATCATCATCATCAACAGAATCATCATCAACAGCATCATCATCAACAGCACCATCAGTATCATCATCATGAACATCAGTATCATCATCACCATCTCCACTATCTTCACCTTATCAGAGAAGATCTCCACTATGTCTTCCTGGACATCAACATCATCAATATCATCATCAGCAGCATCATCATCTCTCTCCACGTGTCAAACTCCCCTTGTCCCCGTGTCTCTCTTCCCATCCATGTCTCCCCTTATCTCTCTCCCCGTGTCTCTCTCTCTCCCCGTGTCTCTCTCTGTCCCCGTGTCTCTCTCTGTCCCCGTGTCTCTCTCTGTCCCCGTGTCTCTCTCTCTGTCCCCGTGTCTCTCTCTGTCCCCGTGTCTCTCTCTGTCCCCGTGTCTCTCTCTGTCCCCGTGTCTCTCTCTGTCCCCGTGTCTCTCTCTGTCCCCGTGTCTCTCTCTGTCCCCGTGTCTCTCTCTCTCTCTGTCCCCGTATCTCTCTCTGTCCCCGTGTCTCTCTCTGTCCCCGTGTCTCTCTCTCTCTCTGTCCCCGTATCTCTCTCCGTCCCCGTGTCTCTCTCCGTCCCCGTGTCTCTCTCCGTCCCCGTGTCTCTCTCTGTCCCCGTGTCTCTCTCTGTCTCTCTCCGTCCCCGTGTCTCTCTCTGTCCCCGTGTCTCTCTCTGTCTCTCTCTGTCCCCATGTCTCTCTCTCTGTCCCCGTGTCTCTCTCTGTCCCCGTGTCTCTCTCTGTCCCGTGTCTCTCTCTGTCCCCGTGTCTCTCTCTGTCTCTCTCTGTCCCCGTGTCTCTCTCTGTCCCCGTGTCTCTCTCTGTCTCTCTCCGTCCCCGTGTCTCTCTCCGTCCCCGTGTCTCTCTCCCCGTGTCTCTCTCTGTCCCCGTGTCTCTCTCTGTCTCTCTCCGTCCCCGTGTCTCTCTCCGTCCCCGTGTCTCTCTCCCCGTGTCTCTCTCTGTCCCCGTGTCTCTCTCTGTCCCCGTGTCTCTCTCTGTCCCCGTGTCTCTCTCTGTCTCTCTCTGTCCCCGTGTCTCTCTCTGTCCCCGTGTCTCTCTCTGTCCCCGTGTCTCTCCCCGTGACTCTCCCCGTGTCTCTCCCCGTGTCTCTCCCCGTGTCTCTCCCCGCGCCTCTCCCCGCGCCTCTCCCCGCGTCTCTCCCCGCGTCTCTCCCCTTGTCTCTCCCAGTGTCTCTCCCAGTGCCTCTCCCAGTGCCTCTCCCCGCGTCTCTCTCCCCGTGCCTCTCCCCGTGTCTCTCCCAGTGCCTCTCCCCGTGTCTCTCCCCGTGTCTCTCCCAGTGCCTCTCCCGTGTCTCTCCCAGTGTCTCTCCCAGTGCCTCTCCCCGTGTCTCTCCCCATGTCTCTCCCCGTGTCTCTCCCAGTGTCTCTCCCAGTGCCTCTCCCCGTGTCTCTCCCCGTGTCTCTCCCCGTGTCTCTCCCCGTGCCTCTCCCCGTGTCTCTCCCCGTGTCTCCCCGTGTCTCTCCCCGTGTCTCTCCCCGTGCCTCTCCCCGTGTCTCTCTCCCCGTGTCTCTCCCCGCCCGTGTCTCTCCCCGCCCGTGTCTCTCCCCGCCCGTGTCTCCTCCCGTGTCTCCTCCCCGCCCGTGACTCTCTCCCCGTGTCTCGCTCCCCGCCCGTGTCTCTCCCCGTGTCTCTCTCCCCGTGTCTCTCCCCGTGTCTCTCTCCCCGTGTCTCTCTCTCCCCGTGTCTCTCTCTCCCCGTGTCTCTCTCTCCCCGTGTCTCTCTCCGCGCCTACCTTGCTGACGTTGCGAGTCAGCCGGCCCACGTGGACCTTGGTCGGCTTCGGTGTTGGACTACGCTTGCGTCGCTCCCGCTCCCTCTCGCGCTCCCGCTCGCGCTCCCTCTCACGCTCCCTGTCCCTCTCCCGCACCCTCTCCCCTCCCCTCCTCCCTTCTCCTTGGCGCCCTTCTTCGGAGAAGCGGACCTGGGGAGACAAAGGCGGACCCGGGGAAGGGGAGAGGGTTACCGACACAGAGAGCACCACGGAGGCTGGGAGATGTTAACTACCTCGCCCGGTATACGGGAGGTCGTGGGTTCATGTCCCGGACCCTGACAATGCCTACTGCCGCCGTATATTAAGTCTCTCTCTCTATCTCTCACTGCGGTGAGATGCCGACTACCTGGGTTTGAGCGGGGGTCCTGGGTGTACACCCGCCACCGGAGCGGAAGAATGGCAGGCGCATCTTACAGATGACTGGTCGATGGTCAGAGTGGGGCAGGATCAGCTCCACGGTAGGTCCCGGTGTCAAGGACATGGGCCCGCATCCGCCGGTCCGTCACTACGTAGTCCGGCAGACGTTCTTTGCTTGGACCCGGCGTGCATCCACGATGTTGTGTGGATGCATGCCGATGCCGGAACAGCGTGTTGGTAATTGCGAGCCCGTGGGCCTGAACGAAAATCTAGCAGCCTCCTGCCGTTGCTATTGAGCTGATCTGGCCCATGCCCTCCAATCACTCCAGACCAGGTGCCAGCATCACGACCAACTCGGGCATTGAAGTCGCCCAACATGATGACCCCATCCCGAGGGGCCACTTTAGCCAGCCCCTGCGACAGGAGGTCGTAGAAGGCATCCGACTCATCGGCCTTGCCAGCATCCCTCCACGGATGTCCGTCTTCGGTGGGGACGTAGGCAAACACAACCACAACCATTCCTCACCTTATGAGACCTCCTTTGCCAGAAACAAGATATAGGAATAGGTTTTACCCTTTTGGCGTCTTCTGGTCCAACACCAATGGAGAGACTAAAGGGCTCTAAGAAAAGCTGTCTCGGGTGTGGACCAATCAAATTCAAGGACGGTGCATATTATTATCAGAGTTGTCTCTTTTTCGTTTGCATTTTGACTGCTTGTGTTATGGTTATTGCAAACACGATGCCTTGAATAAAGGTGTCAGTTTTTGTGCCAGTTAAAAGGGTTTAAACCTATTACTATATCTTGTTTACTGGCAAAGGAGGTCTCACAATGTTAATGCTCACCCCGAGCCCTCAATACTCTGATGGTGCGCTGTTTTTGAGTTGTACGCCTTTTGGCGTCTTCTGGTCCAACACCAATGGAGACTAAAGGGGCTCTAAGAAAAGCCGTCTCAGTTTTTGTGCCAGTTAAAAGGGTTAAAACCTATTCCTATACCCCATTCCTCGCCTCCCGACACGGGCAATTAGGAAGCTTCATCACGTGAACATAACGTGCCGATGAGCTACTAGTTCAGCGCACCAGTGTGTTGGCGAGTAAGCCCACAGCATTCACAACAGAGTTTTTCCACCGTGGACACACACACACACACTCACAGACACGTATGAACACAAAGCCGTGGACACTCACACACACGCACGTGGAGGTACCCACACATACACGGACGCACACAAAGACACAAACGGACACTCATTCTGTCACTCGCTCTCCCTGTCACACTCCCAAACACACACATACATGGACAATCACTCGCCATCTCGCTCACAATTCCTCTCAATCTCCCACACACATGGACACTCACACTCACCCTCTCTCTCATCACTCACCCTCTCACTCATCTCCCACTCTCTCTCATCACACACTCATCCACAGTCACTCTCTCTCCCACACACATGGACACTCACACTCACCCTCTCACTCACCCACATTGTCACTCTCCCACACACATGGACACTCACACTCACCCTCTCACTCACCCGCTCTCTCATCACTCACCCTCTCACTCATCACTCACCCTCTCACCCACACTGTCACTCTCTCCCACACACATGGACACTCACCCTCTCACTCACCCTCTCACTCTCATCACTCACCCTCTCACTCACCCACACTGTCACTCTCTCCCACACACATTGACACTCACCCTCTCACTCACCCTCTCACTCTCATCACTCACCCTCTCACTCACCCACACTGTCACTCTCTCACTCACCCTCTCACACTCTCACTCACCCTCTCACTCATCACTCACCCTCTCACTCACCCTCTCACTCACCCTCTCACCACTCACCCTCTCATCACTCACCCTCTCACCCTCTCACTCACCCACTCACCCTCTCACCACTCACCCTCTCACCTCTCATCACTCTCACTCACCACTCCCCCACTCACCCTCTCACCACTCCCCCACCCCGCCACTCTCTCTCCCCACACACTCACTTGGAGCGGCCCCTCTTCTCCCCGTGGCCCGCCCCTCCCCCTCGCCCTCCCCCCGGCGCCCCTCCCCCCTCCTCCCCCGCCCCCACCGGCGTTGCGGCCCCCTCCCCCCCCACCTCCTCCCCCACCTCCTCCCCCACCTCCACCTCCTCCCCCCCCCGCCCGTGAGCCCCCGCCCGGCGCTCCTCCGCCCCCACCCCCGGCCGGTCCCCCGCCAGGGGGGCCCCCCCCCGCCCCCGCCCCCGCCCCCCTCCTCCCCGGCGAGGGGGAGACGGAGGGAGGAGGAGGATGAGGAGGAGGAGGAGCGCGACGTGGAGGAGGAGGAGGAGGAGGAGCGTGACGTGGAGGAGCCTGAGCCGGAGCGGAGCTGGAGCCGGAGCCGGAGCCGGAGCTGGAGCTGGAGCCCGAACGGCTGGAGCCCGAGCTGGGAAAAATGGGAGAGAGATGGGGGGTGGTGGTGGGGGGGAGAGATGGTGGGGGGAGTGGGGGGAGAGTGGTGGGGGGAGGTGGTGGGGGGAGAGTAGGGGGAGGTGGTGGGGAGAGATGTGCGGGGGGGGGGGGGGGAGAGAAAGGGGAGTGGGAGAGGGGAGAAGTTCCAGTTCATTAATTCACTCACCCACTGACCCACTCACTCACCCACTGACCCATTCACTCACCCACTGACCCATTCACTCACCCACTGACCCATTCACTCACCCACTGACCCATCCACCACTCACCCATTCACTCACCCACTGACCCATTCACTCACCCACTGACCCGTCCACCACTCACCCACTGACCCACTCACTCACCCACTGACCCGTCCCACCACTCACCCATTCACTCACCCAGTGACCCATTCACTCACCCACTGACCCGTCCACCACTCACCCATTCACTCACCCACTGACCCATTCACTCACCCACTGACCCACTCACTCACCCACTGACCCACTCACTCACCCACTGACCCATTCACTCACCCACTGACCCATTCACTCACCCACTGACCCGTCCACCACTCACCCACTGACCCACTCACTCACCCACTGACCCGTCCACCACTCACCATTCACTCACCCACTGACCCGTCCACCACTCACCCATTCACTCACCCAGTGACCCATTCACTCACCCACTGACCCGTCCACCACTCACCCATTCACTCACCCACTGACCCATCCACCACTCACCCACTGACCCACTCACTCACCCACTGACCCATTCACTCACCCACTGACCCATTCACTCACCCACTGACCCATTCACTCACCCACTGACCCGTCCACCACTCACCCACTGACCCACTCACTCACCCACTGACCCGTCCACCACTCACCCATTCACTCACCCAGTGACCCATTCACTCACCCACTGACCCGTCCACCACTCACCCATTCACTCACCCACTGACCCATCCACCACTCACCCACTGACCCACTCACTCACCCACTGACCCATTCACTCACCCACTGACCCATTCACTCACCCACTGACCCATTCACTCACCCACTGACCCGTCCACCACTCACCCACTGACCCACTCACTCACCCACTGACCCGTCCACCACTCACCCATTCACTCACCCACTGACCCGTCCACCACTCACCCATTCACTCACCCAGTGACCCATTCACTCACCCACTGACCCGTCCACCACTCACCCATTCACTCACCCACTGACCCATCCACCACTCACCCATTCACCTCACCCACTGACCCGTCCACCACTCACCCATTCACTCACCCACTGACCCACTCACTCACCCACTGACCCGTCCACCACTCACCCATTCACTCACCCACTGACCCGTCCACCACTCACCCATTCACTCACCAACTGACCCATTCACTCACCCACTGACCCGTCCACCACTCACCCACTGACCCATTCACTCACCCACTGACCCGTCCACCACTCACCCATTCACTCACCCACTGACCCGTCCACCACTCACCCATTCACTCACCCACTGACCCGTCCACCACTCACCCATTCACTCACCCACTGACCCATTCACTCACCCACTGACCCGTCCACCACTCACCCATTCACTCACCCATTCACTCACCCACTGACCCACTCACTCACCCACTGACCCATTCACTCACCCACTGACCCGTCCACCACTCACCCATTCACTCACCCACTGACCCGTCCACCACTCACCCATTCACTCACCCACTGACCCGTCCACCACTCACCCATTCACTCACCCACTGACCCATTCACTCACCCACTGACCCGTCCACCACTCACCCATTCACTCACCCATTCACTCACCCACTGACCCACTCACTCACCCACTGACCCATTCACTCACCCACTGACCCGTCCACCACTCACCCATTCACTCACCCACTGACCCGTCCACCACTCACCCATTCACTCACCCATTCACTCACCCATTCACTCACCCATTCACTCACCCATTCACTCACCCACTGACCCGTCCACCACTCACCCATTCACTCACCCACTGACCCGTCCACCACTCACCCATTCACTCACCCATTCACTCACCCATTCATTCACCCATTCACTCACCCATTCACTCACCCACTGACCCGTCCACCACTCACCCATTCACTCACCCACTGACCCATTCACTCACCCACTGACCCATTCACTCACCCACTGACCCATCCACCACTCACCCATTCACTCACCCATTCACTCACCCATTCACTCACCCATTGACCCATTCACTCACCCACTGACCCATTCACTCACCCACTGACCCGTCCACCACTCACCCATTCACTCACCCACTGACCCATTCACTCACCCACTGACCCATTCACTCACCCACTGACCCATTCACTCACCCACTGACCCATCCACCACTCACCCATTCACTCACCCACTGACCCGTCCACCACTCACCCATTCACTCACCCATTCACTCACCCACTGACCCATTCACTCACCCACTGACCCGTCCACCACTCACCCATTCACTCACCCACTGACCCGTCCACTACTCACCCACTCACTCACCCATTCACTCACCCACTGACCCATTCACTCACCCACTGACCCATTCACTCACCCACTGACCCGTCCACCACTCACCCACTCACCCATTCACTCACCCACTGACCCGTCCACTACTCACACATTCACTCACCCACTGACCCATTCACTCACCCACTGCCCGTCCACCACTCACCCATTCACTCACCCACTGACCCGTCCACCACTCACCCATTCACTCACCCACTGACCCATTCACTCACCCACTGACCCGTCCACTACTCACCCACTCACTCACCCACTGACCCATTCACTCACCCACTGACCCATCCACCACTCACCCATTCACTCACCCATTCACTCACCCACTGACCCGTCCACTCACCCACTGCCCGTCCACCACTCACCCATTCACTCACCCACTGACCCATTCACTCACCCACTGCCCGTCCACCACTCACCCATTCACTCACCCACCGACCCGTCCACCACTCACCCATTCACTCACCCACTGACCCGTCCACTACTCAACCATTCACTCACCCACTGACCCGTCCACCACTCACCCATTCACTCACCCCCTGACCCGTCCACCACTCACCCATTCACTCACCCACTGACCCGTCCACCACTCACCCATTCACTCACCCACTGACCCATTCACTCACCCACTGACCTGTCCACCACTCACCCATTCACTCACCCACTGACCCGTCCACTACTCACCCATTCACTCACCCACTGACCCATTCACTACTCACCCATTCACTCACCCACTGACCCATTCACTCACCCACTGACCCGTCCACTACTCACCCATTCACTCACCCACTGACCCGTCCACCACTCACCCATTCAATCACCCACTGACCCATTCACTCACCCACTGACCCGTCCACTACTCACCCACTCACTCACCCATTCACTCACCCACTGACCCATTCACTCACCCACTGACCCATTCACTCACCCACTGACCCGTCCACCACTCACCCACTCACTCACCCACTGACCCGTCCTCTACTCACCCATTCACTCACCCACTGACCCATTCACTCACCCACTGCCCGTCCACCACTCACCCATTCACTCACCCACTGACCCATCCACCACTCACCCATTCACTCACCCACTGACCCATTCACTCACCCACTGACCCGTCCACTACTCACCCACTCACTTACCCATTCACTCACCCACTGACCCATTCACTCACCCACTGACCCATCCACCACTCACCCATTCACTCACCCACTGACCCGTCCACTCACCCACTGCCCGTCCACCACTCACCCATTCACTCACCCACTGACCCATTCACTCACCCACTGCCCGTCCACCACTCACCCATTCACTCACCCACCGACCCGTCCACCACTCACCCATTCACTCACCCACTGACCCGTCCACTACTCAACCATTCACTCACCCACTGACCCGTCCACCACTCACCCATTCACTCACCCCCTGACCCGTCCACCACTCACCCATTCACTCACCCACTGACCCGTCCACCACTCACCCATTCACTCACCCACTGACCCATTCACTCACCCACTGACCCGTCCACCACTCACCCATTCACTCACCCACTGACCCGTCCACCACTTACCCATTCACTCACCCACTGACCCGTCCACCACTCACCCATTCACTCACCCACTGACTCATTCACTCACCCACTGACCCACTCACTCACCCATTCACTCACCCACTGACCCGTCCACCACTCACCCATTCACTCACCCACTGACCCGTCCACCACTCACCCATTCACTCACCCACTGACCCGTCCACCACTCACCCATTCACTCGCCCACTCACCCATTCACTCACCCGCTGACCCGTCCACCACTCACCCATTCACTCACCCATTCACTCACCCACTGACCCGTCCACTACTCACCCATTCACTCACCCACTGACCCACTCACTCACCCACTGACCCGTCCACTACTCACCCATTCACTCACCCACTGACCCACTCACTCACCCACTGACCCGTCCACAACTCACCCATTCACTCACCCACTGACCCGTCCACCACTCACTCATTCACTCACCCACTGACCCGTCCACCACTCACCCATTCACTCACCCACTGACCCATTCACTCACCCACTGACCCGTCCACCACTCACCCATTCACTCACCCGCTGACCCGTCCACCACTCACCCATTCACTCACCCATTCACTCACCCACTGACCCGTCCACCACTCACCCATTCACTCACCCACTGACCCGTCCACCACTCACCCATTCACTCACCTACTGACCCACTCACTCACCCACTGACCCGTCCACCACTCACAAAATCACTCACCCACTGACCCGTCCACCACTCACCCATTCACTCACCCACTGACCCACTCACTCACTCACTGACCCACTCACTCACCCATTCACTCACCCACTGACCCGTCCACCACTCACCCATTCACTCACCCACTGACCCATTCACTCACCCACTGACCCATTCACTCACCCACTGACCCGTCAACCACTCACCCATTCACTCACCCACTGACCCACTCACTCACCCACTGACCCACTCACTCACCCATTCACTCACCCACTGACCCGTCCACCACTCACCCATTCACTCACCCACTGACCCATTCACTCACCCACTGACCCACTCACTCACCCATTCACTCACCCACTGACCCACTCACTCACCCATTCACTCACCCACTGACCCACTCACTCACCCATTCACTCACCCACTGGCCCGTCCACTACTCACCCATTCACTCACCCACTGACCCGTCCACCACTCACCCATTCACTCACCCACTGACCCGTTCACCACTCACCCACTCAATCACCCATTCATTCACCCACTGACCCGTCCACCACTCACCCATTCACTCACCCACTGACCCGTCCACCACTCACCCATTCACTCACCCACTGACCCGTCCACCACTCACCCATTCACTCACCCATTCACTCACCCACTGACCCGTCCACCACTCACCCATTCACTCGCCCACTCACCCATTCACTTACCCACTGACCCGTCCACCACTCACCCATTCACTCACCCACTGACCCGTCCACCACTTACCCATTCACTCACCCACTGACCCGTCCACCACTCACCCATTCACTCACCCACTGACTCATTCACTCACCCACTGACCCACTCACTCACCCATTCACTCATCCACTGACCCGTCCACCACTCACCCATTCACTCACCCACTGACCCGTCCACCACTCACCCATTCACTCACCCACTGACCCGTCCACCACTCACCCATTCACTCGCCCACTCACCCATTCACTCACCCGCTGACCCGTCCACCACTCACCCATTCACTCACCCATTCACTCACCCACTGACCCGTCCACTACTCACCCATTCACTCACCCACTGACCCACTCACTCACCCACTGACCCGTCCACTACTCACCCATTCACTCACCCACTGACCCACTCACTCACCCACTGACCCGTCCACCACTCACCCATTCACTCACCCACTGACCCGTCCACCACTCACTCATTCACTCACCCACTGACCCGTCCACCACTCACCCATTCACTCACCCACTGACCCATTCACTCACCCACTGACCCGTCCACCACTCACCCATTCACTCACCCGCTGACCCGTCCACCACTCACCCATTCACTCACCCATTCACTCACCCACTGACCCGTCCACCACTCACCCATTCACTCACCCACTGACCCGTCCACCACTCACCCATTCACTCACCTACTGACCCACTCACTCACCCACTGACCCGTCCACTACTCACCCACTCACTCACCCATTCACTCACCCACTGACCCATTCACTCACCCACTGACCCACTCACTCACCCACTGACCCACTCACTCACCCATTCACTCACCCACTGACCCGTCCACCACTCACCCATTCACTCACCCACTGACCCATTCACTCACCCACTGACCCATTCACTCACCCACTGACCACTCACCCATTCACTCACCCACTGACCCACTCACTCACCCACTGACCCACTCACTCACCCATTCACTCACCCACTGACCCGTCCACCACTCACCCATTCACTCACCCACTGACCCATTCACTCACCCACTGACCCATTCACTCACCCACTGACCCATTCACTCACCCACTGACCCACTCACTCACCCATTCACTCACCCACTGACCCACTCACTCACCCATTCACTCACCCACTGGCCCGTCCACTACTCACCCATTCACTCACCCACTGACCCGTCCACCACTCACCCATTCACTCACCCACTGACCCGTTCACCACTCACCCACTCACTCACCCATTCATTCACCCACTGACCCGTCCACCACTCACCCATTCACTCACCCACTGACCCGTCCACCACTCACCCATTCACTCACCCACTGACCCGTCCACCACTCACCCATTCACTCACCCACTGACCCGTCCACCACTCACCCATTCACTCGCCCACTCACCCATTCACTCACCCACTGACCCGTCCACCACTCACCCATTCACTCACCCACTGACCCGTCCACCACTTACCCATTCACTCACCCACTGACCCGTCCACCACTCACCCATTCACTCACCCACTGACTCATTCACTCACCCACTGACCCACTCACTCACCCATTCACTCACCCACTGACCCGTCCACCACTCACCCATTCACTCACCCACTGACCCGTCCACCACTCACCCATTCACTCACCCACTGACCCGTCCACCACTCACCCATTCACTCGCCCACTGACCCACTCACTCACCCACTGACCCGTCCACTACTCACCCATTCACTCACCCACTGACCCACTCACTCACCCACTGACCCGTCCACCACTCACCCATTCACTCACCCACTGACCCGTCCACCACTCACTCATTCACTCACCCACTGACCCGTCCACCACTCACCCATTCACTCACCCACTGACCCATTCACTCACCCACTGACCCGTCCACCACTCACCCATTCACTCACCCGCTGACCCGTCCACCACTCACCCATTCACTCACCCATTCACTCACCCACTGACCCGTCCACCACTCACCCATTCACTCACCCACTGACCCGTCCACCACTCACCCATTCACTCACCTACTGACCCACTCACTCACCCACTGACCCGTCCACCACTCACAAAATCACTCACCCACTGACCCGTCCACCACTCACCCATTCACTCACCCACTGACCCACTCACTCACCCACTGACCCACTCACTCACCCATTCACTCACCCACTGACCCGTCCACCACTCACCCATTCACTCACCCACTGACCCATTCACTCACCCACTGACCCATTCACTCACCCACTGACCCGTCAACCACTCACCCATTCACTCACCCACTGACCCACTCACTCACCCACTGACCCACTCACTCACCCATTCACTCACCCACTGACCCGTCCACCACTCACCCATTCACTCACCCACTGACCCATTCACTCACCCACTGACCCATTCACTCACCCACTGACCCACTCACTCACCCATTCACTCACCCACTGACCCGTCCACCACTCACCCATTCACTCACCCACTGACCCGTCCACCACTCACCCATTCACTCACCCACTGACCCGTCCACCACTCACCCATTCACTCGCCCACTCACCCATTCACTCACCCGCTGACCCGTCCACCACTCACCCATTCACTCACCCACTGACCCGTCCACTACTCACCCATTCACTCACCCACTGACCCACTCACTCACCCACTGACCCGTCCACTACTCACCCATTCACTCACCCACTGACCCACTCACTCACCCACTGACCCGTCCACCACTCACCCATTCACTCACCCACTGACCCGTCCACCACTCACTCATTCACTCACCCACTGACCCGTCCACCACTCACCCATTCACTCACCCACTGACCCATTCACTCACCCACTGACCCGTCCACCACTCACCCATTCACTCACCCGCTGACCCGTCCACCACTCACCCATTCACTCACCCATTCACTCACCCACTGACCCGTCCACCACTCACCCATTCACTCACCCACTGACCCGTCCACCACTCACCCATTCACTCACCTACTGACCCACTCACTCACCCACTGACCCGTCCACCACTCACAAAATCACTCACCCACTGACCCGTCCACCACTCACCCATTCACTCACCCACTGACCCACTCACTCACCCACTGACCCACTCACTCACCCATTCACTCACCCACTGACCCGTCCACCACTCACCCATTCACTCACCCACTGACCCATTCACTCACCCACTGACCCATTCACTCACCCACTGACCCGTCAACCACTCACCCATTCACTCACCCACTGACCCACTCACTCACCCACTGACCCACTCACTCACCCATTCACTCACCCACTGACCCGTCCACCACTCACCCATTCACTCACCCACTGACCCATTCACTCACCCACTGACCCATTCACTCACCCACTGACCCACTCACTCACCCATTCACTCACCCACTGACCCACTCACTCACCCATTCACTCACCCACTGACCCACTCACTCACCCATTCACTCACCCACTGGCCCGTCCACTACTCACCCATTCACTCACCCACTGACCCGTCCACCACTCACCCATTCACTCACCCACTGACCCGTTCACCACTCACCCACTCACTCACCCATTCATTCACCCACTGACCCGTCCACCACTCACCCATTCACTCACCCACTGACCCGTCCACCACTCACCCATTCACTCACCCACTGACCCGTCCACCACTCACCCATTCACTCACCCATTCACTCACCCACTGACCCGTCCACCACTCACCCATTCACTCGCCCACTCACCCATTCACTCACCCACTGACCCGTCCACCACTCACCCATTCACTCACCCACTGACCCGTCCACCACTTACCCATTCACTCACCCACTGACCCGTCCACCACTCACCCATTCACTCACCCACTGACTCATTCACTCACCCACTGACCCACTCACTCACCCATTCACTCATCCACTGACCCGTCCACCACTCACCCATTCACTCACCCACTGACCCGTCCACCACTCACCCATTCACTCACCCACTGACCCGTCCACCACTCACCCATTCACTCGCCCACTAACCCATTCACTCACCCGCTGACCCGTCCACCACTCACCCATTCACTCACCCATTCACTCACCCACTGACCCGTCCACTACTCACCCATTCACTCACCCACTGACCCACTCACTCACCCACTGACCCGTCCACTACTCACCCATTCACTCACCCACTGACCCACTCACTCACCCACTGACCCGTCCACCACTCACCCATTCACTCACCCACTGACCCGTCCACCACTCACTCATTCACTCACCCACTGACCCGTCCACCACTCACCCATTCACTCACCCACTGACCCATTCACTCACCCACTGACCCGTCCACCACTCACCCATTCACTCACCCGCTGACCCGTCCACCACTCACCCATTCACTCACCCACTGACCCGTCCACCACTCACCCATTCACTCACCCACTGACCCGTCCACCACTCACCCATTCACTCACCCACTGACCCGTCCACCACTCACCCATTTACTCACCCACTGACCAGTCCACCACTCACCCACTGACCCGTCCACTACTCACCCATTCACTCACCCACTGACCCGTCCACCACTCACCCATTCACTCACCCACTGACCCGTCCACCACTCACCCATTCACTCACCCACTGAGCCGTCCACCACTCACCCATTTACTCACCCACTGACCAGTCCACCACTCACCCACTGACCCGTCCACCACTCACCCATTCACTCACCCACTGACCCACTCACTCACCCACTGACCCATTCACTCACCCACTGACCCGTCCACCGCTCACCCATTCACTCACCCACTGACCTGTCCACCACTCACCCATTCACTCACCCACTGACCCGTCCACTACTCACCCATTCACTCACCCACTGACCCACTCACTCACCCACTGACCCATTCACTCACCCACTGACCCGTCCACCACTCACCCATTCACTCACCCACTGACCCATTCACTCACCCACTGACCCGTCCACCACTCACCCATTCACTCACCCACTGACCCACTCACTCACCCGCTGACCCGTCCACCACTCACCCACTGACCCGTCCACCACTCACCCATTCACTCACCCACTGACCTGTCCACCACTCACCCATTCAATCACCCACTCACCCATTCACTCACCCACTGACCCGTCCACCACTCACCCATTCACTCACCCACTGACCCGTCCACTACTCACCCATTCACTCACCCACTGACCCGTCCACTACTCACCCATTCACTCACCCACTGACCCGTCCACCACTCACCCATTCACTCACCCACTGACCCGTCCACCACTCACCCATTCACTCACCCACTGACCCGTCCACTACTCACCCATTCACTCACCCACCAACCCCCCCACCCACCCACCAACCCCCCACCCACCAACCCACCCCCCCACCCACCCACCAACCCCCCACCCACCCACCAACCCCCCCCCCACCCCACCCACCAACCCCCCACCCACCCCACCCACCAACCCCCCCACCCACCCCCCCACCCCCCCCACCCACCTGCTGCTACTCTCGCTGCTCTGCGACCTTCTTTTGTCCTTGTCCCGGCCCCCCCTCTCCCTCCCCCCCCTCTGATGGCCCCCACCACCCCCACCACCACCCCCCCCGGCCCCCCCCCTCTCTGTGGCAGCCCCCCGGTCACGTGACTTCTCTCCGGGCCGATCGGACGGCCGCTCCTTACTCTTGGTGGGAGACGGAGCCCTGGGGTGGGTGGGTGAGTGGGTGGGTGAGTGGGTGGGTGAGTGGGTGAGTGGGTGGGTGAGTGGGTGGGTGAGTGGGTGAGTGGGTGAGTGAGTGAGTGGGTGGGTGAGTGGGTGAGTGGGTGGGTGGGTGAGTGGGTGAGTGGGTGGGTGGGTGGGTGAGTGAGTGGGTGGGTGGGTGAGTGAGTGGGTGAGTGGGTGGGTTGGTGAGTGGGTGAGTGAGTGGGTGAGTGGGTTGGTGGGTTGGTGAGTGGATGGGTGAGTGGGTTGGGGGGTTTGTTGGTGGGTGAGTGGATGAGTGGGTGGGTGTTTGGATGAGTGGATCGGTGAGTGGATGGGTGGGTGAGTGGGTGAGTGGGTTGGGGGGTTGGTTGGTGGGTGAGTGGGTGGGTGAGTGGGTGGGTGAGTGGGTGAGTCGGTGAGTGTTTGGGTGAGTGGATCGGTGAGTGGGTAGGTGTGTGGGTTGGTGGGGAGATAAGCAAAAGAACAACAATAAGTCATTACAAAATACAGAATCACAAATGATAGCTCAACAGCAAAGTGGCGTATCGTGTGGCGATCTGGAGCAGCCACAAACACACGAGGTAGTTAACATCTCCACGAGGAAACACACACACCCCACACACACAGCAGCAGCAGGCACTGACAGGGCCCGGGATCAAACCCACGACCTCCTGCGTACCAGGAGAGGTAGCTAACATCTCCACGGGGAGAGAGAGAGAGACGCACACCCCACATACACAGCAGGCATCGATAGGGTCCGGGATGAAACCTACGACCTCCTGCGTACCAGGCGAGGTAGCTAACATCTCCATGGGGAGAGAGAGAGAGACACGCACACCCCACATACACAGCAGGCAACAGCAGCCATAGCTACATCAACAAGCTCAATCAGCATTAGCAACATCAGCATTGGCACTATCATTATCAGCAGCAGAAAGAGCACCATCAGCACTGTCAGCAAAAGCATCTCCAAGAGCAGCATTAGTAGAAGCAGCATCATCATCAGCAGTAGCAGCAGCATCATCATCATCAGCAGTAACAGCACCTTCGAACAGTTGCATTAGCAGTAGCATAATCAGTACCAATATTGTCAGCAGCAGTATCAGCAGCAGCAGCAGCAGCGTCATCAGCACGAGTATGAGCATCATCATCATCATCAGCAGTAGCATCATCATCATCAGCAGCAGTAGTAGCAGCAGCATCAGCACTAGCAGCATCATCATCAGTAGCACCATCAGCACTAACAGCATCATCATCAGCAATAGCTTCATCAGCAGCAGCATCATCAGCAGCACTAGCATCATCAGCAGCAGCATCAGCACTAGCATCATCATCAGTAGCACCATCAGCACTAACAGCATCATCATCAGCAATAGCTTCATCAGCAGCAGCATCATCAACATCAGCAGAAGCATCATCAGCAGCTGTAGTAGTAGCATCAGCAGCACCATCAGTAGCAATAGTAACAGCATTGACGTTTCAGGTCACAACACTAATTAAGGGCTCATGGATAGAGGGGGTGGCGGCAGAGAGGTGGAGTCAATGACAGACGTGTCATGTCACGACCCTACCTCAGGGCTCATTGATAGAGGGGGGGGGGGGCAAAGGTGGAGTCAATGGCAGACGACGTTTCATGTCACGACCCTACTTCAGGACGCATTGATGGGGGGGGCAAAGGTGGAGTCAATAGCAGACGTTTCATGTCACGACCCTACTTCAGGACGCATGGATAGAGGGGGGGGCAGAGAGGTGGAGTCAATGACAGACGTTTCATGTCACGACCCTACCTCAGGGCTCATGGATAGGGGGGGCAGTGGTGGAGTCAATGGCAGACGTTTCATGTCACGACTCTACTTCAGGGCTCATGGATTGAGGGGGTGGCGGCAGAGAGGTGGAGTCAATGACAGACGTTTCATGTCACGACCCTACCTCAGGGCTCATTGATAGAGGGGGCGGGGGCAGAGAGGTGGAGTCAATGGCAGACGACGTTTCATGTCACGACCCTACTTCAGGGCACATAGAGGGGGGCAGAGGTATGGAGTCAATGGCAGACGTTTCATGTCACGACCCTACTTCAGGGCACATAGAGGGGGGCAGAGGTGTGGAGTCAATGACAGACGTTTCACGTCACGACCCTACTTCAGGGCTCATGGATATAGGGGAGGGGCAGAGGTGTGGAGTAAATGGCAGACGACGTTTCATGTCACGACCCTACTTCAGGGCACATAGGTAGAGGGCCAGAGGTGTGGAGTCAATGGCAGACGTTTCAAGTCACGACCCTACTTCAGGGCTCATGGATAGAGGGGAGGGGGCAGAGGTATGGAGTCAATGGCAGACGTTTCATGTCACGACCCTACTCCAGGACGCATGGATAGAGGGGAAGGGGGGCCCAGTGGTGTGGAGTCAATGGCAGACGACGTTTCACGTCACGACCCTACCTCGGGGCTCAGGGATAGGGGGGGGGGTAGAGGTGGAGTCAATGACAGACGACGTTTCACGTCACGACCCTACTCCAGGACGCATGGATAAGAGGCGTGGCTTACTGACGAACTCCCATTCATTCAATAACAACAATTTAACCATCTGCTGCTCAATAAAGCACGGCAATTATAATATTCATACAATTATAACATTTAAAATATTCTCATTAACATTACCAACGGCTGTATCGCAATAACTTAACGTATTTTTATTTTTTTTAAAACCTTACCTCCCCCACCACCGAAACGTTATAACACATTTTAAAAACAACAATGTTTGAACATTTCCACCAACTCCCGTTTTACCAATTTTAAACTGGAAGATTTGAAATAAAAATTAACTTCGTGAGAGGAAATTTAAAACGTTTACGCAAAGACCGACATTGGCTGAGGGGATTTTTGCTTGTTCGTTAATTTAATCGGGACGTTGTTTTTTTAACCCCCCTTCTATCTATCTTTCTTTCTTAAACATCGCTAAGCACAACGAGGCAAATGCACGCAACCCGCATCGCGATATTAAGTTGAACATTTTTGTTAAAATACGAATCTTTAAAACACGCCGCCCCCAAATCCCCGCCAGTCCACAACTAGGCCCCGCTCAGCCACATTTAGGCCTCAGCAACCGCTAAAAAAAAAAGTCGAAATTGTTCGACTTTACATTAAAAAAAACAACACAGATTCAGTCGCCCCAAGTTGTCGCGCGTCCCCGGGTGACATTTACCGCGACATTAATCGCCCGCAAGTGGACGGATGCCGATCGATTGTTTACCAACAACGACCACAAAATTCTTACATCGCTGAAAGTCGTGCGCGGGAAAGACGGACTCGCCTAGCCCGAGCCTTGCCGCGCAAGGCCTCAACGGATGTTGATGGGTCACGTGGTGGCGGCGGTGCTTATATAGGAAGGGGTGGGGCTATAGTGCGGGGGTGGGGTTAGTGAGTATATAAGGCGGGGCTAATGGACGAGAGGGGGTGGGGCTAGTAGGTATAGAAGGCGGGGTTGAAGGGTGGAGATCGTGCGGGGGGTGGAGCTAGTGGGTAAAGAAGGCGGGGTTAATGAGGGAGGGGGTGGGGTTAGTGAGTATATAAGGCGGGGCTAATGGGCGAGAGGGGGTGGGGCTAGTAGGTATAGAAGGCGGGGTTGAAGGGTGGAGATCGTGCGTGGGGGGTGGAGCTAGTGGGTAAAGAAGGCGGGGTTAATGAGGGAGGGGGTGGGGTTAGTGAGTATATAAGGCGGGGCTAATGGGCGAGAGGGGGTGGGGCTAGTAGGTAGAGAAGGCGGGGTTGAAGAAGGGTGGAGATCGTGCGGGGGGTGGAGCTAGGGGGTAAAGAAGGCGGGGTTAATGAGGGAGGGGGTGGGGTTAGTGAGTATATAAGGCGGGGCTAATGGACGAGAGGGGGTGGGGCTAGTAGGTAGAGAAGGCGGGGTTGAGGAAGGGTGGAGATCGTGCGGGGGGGGGGGGGTGGAGCTAGTGGGTAAAGAAGGCGGGGTTAATGAGGGAGGGGGTGGGGTTAGTGGGATAGAGAAGGAGGGGCTTATTGGTGAGGGGGTGGAGCTAGTGGGTAAAGAAGGAGGGGCTAATTGGTGAGGGGGTGGGGTTATTGGGTAGAGAAGGAGGGGCTTATTGGTGAGGGGGTGGAGCTAGTGGGTAGAGAAGGAGGGGCTAATTGGTGAGGGGGTGGGGTTATTGGATAGAGAAAGAGGGGGCTAATTGGTGAGGGGGTGGGGTTAGTGGGGTAGAGAAGGCGGGGCTGAGAGGTCAGGGGGTGGGGCTAGTAGGTATAGAAGGCGGGGTTGAAGGGTGGAGATAGTGCGGGGGGGGTGGAGCTAGTGGGTAAAGAAGGCGGGGTTAATGAGGGAGGGGGTGGGGTTAGTGAGTATATAAGGCGGGGCTAATGGGCGAGAGGGGGTGGGGCTAGTAGGTAGAGAAGGCGGGGTTGAAGAAGGGTGGAGATCGTGCGGGGGGTGGAGCTAGTGGGTAAAGAAGGCGGGGTTAATGAGGGAGGGGGTGGAGTTAGTGAGTATATAAGGCGGGGCTAATGGGCGAGAGGGGGTGGGGCTAGTAGGTAGAGAAAGGCGGGGTTGAAGAAGGGTGGAGATCGTGCGGGGGGGTGGAGCTAGTGGGTAAAGAAGGCGGGGTTAATGAGGGAGGGGGTGGGGTTAGTGGGATAGAGAAGGAGGGGCTTATTGGTGAGGGGGTGGAGCTAGTGGGTAAAGAAGGAGGGGCTAATTGGTGAGGGGGTGGGGTTATTGGGTAGAGAAGGAGGGGCTTATTGGTGAGGGGGTGGAGCTAGTGGGTAGAGAAAGAGGGGCTAATTGGTGAGGGGGTGGGGTTATTGGGTAGAGAAGGAGGGGCTTATTGGTGAGGGGGTGGAGCTCGTGGGTAGAGAAGGAGGGGTTAATTGGTGAGGGGGTGGGGTTAGTCGGTAGAGAAGGCGGGGCTAATGGGTGAGGGGGTGGGGTTAGTGGGTAGAGAATGCGGGGCTGATGGGTGAGTGGGTGGGGTTAGTGGGTAGAGAAGGCGGGGCTAATGAGTGAGGGGGTGGGGCTGGGGGTAGAGAAGGCGGGGCTAACGGGTGAGGGGGCGGGGATAGTGGGAAGAGAAGGCGGGGCTAATGGGTGAGGGGGCGAGGTTAGTCGGTAGAGAAGGCGGGGCTGATAGGTGAGGGGGTGGGGATTGTAGGTGGAGAAGGCGGGGCTAATGGGTGAGGGGGTGGAGCTAGTGGGTAGAGAAGGCGGGGCTAATGGGTGAGGGGGCGGGGTTAGTCGATAGAGAAGGCGGGGCTGATAGATGAGGGGGTGGGGATTGTAGGTGGAGAAGGCGGGGCTAATGGGTGAGGGGGTGGAGCTAGTGGGTAGAGAAGGCGGGGCTAATGGGTGAGGGGGCGGGGTTAGTCGATAGAGAAGGCGGGGCTGATAGATGAGGGGGTGGGGATTGTAGGTGGAGAAGGCGGGGCTAATGGGTGAGGGGGCGGAGCTAGTGGGTAGAGAAGGCGGGGCTGATAGGTGAGGGGGTGGGGATTGTAGGTGGAGAAGGCGGGGCTAATGGGTGAGAGCGGGCGGGGTTAGTCGGTAGAGAAGGCGGGGCTAACGGGTGAGGGGGCGGGGTTAGTCGGTAGAGAAGGCGGGGCTAATGGGTGAGGGGGCGGGGTTAGTCGGTAGAGAAGGCGGGGCTAACGGGTGAGAGGGGGCGGGGTTAGTCGGTAGAGAAGGCGGGGTTAAATGGGTGAGGGGGCGGGGTTAGTCGGTAGAGAAGGCGGGGCTAACGGGTGAGGGAGCGGGGTTAGTCGGTAGAGAAGGCGGGGCTAACGGGTGAGAGGGGGCGGGGTTAGTCGGTAGAGAAGGCGGGGTTAAACGGGTGAGTGGGTGTGATCCCTCTCCTCTGCATCTCAGAACATTACCGCACAACAACAACAACATTTGTAAGGGCTGGGACGAGTCATCGATTAAATAGATGAAGTCGCCAACATCGTCAACTAGTTTTATGGTCCATCACCTGGGCCCATAAAAATAAAAATGGTGGCCATCACAAAGGCCCACCCTCGTGATCCGGGGCAATACCATGGTCCCATGCCCAGAATGTCCCGGCTGCATTTCCGATGACATTCTTAATCCCTGCCCATCACCTCCCGTTCAGCGGCACCTACGCAAACGGGTAATACTTCAACTATTTTGGTGTCGTCCGATATCGATGATCAGTTCCATAACCTCGGCTTGTCGGGGTCGAGTATAGGTATCTGATCCGATAGCCGAGTGCCCCATCTTGTAAGAGTTCTCGTCTGGAAACATGTTTTTCAGTCCTGTTGCTCGTTGCTTTGTTTTTCAAGTTGCAGCAGCTTAAGGATTTTGAGGCATCTCCTTTGGTTCTTTCGGTAAAAGTCACCACCACGTAGAATGAGAATGAAATAATAAATTGATGAAATAAAATAACAATAATAATATTCTCACGACGTTTCGGCCACAACACAAGCGGCCTTCATCAGGTGAAGGGACGAGACTGTCTGTCTACACTCCAGCGCTGTCCTACCAGACAGTCTCGCCCCCTTCATCTGATGAAGGCCGCTTGTGTTGTGGCCGAAACGTCGTGAGAATATGATCGCGTTATTTTATTTTATCAATGTATTATTTTATTATCATTCTACGTGGTGGTGACTTTACCGAAAGAACCAAAGAAGATGAATCCTTGCAGTCACGAAAGCTATAAATCGAAAATACAACTTCCTTTGTTTCATCATTGATTTCGCGTGCTGATCTTGAAGGTGCATTGAAAAAATGTTATACTCCGACTGATGCTCCTGTTGTTGTGGAGTAACTCATGCAGCCAGCTATGGCTCTAGGGTTTGGTGTTACATGTTATTTACGTAGTTTATTGTTAAAAAAATTCGGTCACAGTCAGTCCCTGTGATCGCTGTTACGTGGCAATTATGGCTTTAGTTTTTGGTGGTTTCGAAAACGTTTTTTTTGGTTTGGACACGTTTTTGTTTATTGTAGTACGGAGTTAGACTGACGACCTTAATCTTAGTTGCCTTGTGGTTGTAGTTGTAGTTGTTGTTGTTTGACCTTGCATCCCACTGGGATTTTTTTTTCATGGATTTTGTGTTTTGCACAGTCACACACACACACAGCAGTCACTTTAAGATGTTTTTTTCTTGTTCGTGTTTTTTGTTAGCTGTGGATGCACCCCGATTCAAGAGCCGAATGGCTCACAGGGCTATAACCAAAATAAATAAACTGAAAATGTATTCTTAGTTTTTTCGGTATTTTATTATTTTGTTGTTTCCCTTCAACGTGACTTTACCGAAAAAAACTAAGAATATGAATTACTGCAGTCACGAAAGCTTTAAATCAAAACTGAAACTGGTTAGTGGGTAGAGAAGGCGGGGCTGATGAGTGAGGGGGCGGGGTTAGTCGGGAGAGAAGGCGGGGCTGATGAGTGAGGGGGCGGGGTTAGTCGGGAGAGAAGGCGGGGCTGATGAGTGAGGGGGCGGGGTTAGTCGGGAGAGAAGGCGGGGCTGATGAGTGAGGGGGCGGGGTTAGTCGGGAGAGAAGGCGGGGCTGATGGGTGAGGGGGTGGTGCTGGGGGGGGAGGGGTGTAGAGAAGGCGGGGCTAAATAAGTGAGGGGGTGGAGCTAGTGGGTAGAGAAGGCGGGGCTTATAGGTGAGGGGGCGGGGTTAGTCGGTAGAGAAGGCGGGGCTAATAGGTGAGGGGGCGGGGTTAGTCGGTAGAGAAGGCGGGGCTGATGAGTGAGGGGGTGGGGCTGGTGGGTAGAGAAGGCGGGGCTAATAGGTGAGGGGTTGGTGCTGAGGGGGGGAGGGGTGTAGAGAAGGCGGGGCTAAATAAGTGAGGGGGTGGAGCTAGTGGGAAGAGAAGGCGGGGCTAATGGGTGAGGGGGCGGGGTTAGTCGGTAGAGAAGGCGGGGCTAATAGGTGAGGGGGCGGGGTTAGTCGGTAGAGAAGGCGGGGCTAATGGGTTAGGGGGCGGGGTTAGTCGGTAGAGAAGGCGGGGCTAATAGGTGAGGGGGCGGGGTTAGTCGGTAGAGAAGGCGGGGCTAATGGATGAGGGGGTGGGGCGTAGAGGGGGTGGGGCGTAGAGAAGGCGGGGCTCGGAGTGAGGGGGGTGGGGCTAGTGGTGGTGGGGGGGTGTACATCTGATGATGAAAGCGCTTTCTAGATTTTCGGATTTCCTTCTCCTCCTGCAGTGTTAAGATACAATGCTCTGATGACGCTATACACATTGTTTAGATGTAGTTTGCCGCTGCTATCAATGTCCAAATGTTGTACCATTCTGACCACCCCAATGTGCCCCTAACTGGACATCTGCGATTAAAGAGCTTTGTAGATTTTCTGATTCCCTCATGCAGTGATAAAACACAATCAATCTTGATTTGAAGCTTCCTGTGACCGTAGCAATTCATGCTCATTGAATATTTCGGTAAAGTCAAGTATTAGGTATAAAAAATAAATAAGTAACATTTAAAAAACACTTTAAAAAAAACGCTTTGATTAAATGTACCGTACTAGTAATGTAAGAACTCCATGACTCCAGAAAAGTGGCCCCGAAGTTTGCCCATAACGTAAGGGACCGTGTGGGTATCTATGAGTGTGGGTCTCTGTGAATCTCTGTGAGTGGGTCTCTGTGGGTCTCTATGAGTGTGGGTCTCTGTGAGTCTCTGTGTGTGGGTGTCTGTGGGTCTCTATGAGTGTGGGTCTCTGTGGGTCTCTATGAGTGTGGGTCTCTATGAGTGTGGGTCTCTGTGGGTCTCTATGAGTGTGAATCTCTATGAGTGTGGGTCTCTGTGGGTCTCTATGAGTGTGGGTCTCTATGAGTGTGGGTCTCTATGAGTGTGGGTCTCTGTGGGTCTCTATGAGTGTGGGTCTCTGTGGGTCTCTATGAGTGTGGGTCTCTGTGGGTCTCTGTGAGTTTGGGTCTCTGTGAGTGTGGGTCTCTGTGGGTCTCTATGAGTGTGGGTCTCTATGAGTGTGGGTCTCTATGAGTGTGGGTCTCTATGAGTCTGGGTCTCTATGAGTGTGGGTCTCTTTGAGTGTGGGTCTCTATGAGTGTGGGTCTCTGTGGGTCTCTATGAGTGTGGGTCTCTGTGGGTCTCTATGAGTGTGGGTCTCTATGAGTGTGGGTCTCTGTGGGTCTCTATGAGTGTGAATCTCTATGAGTGTGGGTCTCTGTGGGTCTCTATGAGTGTGGGTCTCTATGAGTGTGGGTCTCTATGAGTGTGGGTCTCTGTGAGTCTCTGTGTGTGGGTGTCTGTGGGTCTCTATGAGTGTGGGTCTCTTTGGGTCTCTATGAGTGTGGGTCTCTATGAGTGTGGGTCTCTGTGGGTCTCTATGAGTGTGAATCTCTATGAGTGTGGGTCTCTGTGGGTCTCTATGAGTGTGGGTCTCTATGAGTGTGGGTCTCTATGAGTGTGGGTCTCTGTGGGTCTCTATGAGTGTGGGTCTCTGTGGGTCTCTATGAGTGTGGGTCTCTGTGGGTCTCTATGAGTGTGGGTCTCTATGAGTGTGGGTCTCTATGAGTCTGGGTCTCTATGAGTGTGGGTCTCTTTGAGTGTGGGTCTCTATGAGTGTGGGTCTCTGTGGGTCTCTATGAGTGTGGGTCTCTGTGGGTCTCTATGAGTGTGGGTCTCTATGAGTGTGGGTCTCTGTGGGTCTCTATGAGTGTGAATCTCTATGAGTGTGGGTCTCTGTGGGTCTCTATGAGTGTGGGTCTCTATGAGTGTGGGTCTCTATGAGTGTGGGTCTCTGTGGGTCTCTATGAGTGTGGGTCTCTGTGGGTCTCTATGAGTGTGGGTCTCTGTGGGTCTCTGTGAGTTTGGGTCTCTTTGAGTGTGGGTTTCTGTGGGTCTCTATGAGTGTGGGTCTCTATGAGTGTGGGTCTCTATGAGTGTGGGTCTCTATGAGTCTGGGCCTCTATGAGTGTGGGTCTCTATGAGTGTGGGTCTCTATGAGTGTGGGTCTCTGTGGGTCTCTATGAGTGTGGGTCTCTGTGGGTCTCTATGAGTGTGGGTCTCTATGAGTGTGGGTCTCTGTGGGTCTCTATGAGTGTGAATCTCTATGAGTGTGGGTCTCTGTGGGTCTCTATGAGTGTGGGTCTCTATGAGTGTGGGTCTCTATGAGTGTGGGTCTCTGTGGGTCTCTATGAGTGTGGGTCTCTGTGGGTCTCTATGAGTGTGGGTCTCTGTGGGTCTCTGTGAGGTTGGGTCTCTTTGAGTGTGGGTCTCTGTGGGTCTCTATGAGTGTGGGTCTCAATGAGTGTGGGTCTCTATGAGTGTGGGTCTCTGTGGGTCTCTATGAGTGTGGGTCTCTGTGGGTCTCTATGAGTGTGGGTCTCTGTGGGTCTCTATGAGTGTGGGTCTCTGTGGGTCTCTATGAGTGTGGGTCTCTATGAGTGTGGGTCTCTATGAGTGTGGGTCTCTATGAGTCTGGGTCTCTATGAGTGTGGGTCTCTTTGAGTGTGGGTCTCTATGAGTGTGGGTCTCTGTGGGTCTCTATGAGTGTGGGTCTCTGTGGGTCTCTATGAGTGTGGGTCTCTATGAGTGTGGGTCTCTGTGGGTCTCTATGAGTGTGAATCTCTATGAGTGTGGGTCTCTGTGGGTCTCTATGAGTGTGGGTCTCTATGAGTGTGGGTCTCTATGAGTGTGGGTCTCTGTGGGTCTCTATGAGTGTGGGTCTCTGTGGGTCTCTATGAGTGTGGGTCTCTGTGGGTCTCTGTGAGTTTGGGTCTCTTTGAGTGTGGGTCTCTGTGGGTCTCTATGAGTGTGGGTCTCTATGAGTGTGGGTCTCTATGAGTGTGGGTCTCTATGAGTCTGGGCCTCTATGAGTGTGGGTCTCTATGAGTGTGGGTCTCTATGAGTGTGGGTCTCTGTGGGTCTCTATGAGTGTGGGTCTCTGTGGGTCTCTATGAGTGTGGGTCTCTATGAGTGTGGGTCTCTGTGGGTCTCTATGAGTGTGAATCTCTATGAGTGTGGGTCTCTGTGGGTCTCTATGAGTGTGGGTCTCTATGAGTGTGGGTCTCTATGAGTGTGGGTCTCTGTGGGTCTCTATGAGTGTGGGTCTCTGTGGGTCTCTATGAGTGTGGGTCTCTGTGGGTCTCTGTGAGTTTGGGTCTCTTTGAGTGTGGGTCTCTGTGGGTCTCTATGAGTGTGGGTCTCAATGAGTGTGGGTCTCTATGAGTGTGGGTCTCTGTGGGTCTCTATGAGTGTGGGTCTCTATGAGTGTGGGTCTCTATGAGTGTGGGTCTCTATGAGTGTGGGTCTCTGTGGGTCTCTATGAGTGTGGGTCTCTGTGGGTCTCTATGAGTGTGGGTCTCTATGAGTGTGGGTCTCTGTGGGTCTCTATGAGTGTGAATCTCTATGAGTGTGGGTCTCTATGAGTGTGGGTCTCTATGAGTGTGGGTCTCTCTGAGTGTGGGTCTCTGTGGGTCTCTATGAGTGTGGGTCTCTGTGGGTCTCTATGAGTGTGGGTCTCTGTGGGTCTCTGTGAGTTTGGGTCTCTTTGAGTGTGGGTCTCTGTGGGTCTCTATGAGTGTGGGTCTCTATGAGTGTGGGTCTCTATGAGTGTGGGTCTCTATGAGTCTGGGCCTCTATGAGTGTGGGTCTCTATGAGTGTGGGTCTCTATGAGTGTGGGTCTCTGTGGGTCTCTATGAGTGTGGGTCTCTGTGGGTCTCTATGAGTGTGGGTCTCTATGAGTGTGGGTCTCTGTGGGTCTCTATGAGTGTGAATCTCTATGAGTGTGGGTCTCTGTGGGTCTCTATGAGTGTGGGTCTCTATGAGTGTGGGTTTCTATGAGTGTGGGTCTCTGTGGGTCTCTATGAGTGTGGGTCTCTGTGGGTCTCTATGAGTGTGGGTCTTTGTGGGTCTCTGTGAGTTTGGGTCTCTTTGAGTGTGGGTCTCTGTGGGTCTCTATGAGTGTGGGTCTCAATGAGTGTGGGTCTCTATGAGTGTGGGTCTCTGTGGGTCTCTATGAGTGTGGGTCTCTATGAGTGTGGGTCTCTATGAGTGTGGGTCTCTATGAGTGTGGGTCTCTGTGGGTCTCTATGAGTGTGGGTCTTTGTGGATCTCTATGAGTGTGGGTCTCTGTGGGTCTCTATGAGTCTGGGTCTCTATGAGTCTGGGTCTCTATGAGTGTGGATCTCTGTGGGTCTTTGTGGGTCTCTATGAGTGTGGGTCTCTATGAGTGTGGGTCTCTATGAGTGTGGGTCTCTATGAGTGTGGGTCTCTGTGGGTCTCTATGAGTGTGGATCTTTGTGGGTGTCTATGAGTGTGGGTCTCTATGAGTGTGGGTCTCTATGAGTGTGGGTCTCTATGACTGTGGGTCTCTGTGGGTCTCTGTGGGTATTATCATCAGTATGACATAATTATCCCAAGTTTGCAGTCGATACCACATTGGAAATGGGTTCAAATTGAGTTACAAGATTTGAGGTTACACAAACGACAACAGACAGAGCTGAGTTAATAAAAAGCGTGTAAATAATATAGATGTGTAAATAATATAGATATGTAAATAATATAGATGTGTAAATAATATAGATGTGTAAATAATATAAATGTGTAAATAATATAGATGTGTAAATAATATAGATGTGTAAATAATATAAATGTGTTAATAATATAAATGTGTAAATAATATAGTTGTGTAAATAATATAGATGTGTAAATAATATAGATGTGTAAATAATATAGATGTGTAAATAATATAGATGTGTAAATAATATAAATGTGTAAATAATATAAATGTGTAAATAATATAAACATGTAAAGAATATAAATGTGTAAATAATATAGATGTGTAAATAATATAAATGTGTAAATAATATAAACGTGTAAATAATATAAATGTGTAAATAATATAAATGTGTAAATAATATAGTTGTGTAAATAATATAGATGTGTAAATAATATTAACGTGTAAATAATATAAACATGTAAATAATATAGTTGTGTAAATAATATAGATGTGTAAATAATATAGATATGTAAATAATATAGTTGTGTAAATAATATAGATGTGTAAATAATATAGATGTGTAAATAATATAGATGTGTAAATAATATAGATGTGTAAATAATATAGATGTGTAAATAATATAGATATGTAAATAATATAGATGTGTAAATAATATAAACATGTAAATAATATAAATGTGTAAATAATATAGATGTGTAAATAATATAAATGTGTAAATAATATAAATGTGTAAATAATATAAATGTATAAATAATATAAATGTGTAAATAATATAGATATGTAAATAATATGAATGTGTAAATAATATAGATGTGTAAATAATATAGATGTTTAATAATATAAATGTGTAAATAATATAAATATGTAAATAATATAGATGTGTAAATAATATAGATGTGTAAATAATATTGATGTGTAAATAATATAGATGTGTAAATAATATAAATGTGTAAATAATATAGTTGTGTAAATAATATAGATATGTAAATAATATAGATGTGTAAATAATATAGTTGTGTAAATAATATAGATGTGTAAATAATATAAATGTGTAATAATATAGATGTGTAAATAATATAAATGTGTAAATAATATAGATGTGTAAATAATATAAATGTGTAAATAATATAGATGTGCAAATAATATAAATGTGTAAATAATATAAACATGTAAATAATATAGATGTGTAAATAATATAAATGTGTAAATAATATAAATGTGTAAATAATATAAATGTGTAAATAATATAAATGTGTAAATAATATAGATGTGTAAATAATATAGATGTGTAAATAATATAGATGTGTAAATAATATAAATGTGTAAATAATATAAATGTGTAAATAATATAAATGTCTAAATAATATAAATGTGTAAATAATATAGTTGTGTAAATAATATGGATGTGTAAATAATATAGATGGGTAAATAATATAAATTTGTAAATAATATAAATGTGTAAATAATATAGTTGTGTAAATAATATGGATGTGTAAATAATATAAATGTGTAAATAATATAAATGTGTAAATAATATAAATGTGTAAATAATATAGTTGTGTAAATAATATAGATGTGTAAATAATATAGATGTGTAAATAATATAGTTGTGTAAATAATATAGATGTGTAAATAATATAAATGTGTAAATAATATAGATGTGTAAATAATATAGTTGTGTAAATAATATAGATGTGTAAATAATATAAATGTGTAAATAATATAGTTGTGTAAATAATATAAATGTGTAAACAATATAAACATGTAAATAATATAAATGTGTAAATAATATAAATGCGTAAATAATATAGATGTGTAAATAATATAGATATGTAAATAATATAGATGTGTAAATAATATAGATGTGTAAATAATATAGTTGTGTAAATAATATAGATATGTGTAAATAATATAAACATGTAAATAATATAGATGTGTAAATAATATAGTTGTGTAAATATTATAGATGTGTAAATAATATAAATGTGTAAATAATATAAATGTGTAATAATATAGATGTGTAAATAATATAAATGTGTAAATAATATAGATGTGTAAATAATATAAATGTGTAAATAATATAGATGTGTAAATAATATAAATGTGTAAATAATATAAACATGTAAATAATATAGATGTGTAAATAATATAAATGTGTAAATAATATAAATGTGTAAATAATATAAATGTGTAAATAATATAAATGTGTAAATAATATAGATGTGTAAATAATATAGATGTGTAAATAATATAGATGTGTAAATAATATAAATGTGTAAATAATATAAATGTGTAAATAATATAAATGTCTAAATAATATAAATGTGTAAATAATATAGTTGTGTAAATAATATGGATGTGTAAATAATATAGATGGGTAAATAATATAAATTTGTAAATAATATAAATGTGTAAATAATATAGTTGTGTAAATAATATGGATGTGTAAATAATATAAATGTGTAAATAATATAAATGTGTAAATAATATAAATGTGTAAATAATATAGTTGTGTAAATAATATAGATGTGTAAATAATATAGATGTGTAAATAATATAGTTGTGTAAATAATATAGATGTGTAAATAATATAAATGTGTAAATAATATAGATGTGTAAATAATATAGTTGTGTAAATAATATAGATGTGTAAATAATATAAATGTGTAAATAATATAGTTGTGTAAATAATATAAATGTGTAAACAATATAAACATGTAAATAATATAAATGTGTAAATAATATAAATGCGTAAATAATATAGATGTGTAAATAATATAGATATGTAAATAATATAGATGTGTAAATAATATAGATGTGTAAATAATATAGTTGTGTAAATAATATAGATATGTGTAAATAATATAAACATGTAAATAATATAGATGTGTAAATAATATAGTTGTGTAAATATTATAGATGTGTAAATAATATAAATGTGTAAATAATATAAATGTGTAAATAATATAGTTGTGTAAATAATATAGATGTGTAAATAATATAGATGTGTAAATAATATAGTTGTGTAAATAATATAAATGTGTAAATAATATAGTTGTGTAAATAATATAAATGTGTAAATAATATAATGTGTAAATAATATAGATATGTAAATAATATAAATGTGTAAATAATATAGATGTGTAAATAATATAGATGTGTAAATAATATAAATGTGTAAATAATATAGATGTGTAAATAATATAGATGTGTAAATAATAAAGATGTGTAAATAATATGAATGTGTAAATAATATAAACATGTAAATAATATAGATGTGTAAATAATATAAACATGTAAATAATATAGTTGTGTAAATAATATAGATATGTAAATAATATAGATGTGTAAATAATACAGATGTGTAAATAATATAGTTGTGTAAATAATATAAATATGTGTAAATAATATAAACATGTAAATAATATAGATGTGTAAATAATATAGTTGTGTAAATATTATAGATGTGTAAATAATATAAATGTGTAAATAATATAGATGTGTAAATATTATAGTTGTGTAAATAATATAGATGTGTAAATAATATAAATGTGTAAATAATTAAGATATGTGTTATTAATATAAACATGTAAATAATATAGATGTGTAAATAATATAGTTGTGTAAATATTATAGATGTGTAAATAATATAAATGTGTAAATAATATAGATGTGTAAATATTATAGTTGTGTAAATAATATAGATGTGTAAATAATATAAATGTGTAAATAATATAATTGTGTAAATAATATAGATGTGTAAATAATATAGATGTGTAAATAATATAGTTGTGTAAATAATATAAATGTGTAAATAATATAGTTGTGTAAAAAATATAAATGTGTAAATAATATAATGTGTAAATAATATAGATATGTAAATAATATAAATGTGTAAATAATATAGATGTGTAAATAATATAGATGTGTAAATAATATAAATGTGTAAATAATATAGATGTGTAAATAATATAGATGTGTAAAATAATATAGATGTGTAAATAATATGAATGTGTAAATAATATAAACATGTAAATAATATAGATGTGTAAATAATATAAACATGTAAATTATATAGTTGTGTAAATAATATAGATATGTAAATAATATAGATGTATAAATAATATAAATGTGTAAATAATATAGATATGTAAATAATATAGATGTGTACATAATATAGATGTGTAAATAATATAGATGTGTAAATAATATAAATGTGTAAATAATATAGTTGTGTAAATAATCTAAATGTGTAAATAATATAGATATGTAAATAATATAGATGTGTAAATAATATAGATGTGTAAATAATATAAATGTGTAAATAATATAAATATGTAAATAATATAAATGTGTAAATAATATAGATGTATAAATAACATAAATGTGTAAATAATATAGATGTGTAAGTAATATAGATGTGTAAATAATATTAATGTGTAAATAATATAGATGTGTAAATAATATAGTTGTGTAAATAATATAAATGTGTAAATAATATAAATGTGTAAATAATATAGATGTATAAATAATATAAATGTGTAAATAATATAAATGTGTAAATAATATAGATGTGTAAATAATATAAATGTGTAAATAATATGGATGTGTAAATAATATAAATGTGTAAATAATATAAACATCTAAATAATATAAATGTGTAAATAATATAGATGTGTAAATAATATAGATGTGTAAATAATATAAATGTGTAAATAATATAGATGTGCAAATAATATAAATGTGTAAATAATATAAATGTGTAAATAATATAGATGTGTAAATAATATAAATGTGTAAATAATATAGATGTGTAAATAATATAAATGTGTAAATAATATAAATGTGTAAATAATATAGATGTGTAAATAATATAGATGTGTAAATAATATAGATGTGTAAATAATATAGATGTGTAAATAATATAGATGTGTAAATAATATAGATGTGTAAATAATATGAATGTGTAAATAATATAAACATGTAAATAATATAGATGTGTAAATAATATAAATGTGTAAATAATATAAATGTGTAAATAATATAAATGTGTAAATAATATATATGTTTAAATAATATAAATGTGTAAATAATATAGATGTGTAAATAATATAGATGTGTAAATAATATATATGTGTAAATAATATAAATGTGTAAATAATATAAATGTGTAAATAATATAAATGTGTAAATAATGAAAATATAACAAATCACGACGTCTCGATCTCTTGTGTGGCGATCTAAACGTCGTGATTTGATATTTTTTTAATTTCTCACTGCGGTGACTTTCCCGACTGTGATGTGTCCATCCTACCTGCCGATGTCAGCTGTTATTGGCGACTCTCGCTGTGCGTCTCTCTCGGATCTCTCTCACAGTGAATCAAGTGCTGCTGCAGAGTACGACTTTCTATATACACTACACTATACACTACACTGTACACTACACGATACACTACACTATACACTACACTATACACTACACTACTATACACTACACTATACACTACACTACTATACACTACACTATACACTACACTATACACTACACTATACATTATACACTATACTATACACTATACACTACACTATACATTACACTATACACTATGCACTACACTATACACTACACTATACACTACTATACACTACACTATACACTACACTATACACTACACTATACACTATGCACTACACTATACACTACACTATACACTACTATACACTACACTATACACTACACTATACACTACACTATACACTACACTATTAGTGTATAGTGTAGTGTATAGTAGTGTAGTGTATACTGTAGTATGTAGTGTAGTGTATACACTATTAGTGTATAGTGTAGTGTATAGTAGTGTAGTGTATACTGTAGTATGTAGTGTAGTGTATAGTGTAGTGCATAGTGTAGTGTATAGTGTAGTGTATAGTGTAGTTTATAGTGTAGTATATAGTGTATAGTGTAGTGTATAGTGTAGTGTATAGTAGTGTAGTGTATAGTGTAGTATATAGTGTAGTGTATAGTGTATTGTATGGTGTAGTGTATAATATAGTAGTGTATAGTGTAGTGTATAGTTGTGTGCATAGTGTAGTATATAGTGTAGTGTATAGTGTAGTGTATAGTAGTGCATAGTGTAGTGTATAGTGTAGTGTATAGTGTAGTGCATAGTGTAGTGTATAGTGTAGTGTATAGTACACGAAATGTAACACTCCTCTGAAATTCGTGGTCCGCCAGGAAGTGTCTAAACTGTGTTGTTGGCCTGACTGGATGTGGCTTCACGTAATGTTTTATTCAGGTTTGTTGAATTCTCGTCTCTCATCTTTCGTGTTGTTATTTACCTCCGCGATTTGTACCTTGACACCTGATGAAGATCGCTTGCGTTGTGATCTGAACGTCGTTATTGTTTTTTTGTTGTTTTAATATAACTTTATTGTATTTCTACGTGCGTGACTTTACCGAAAAAACTCGAATGAGTAATTTTATGCAGTCACGAAAGCTTTAAGACTTTATTATCACACTTCTACGGGGAGTTACCGTTGTAATTGTGTGTAAGATGTGCCCCTTTTTTGAGCTGCCGTTTTGTATTCACAAGAGGTGGTGGTCCTTTTTTGAGCTGCCGTTTTGTATTCACAAGAGGTGGTGGTCCTTTTTTGAGCTGCCGTTTTGTATTCACAAGAGGTGGTGGTCCTTTTTTGAGCTGCCGTTTTGTATTCACGAGAGGTGGTGGTCCTTTTTTGAGCTGCCGTTTGGTATTTACAAGAGGTGGTCCTTTTCTGAGCTGCCGTTTTGTAGTCACAAGAGGTGGTGGTCCTTTTTTGAGCTGCCGTTTTGTATTACAAGAGGTGGTCATTTTTTGAGCTGCCCCCTCTCTCTCTCTCTGCCTCCCTGTCTGTCTTTCCTCCTCCCTCCTTACCTCTTGGTGGACTTGTATATTTGTATTTCTACTGACCGTGTACCTCGTATTTTTCATTCTGTCTACGCCGGTACATGCAATCCAAAGGTTTGAACACGAAAATGTAACACTCTTCTGAAATTCGTGGTCCGCCAGGAAGTGTCTAAACTGTGTTGTTGGCCTGACTGGATGTGGCTTCACGTAATGTTTTATTCAGGTTTGTTGAATTCTCGTCTCTCATCTTTCTTGTTGTTATTTACCTCCGCGATTTGTACCTTGACACCTGATGAAGATCGCTTGCATTGTGATCGAAACGTCGTGATTGTTTTTTGTTGTTGTTTTAATATAATTTTATTGTATTTCTATGTGCGTGACTTTACCGAAAAAACCCGAATGAGTAATTTTATGCAGTCACAGAAGCTTTAAGACTTTATTATCACACTTCTACGGGGAAGTTACCGTTGTAATTGTGTGTTAAGATGTGCCCCTTTTTTGAGCTGCCGTTTTGTATTCGCAAGAGGTGGTGGTCAATTTTTGAGCTGCCGTTTTGTATTCACGAGAGGTGGTGGTCCTTTTTTGAGCTGCCGTTTTGTATTCACAAGAGGTGGTGGTCCTTTTTTGAGCTGCCGTTTTGTATTCACAAGAGGTGGTGGTCCTTTTTTGAGCTGCCGTTTTGTATTCACGAGAGGTGGTGGTCCTTTTTTGAGCTGCCGTTTTGTAGTCACAAGAGGTGGTGGTCCTTTTTTAAGCTGCCGTTTTGTATTCACAAGAGGTGGTGGTCCTTTTTTGAGCTGCCGTTTTGTATTCACAAGAGGTGGTGGTCCTTTTTTGAGCTGCCGTTTTGTATTCACGAGAGGTGGTGGTCCTTTTTTGAGCTGCCGTTTTGTATTCACAAGAGGTGGTGGTCCTTTTTTGAGCTGCGGTTTTGTATTTACAAGAGGTGGTCATTTTTTGAGCTGCCCCTTCTCTCTTTCTCTCTCTCTCTCTGCCTCCCTGTCCGTCTTTCATCCCTCCTTACCTCTTGGTGGACTTGTGTATATGTATTTCTACTGACCGTGGACCTCGTATTTTTCATTCTATCTACGCCGTTACGTGCAATCCAAAGGTTTGAACACGAAAATGTAACACTCTTCTGAAATTCGTGGTCCGCCAGGAAGTGTCTAAACTGTGTTGTTGGCCTGACTGGATGTGGCTTCACGTAATGTTTTATTCAGGTTTGTTGAATTTTCGTCTCTCATCTTTCGTGTTGTTATTTACCTCCGTGATTCGTTCTTGACACCTGATGAAGATCGCTTGCGTTGTGATCGGAACGTCGTTGTTGTTTTTTTTGTTGTTTTAATATAACTTTATTGTATTTCTACGTACGTGACTTTACAGAAAAAACCCGAATGAGTAATTTTATGCAGTCACGAAAGCCTTAAGACTTTATTATGACACTTCTACGGGGAAGTTACCGTTGTAATTGCGTGTAAGATGTGCCCCTTTTTTGAGCTGCCGTTTTGTATTCACAAGAGGTGGTGGTCCTTTTTTGAGGTGCCGTTTTGTATTTACAAGAGGTGGTGGTTCTTTTTTGAGCTGCCGTTTTGTATTCACAAGAGGTGGTGGTCCTTTTTTGAGGTGCCGTTTTGTATTTACAAGAGGTGGTGGTTCTTTTTTGAGCTGCCGTTTTGTATTCACAAGAGGTGGTGGTCCTTTTTTGAGCTGCCGTTTTGTATTCACAAGAGGTGGTGGTCCTTTTTTGAGCTGCCGTTTTGTATTCACAAGAGGTGGTGGTCCTTTTTTGAGCTGCCGTTTTGTATTCACAAGAGGTGGTGGTCCTTTTTTGAGCTGCCGTTTTGTATTTACAAGAGGTGGTCATTTTTTGAGCTGCCCCCTCTCTCTCTCTCTCTGCCTCCCTGTCCGTCTTTCCTCCTCCCTCCTTACCTCTTGGTGGACTTGTATATATGAATTTCTACCGACCGTGTAACCTCGTATTTTTCATTCTGTCTACGCCGGTACGTGCAATCCAAAGGTTTGAACACGAAAATGTAACACTCTTCTGAAATTCGTGGTCCGCCAGGAAGTGTCTAAACTGTGTTGTTGGCCTGACTGGATGTGGCTTCACGTAATGTTTTATTCAGGTTTGTTGAATTCTCGTCTCTCTCATCCTTTCGCTGTTATTTACCTCCGCGATTTGTACCTTGACACCTGATGAAGATCGCTTGCGTTGTGATCGGAATGTCGTGATTGTTTTTTGTTGTTGTTTTAATATAACTTTATTGTACTTCTACATGCGTGACTTTACCGAAAAAACCCGAATGAGTAATTTTATGCAGTCACGAAAGCCTTAAGACTTTATTATCACACTTCTACGGGGAAGTTACCGTTGTAATTGTGTGTAAGATGTGCCCCTTTTTTGAGCTGCCGTTTTGTATTCACAAGAGGTGGTCCTTTTTTGAGCTGCCGTTTTGTATTCACAAGAGGTGGTGGTCCTTTTTTGAGCTGCCGTTTTGTATTCACGAGAGGTGGTGGTCCTTTTTTGAGTTGCCGTTTTGTATTCACGAGAGGTGGTGGTCCTTTTCTGAGCTGCCGTTTTGTATTCACAAGAGGTGGTGGTCCTTTTTTGAGCTGCCGTTTTGTATTCACGAGAGGTGGTGGTCCTTTTCTGAGCTGCCGTTTTGTATTCACAAGAGGTGGTGGTCCTTTTTTGAGCTGCCGTTTTGTATTCACGAGAGGTGGTGGTCCTTTTTTGAGCTGCTGTTTTGTATTCACAAGAGGTGGTGGTCCTTTTTTGAGCTGCCGTTTTGTATTCACGAGAGGTGGTGGTCCTTATTTGAGCTGCCGTTTTGTATTTACAAGAGGTGGTGGTCCTTTTTTGAGCTGCCGTTTTGTATTCACGAGAGGTGGTGGTCCTTTTTTGAGCTGCCGTTTTGTATTTACAAGAGGTGGTCATTTTTTGAGCTGCCCCTTCTCTCTCTCACTCTCTGCCTCCCTGTCCGTCTTTCATCCCTTCTTACCTCTTGGTGGACTTGTGTATATGTATTTCTACCGACCGTGTACCTCGTATTTTTCATTCTATCTACGCCGGTACGTGCAATCCAAAGGTTTGAACACGAAAATGTAACACTCTTCTGAAATTCGTGGTCCGCCAGGAAGTGTCTAAACTGTGTTGTTGGCCTGACTGGATGTGGCTTCACGTAATGATTTTTTGTCAGGGTTTGTTGAATTCTCGTCTTTCATCTTTCGTGTTGTTATTTACCTCCGCGATTTGTACCTTGACACCTGATGAAGATCGCTTGCGTTGTGATCGAAACGTCGTTATTGTTTTTGTTGTTGTTTTAATATAACTTTATTGTATTTCTACGTGCGTGACTTTACCGAAAAAAACAATGAGTAATTTTATGCATACTCTTTGGTTCTATTGGGTAAAGTCACGTAGTAGGTGAAAATAAAATAACAAAAAATCACGACGTTTCGGCCACAACACAAGCGGCCTTCATCAGGTGAAGGCACGAGATTGTCTGGAGGACAGCGCTGGAGTGAGAAAAGCCACGTTCAGATCGCGACCTTTAAGCTGTGTGAGAGGAAACAAAGCGCCTTGACAAAGGAATTAGCATAAAAATTAGCATTGAAATGGCTCATTGAAATAGCTAAGTTAAAGTATACACATTCCGCAGAGGTACGCCTTGACAAAGGAATTAGCATAGAAATTAGCATTGAAATGGCTCATTGAAATAGCTAAGTTAAAGTATACACATTCCGCAGAGTTATTTTATTTTCACCCACGTGACTTTACCCAATAGAACCAAAGAGTATGGATCCTAGCAGTCATGAAAGCTTGAAATCTAGAATTAATTTTATGCAGTCACGAAAGCTTTAAGACTTTATTATGACACTTCTACGGGGAAGTTACCGTTGTAATTGTGTGTAAGATGTGCCCCTTTTTTGAGCTGCCGTTTTGTATTCACAAGAGGTGGTGGTCCTTTTTTGAGCTGCCGTTTTGTATTCACAAGAGGTGGTGGTCCTTTATTGAGCTGCCGTTTTGTAGTCACGAGAGGTGGTGGCCCTTTTTTGAGCTGCCGTTTTGTATTCACGAGAGGTGGTGGTCCTTTTTTGAGCTGCTGTTTTGTATTCACAAGAGAGGTGGTGGTCCTTTTTTGAGCTGCCCCCTCTCTCTCTCTCTCTGCCTCCCTGTCCGTCTTTCCTCCTCCCTCCTTACCTCTTGGTGGACTTGTATATCTACGGACCGTGTACCTCGTATTTTTCATTCTATCTACGCCGGTACGTGCAATCCAAAGGTTTGAACACGAAAATGTAAAACTCTTCTGAAATTCGTGGTCCGCCAGGAAGTGTCTAAACTGTCTTGTTGGCCTGACCGGATGTGGCTTCACGTAATGTTTTATTCAGGTTTGTTGAATTCTCGTCTCTCATCTTTCGTGTTGTTATTTACCTCCGTGATTCGTTCTTGACACCTGATGAAGATCGCTTGCGTTGTGATTGGAACGTCGTGATTGTTTTTGTTGTTGTTTTAATATAACTTTATTGTATTTCTACGTGCGTGACTTTACCGAAAAAACCCGAATGAGTAATTTTATGCAGTCACGAAAGCTTTAAGACTTTATTATCACACTTCTACGGGGAAGTTACCGTTGTAATTGTGTGTTAAGATGTGCCCCTTTTTTGAGCTGCCATTTTGTATTCACAAGAGGTGGTGGTGCTTTTTTGAGCTGCCGTTTTGTATTCACGAGAGGTGGTGGTCCTTTTTTGAGCTGCCGTTTTGTATTCACGAGAAGTGGTGGTCCTTTTTTGAGCTGCCGTTTTGTATTCACAAGAGGTGGTCCTTATTTGAGCTGCCGTTTTGTAGTCACAAGAGGTGGTGGTCCTTTTCTGAGCTGCCGTTTTGTATTTACAAGAGGTGGTGGTCCTTTTTTGAGCTGCCGTTTTGTATTTACAAGAGGTGGTCCTTTTTTGAGCTGCCGTTTTGTATTTACAAGAGGTGGTGGTCCTTTTCTGAGCTGCCGTTTTGTAGTCACAAGAGGTGGTGGTCCTTTTTTGAGCTGCCGTTTTGTATTTACAAGAGGTGGTCATTTTTTGAGCTGCCCCCTCTCTCTCTCTCTGCCTCCCTGTCCGTCTTTCCTCCTCCCTCCTTACCTCTTGGTGGACTTGTATATTTGTTTTTCTACTGACCGTGTACCTCGTATTTTTCATTCTGTCTACGCCGGTACGTGCAATCCAAAGGTTTGAACACGAAATGTAACACTCTTCTGAAATTCGTGGTCCGCCAGGAAGTGTCTAACTGTGTTGTTGGCCTGACTGGATGTGGCTTCACGTAATGTTTTATTCAGGTTTGTTGAATTCTCGTCTCTCATCTTTCGTGTTGTTATTTACCTCCGCAATTTGTACCTTGACACCTGATGAAGATCGCTTGCATTGTGATCGAAACGTCGTGATTGTTTTTTGTTGTTGTTTTAATATCATTTTATTGTATTTCTATGTGCGTGACTTTACCGAAAAAACCCGAATGAGTAATTTTATGCAGTCACAGAAGCTTTAAGACTTTATTATCACACTTCTACGGGGAAGTTACCGTTGTAATTGTGTGTTAAGATGTGCCCCTTTTTTGAGCTGCCGTTTTGTATTCGCAAGAGGTGGTGGTCAATTTTTGAGCTGCCGTTTTGTATTCACGAGAGGTGGTGGTCCTTTTTAGAGCTGCCGTTTTGTATTCACAAGAGGTGGTGGTCCTTATTTGAGCTGCCGTTTTGTATTCACAAGAGGTAGTGGTCCTTTTTTGAGCTGCCGTTTTGTATTCACGAGAGGTGGTGGTCCTTTTTTGAGCTGCCGTTTTTTATTCACAAGAGGTGGTGGTCCTTTTTTGAGCTGCCCCCTCTCTCTCTCTCTCTGCCTCCCTGTCCGTCTTTCCTCCTCCCTCCTTACCTCTTTGTGGACTTGTGTATATGTATTTCTACCGACCGTGTACCTCGTATTTTTCATTCTGTCTATGCCGGTACGTGCAATCCAAAGGTTTGAACACGAAATGTAACACTCTTCTGAAATTCGTGGTCCGCCAGGAAGTGTCTAAACTGTGTTGTTGGCCTGACTGGATGTGGCTTCATGTAATGATTTTTTGTCAGGGTTTGTTGAATTCTCGTCTCTCATCTTTCGTGTTGTTATTTACCTCCGCGATTTGTACCTTGATACCTGATGAAGATCGCTTGCGTTGTGATCGAAACGTCGTGATTGTTTTTGTTGTTGTTTTAATATAATTTTATTGTATTTCTACGTACGTGACTTTACCGAAAAAACCCGAATGAGTAATTTTATGCAGTCACGAAAGCTTTAAGACTTTATTATCACACTTCTACGGGGAAGTTACCGTTGTAATTGTGTGTTAAGATGTGCCCCTTTTTTGAGCTGCCGTTTTGTATTCACGAGAGGTGGTGGTCCTTTTTTGAGCTGCCGTTTTGTATTCACAAGAGGTGGTGGTCCTTTTTTGAGCTGCCGTTTTGTATTCACAAGTGGTGGTGGTCCTTTTTCGAGCTGCCGTTTTGTATTCACAAGAGGTGGTGGTCCTTTTTTGAGCTGCCGTTTTGTATTCACAAGAGGTGGTGGTCAATTTTTTGAGCTGCCGTTTTGTATTCACAAGAGGTGGTGGTCCTTTTTTGAGCTGCCGTTTTGTATTCACAAGAGGTGGTGGTCCTTTTTTGAGCTGCCGTTTTGTATTTACAAGAGGTGGTCATTTTTTGAGCTGCCCCTTCTCTCTTTCTCTGTGCCTGCCTGTCCGTCTTTCCTCCTCCCTCCTTACCTCTTGGTGGACTTGTGTATATGTATTTCTACCGACCGTGTACCTCGTATTTTTCATTCTGTCCACGCCGGTACGTGCAATCCAAAGGTTTGAACACGAAATGTAACACTCTTCTGAAATTCGTGGTCCGCCAGGAAGTGTCTAAACTGTGTTGTTGGCCTGACTGGATGTGGCTTCACGTAATGTTTTATTCAGGTTTGTTGAATTCTCGTCTCTCATCTTTCGTGTTGTTATTTACCTCCGCGATTTGTACCTTGACACCTGATGAAGATTGCTTGCGTTGTGATCTGAACCTCGTTATTGTTTTTTTTGTTGTTTTAATATAATTTTATTGTATTTCTACGTATGTGACTTTACCGAAAAAACCCGAATGAGTAATTTTATGCAGTCACAGAAGCTTTAAGACTTTATTATCACACTTCTACGGGGAAGTTACCGTTGTAATTGCGTGTAAGATGTGCCCCTTTTTTGAGCTGCCGTTTTGTATTCACAAGAGGTGGTGGTCCTTTTCTGAGCTGCCGTTTTGTATTCACACGAGGTGGTGGTCCTTTTTTGAGCTGCCGTTTTGTATTCACGAGAGGTGGTGGTCCTTTTTTGAGCTGCCGTTTTGTATTTACAAGAGGTGGTCATTTTTTGAGCTGCCCCCTCTCTCTCTCTCTCTCTCTCTGCCTCCCTGTCCGTCTTTACTCCTCCCTCCTTACCTCTTGGTGGACTTGTATATTTGTTTTTCTACTGACCGTGTACCTCGTATTTTTCATTCTGTCTACGCCGGTACGTGCAATCCAAAGGTTTGAACACGAAATGTAACACTCTTCTGAAATTCGTGGTCCGCCAGGAAGTGTCTAACTGTGTTGTTGGCCTGACTGGATGTGGCTTCACGTAATGTTTTATTCAGGTTTGTTGAATTCTCGTCTCTCATCTTTCGTGTTGTTATTTACCTCCGCGATTTGTACCTTGACACCTGATGAAGATCGCTTGCATTGTGATCGAAACGTCGTGATTGTTTTTTGTTGTTTTAATAGAATTTTATTGGATTTCTATGTGCGTGACTTTACCGAAAAAACCCGAATGAGTAATTTTATGCAGTCACAGAAGCTTTAAGACTTTATTATCACACTTCTACGGGGAAGTTACCGTTGTAATTGTGTGTTAAGATGTGCCCCTTTTTTGAGCTGCCGTTTTGTATTCGCAAGAGGTGGTGGTCAATTTTTGAGCTGCCGTTTTGTATTCACGAGAGGTGGTGGTCCTTTTTTGAGCTGCCGTTTTGTATTCACAAGAGGTGGTGGTCCTTATTTGAGCTGCCGTTTTGTATTCACAAGAGGTGGTCCTTTTTTGAGCTGCCGTTTTGTATTCACGAGAGGTGGTGGTCCTTTTTTGAGCTGCCGTTTTTTATTCACAAGAGGTGGTGGTCCTTTTTTGAGCTGCCCCCTCTCTCTCTCTCTCTCTGCCTCCCTGTCCGTCTTTCCTCCTCCCTCCTTACCTCTTTGTGGACTTGTGTATATGTATTTCTACCGACCGTGTACCTCGTATTTTTCATTCTGTCTATGCCGGTACGTGCAATCCAAAGGTTTGAACACGAAATGTAACACTCTTCTGAAATTCGTGGTCCGCCAGGAAGTGTCTAAACTGTGTTGTTGGCCTGACTGGATGTGGCTTCATGTAATGATTTTTTGTCAGGGTTTGTTGAATTCTCGTCTCTCATCTTTCGTGTTGTTATTTACCTCCGCGATTTGTACCTTGACACCTGATGAAGATCGCTTGCGTTGTGATCGAAACGTCGTGATTGTTTTTGTTGTTGTTTTAATATAATTTTATTGTATTTCTACGTATGTGACTTTACCGAAAAAACCCGAATGAGTAATTTTATGCAGTCACGAAAGCTTTAAGACTTTATTATCACACTTCTACGGGGAAGTTACCGTTGTAATTATGTGTTAAGATGTGCCCCTTTTTTGAGCTGCCGTTTTGTATTCACGAGAGGTGGTGGTCCTTTTTTGAGCTGCCGTTTTGTATTCACAAGAGGTGGTCGTCCTTTTTTGAGCTGCCGTTTTGTATTCACAAGTGGTGGTGGTCCTTTTTCGAGCTGCCGTTTTGTATTCACAAGAGGTGGTGGTCCTTTTTTGAGCTGCCGTTTTGTATTCACAAGAGGTGGTGGTCAATTTTTTGAGCTGCCGTTTTGTATTCACAAGAGGTGGTGGTCCTTCTTTGAGCTGCCGTTTTGTATTCACAAGAGGTGGTGGTCCTTTTTTGAGCTGCCGTTTTGTATTTACAAGAGGTGGTCATTTTTTGAGCTGCCCCTTCTCTCTTTCTCTGTGCCTGCCTGTCCGTCTTTCCTCCTCCCTCCTTACCTCTTGGTGGACTTGTATATTTGTTTTTCTACTGACCGTGTACCTCGTATTTTTCATTCTGTCCACGCCGGTACGTGCAATCCAAAGGTTTGAACACGAAAATGTAACACTCTTCTGAAATTCGTGGTCCGCCAGGAAGTGTCTAACTGTGTTGTTGGCCTGACTGGATGTGGCTTCACGTAATGTTTTATTCAGGTTTGTTGAATTCTCGTCTCTCATCTTTCGTGTTGTTATTTACCTCCACGATTTGTACCTTGACACCTGATGAGGATTGCTTGCGTTGTGATCTGAACGTCGTTATTGTTTTTTTTGTTGTTTTAATATCATTTTATTGTATTTCTACGTATGTGACTTTACCGAAAAAACCCGAATGAGTAATTTTATGCAGTCACAGAAGCTTTAAGACTTTATTATCACACTTCTACGGGGAAGTTACCGTTGTAATTATGTGTTAAGATGTGCCCCTTTTTTGAGCTGCCGTTTTGTATTTACAAGAGGTGGTCCTTTTTTGAGCTGCCGTTTTGTATTCACAAGAGGTGGTGGTCCTTTTTTGAGCTGCCGTTTTGTATTCACGAGAGGTGGTGGTCAATTTTTTGAGCTGCCGTTTTGTATTCACGAGAGGTGGTGGTCCTTTTTTGAGCTGCCGTTTTGTATTCACGAGAGGTGGTGGTCCTTATTTGAGCTGCCGTTTTGTATTTACAAGAGGTGGTGGTCCTTTTTTGAGCTGCCGTTTTGTAGTCACAAGAGGTGGTGGTCCTTTTTTGAGCTGCCGTTTTGTAGTCACGAGAGGTGGTGCCCCTTTTTTTGAGCTGCCGTTTTGTATTCACGAGAGGTGGTGGTCCTTTTTTGAGCTGCCGTTTTGTATTCACGAGAGGTGGTGGTCCTTTTTTGAGCTGCCGTTTTGTATTCACAAGAGGCGGTCCTTTTTTGAGCTGCCGTTTTGTATTTACAAGAGGAGGTGGTCCTTTTTTGAGCTGCTGTTTTGTATTTACAAGAGGTGGTGGTCCTTTTTTGAGCTGCCGTTTTGTATTCACAAGAGGTGGTGGTCCTTTTTGAGCTGCCGTTTTGTATTTACAAGAGGTGGTGGTCCTTTTTTGAGCTGCCCCTTCTCTCTTTCTCTCTCTCTGCCTCCCTGTCCGTCTTTCCTCCTCCCTCCTTACCTCTTGGTGGACCTGTGTATATGTATTTCTACTGACCGTGTACCTCGTATTTTTCATTCTGTCTACGCCGGTACGTGCAATCCAAAGGTTTGAACACGAAATGTAACACTCTTCTGAAATTCGTGGTCCGCCAGGAAGTGTCTAAACTGTGTTGTTGGCCTGACTGGATGTGGCTTCACGTAATGTTTTTTTCAGGGTTTGTTGAATTCTCGTCTCTCATCTTTTCGTGTTGTTATTTACCTCCGTGATTCGTTCTTGACGACACCTGATGAAGATCGCTTGCGTTGTGATCGAAACGTCGTGAGATTAAAAACCAATGAGCGACCAAAATAAACCTTCGGGACTTGGATGCGCCGGCAACGGTGGGGAGATCAACAACAGCGTTCCCCCTGAAGCTGAGCGTGATGGGGTTTTGGCCCGCAGCGAGGTTGGAGCCAGATCTCCGACACACACAGCCAGCCTGCCTGCCTGCCTGCCTCCAGCCTGTTAATGTAGATGATGAAGAAGTTCACGTGATACTCTTTGGTTCGGGCGCAGTAGCCTCAGATGTTTTTTTTTCACGATGTTTGATCTGTCACGTTAAGACACGTGTTACGTATTGTTCACGCTGCGTGCAATTTTGTGAAAATTTGCCTCGCAGGCAAACGCTCTGATACCTGTTGAAGGAACAAATCCTCTTTGGTTATTTCGGTGAAGTCACCACGTAGAATGAGAATGAAATAACAAATTTAGCACGGTAAAATAACACAACAGAATTCTCACGACGTTTCGGGCCACAACACAAGTGGCCTTCTTCGTGAGAATTTTATTGGGTTATTTTACTTTATTAATTTATTGTTTTATTCTCATTCTACGTGGTGGTGGTGACTTTACCGAAAGAACCAAAGAAGATGAATCCCTGCAGTCACGAAAGCTTTGAATCGAAATTTAAAGGGCAAATCCGTTCACGTAATGATTGTTTACACGTCAATTGGATTAAGTTCACGCAAACGCTCCGTCCATCTGTTTCCTGGCCCGGCCAGGAACAAATTTTTAGAACCCATTGTGGCCCGCGAGTCAAAAAATTTTTGCCCACCCCTGGTGTAGTGTGTAGTAGTGTAGTGTATAGTGTAGTGTATAGTGTAGTGTATAGTAGTGTAGTGTATAGTGTAGTGTATAGTGTAGTGTATAGTAGTAGTGTAGTGTATGTATAGTGCAGTGTATAGTGTAGTGTATAGTAGTGTATTGTATAGTGGTGTATAGTGTAGTGTATAGTGTAGTGTATAGTGTAGTGTATAGTGTAGTGTATAGTAGTGTAGTGTATAGTGTAGTGTATAGTGTAGTGTATAGTGCAGTGTATAGTAGTGTATAGTGTAGTGTATAATAGTGTAGTGTATAATAGTGTAGTGTATAGTGTAGTGTATAGTGTATAGTAGTGTAGTGTATAGTTTAGTGTATAGTGTAGTGTATAGTGTATAGTAGTGTAGTGTATAGTGTAGTATATAGTGTAGTGTATAGTGTAGTGTAAAGTAGTGTAGTATATAGTGTAGTATATATTGTAGTGTATAGTGTAGTGTATAGTCTAGTGTATAGTGTAGTGTATAGTAGTGTAGTGTATAGTGTAGTGTATAGTGTAGTGTATAGTGTAATGTATAGTGTAGTGTGTAGTAGTGTAGTGTATAGTGTAGTGTATAGTGTAGTGTATCGTGTAGTGTATAGTGTAGTGTATAGTGTAGTGTATAGTGTAATGTATAGTGTAGTGTATAGTGTAATGTATAGTGTGTAGTAGTGTAGTGTATAGTGTAGTGTATAGTGTAATGTATAGTGTAGTGTGTAGTAGTGTAGTGTATAGTGTAGTGTGTAGTGTAGTGTATAGTGTAGTGTAAAGTAGTGTAGTATATATTGTAGTGTATAGTGTAGTGTATAGTCTAGTGTATAGTGTAGTGTATAGTAGTGTAGTCTATAGTGTAGTGTATAGTGTAGTGTATAGTGTAATGTATAGTGTAGTGTGTAGTAGTGTAGTGTATAGTGTAGTGTATAGTGTAGTGTATAGTGTAGTGTATAGTGTAGTGTATAGTGTAGTGTATAGTGTAATGTATAGTGTAGTGTATAGTGTAATGTATAGTGTGTAGTAGTGTAGTGTATAGTGTAGTGTATAGTGTAATGTATAGTGTAGTGTGTAGTAGTGTAGTGTATAGTGTAGTGTATAGTGTAGTGTATAGTAGTGTAGTGTATAGTAGTGTAGTGTATAGTGTAGTGTATAGTGTAGTGTATAGTGTGGTGTATAGTGTAGTGTATAGTGTAGTGTATAGTGTAGTATATAGTGTAGTGTATAGTGTAGTGTATAGTGTAGTGTATAATGTAGTGTATAGTGTAGTGTATAGTGTATAGTGTAGTGTATAGTGTAATGTATAGTGTAGTCTATAGTGTAGTGTATAGTGTAGTGTATAGTGTAGTGTATAGTGTAGTGTATAGTGTAGTGTATAGTGTAGTGTATAGTGTAGTGTATTTTGAAGTGTTTGCTGACACACGCCTCCACCGATGAACACGCACACGCTCCGTGAACATTTTTTTTTTACATTTTATTATTCAGATTTTAAGCAGCTCGGCTCTAGTGATGGTAGCCAGGGCCGCTCGTCTGACAAACAGCGACAAGGTACCTTATTGGGCTGCCTTACAGCCCGTCTGATTGTTTCAGAGTTTAGTTTTAGTGTGGGTCTCTATGAGTGTGGGTCTCTGTGGGTCTCTGTGGGTCTCTGTGAGTCTGGGTCTCTGTGAGTCTGGGTCTCTGTGGGTCTGGGTCTCTGTGAGTATGGGTCTCTGTGAGTCTGGGTCTCTGTGGGTCTCTATGAGTGTGGGTCTCTGTGGGTCTCTGTGGGTCTCTATGAGTCTGTGTCTCTGTGGGTCTCTATGAGTCTGGGTTTCTGTGGGTCTCTATGAGTGTGGGTCTCTGTGGGTCTCTGTGAGTGTGGGTCTCTGCGGGTCTCTATGAGTGTGGGTCTCTGTGGGTCTCTATGAGTCTGGGTCTCTGTGGGTCTCTGTGAGTCTGGGTCTCTGCGGGTCTCTATGAGTGTGGGTCTTCGTGGGTCTCTATGAGTCTGGGTCTCTGTGGGTCTCTATGAGTCTGGGTCTCTGTGGGTCTCTATGAGTCTGGGTCTCTGTGGGTCTCTGTGAGTCTGGGTCTCTGCGGGTCTCTATGAGTGTGGGTCTTCGTGGGTCTCTATGGGTCTCTGGATCTCTAGCTCTGTGACTATGGGTCTCTGTAGGTCTCTACGGGTCTCTGTGGTTCTCTATGTGTCTCAATGGGTCTCTATGAGTCGGTAATTGTACTGCTGCTATACATGTGCACGCCATGACGATATCAACCAATGCGTTAGAGCTGCTGTCAAGTTGTGATGGGTCATGCTGCTTGTGACAAACAACTCCACGGTAGCCTTACAACTTGTCAAGAAGAAACATTGTTTTTTAAAAGAAATATTTGACCTTTGCCAGCGAATGCAAACTCCCAAAGCCAAGCAGGTAACCTGTACGGTCCTGTCGTGTTGGTGGTGGACCTGCTCCTTCATGGGTGGATGGGTGGGTGAGTGAGTGGGTGATTGGGTGGGTGGGTGAGTGGGTGGGTGAGTGGGTGGGTGAGTGGGTGGGTGAGCGGGTGAGTGAGCGGGTGAGTGAGTGAGTGAGTGAGCGGGTGAGTGAGCGGGTGGGTGAGTGGGTGATTGAATGGGTGGGTGAGTGGGTGAGTGGTTGAGTGAGCGGGTGAGTGAGCGGGTGAGTGGGCGAGTGAGCGGGTGAGTGAGCGAGTGAGCGGGTGAGTCAGCGGGTGAGTGAGCGGGTGAGTGAGTGGGTGAGCGAGTGAGCGGCTGAGTGAGCGGGTGAGTGGGTGAGCGGGTGGGTGAGCGGGTGAGTGAGTGGGTGAATGGGCGGGTGAATGAGCGGGTGAGTGAGCGGGTGAATGGGCGGGTGATTGGGCGAGTGAGCGGACGAGTGAGCGGGCGAGTGAGCGGGTGAATGGGCGAGTGAGCGGACGAGTGAGCGGGTGGGTGAGCGGGCGAGTGAGCGGGTGAATGGGCGGGTGATTGGGTGAGTGAGCGGGTGAGTGAGCGGACGAGTGAGCGGGTTGAATGGGCGAGTGATTGGGTGGGTGAGCGGACGAGTGAGCGGGTGAATGGGCGGGTGATTGGGTGAGTGAGCGGGTGAGTGAGCGGACGAGTGAGCGGGTTGAATGGGCGGGTGATTGGGTGAGTGAGCGGGTGAGTGAGCGGACGAGTGAGCGGGTGAATGGGCGAGTGAGCGGACGAGTGAGCGGGTGGGTGAGCGAGCGAGTGAGCGGGTGAATGGGCGGGTGATTGGGCGAGTGAGCGGACGAGTGAGTGGGCGAGTGAGCGGGTGAATGGGCGAGTGAGCGGACGAGTGAGCGGGTGGGTGAGCGGGCGAGTGAGCGGGTGAATGGGCGGGTGATTGGGTGAGTGAGCGGGTGAGTGAGCGTACGAGTGAGCGGGTGAGCATTGCGTGGGGTTCAACTTCGCCTCCACCGTCAACAGGACGAGTTGGGCGTTGGTGGCCTCGCTCCGTTGCCCCATGGCATCGCCACAAACCGTGAGGGCGGCCGATAGCCATAGTGGCCGGAGGTCGCCTTGCGGCCCAGCCGGACCGGCACGTTACCTCCATCGCCGTTACCGCCACAGCCACCGTCGACGATGAGACCACCACCAAAACCACCACCACCACCAACACCACCACCACCACCAAAACCACCACCACCGCTCAGACCACCACCACCACCACCACCACCGCTGAGACCACCACCAAATCCACCACCACCACCGCTAAGACCACCACCACCACCAAATCCACCACCACCACCGATGAGACCACCACCAAATCCACCACCACCACCGATGAGACCACCACCACCACCACCACTGCTGAGACCACCACCAAATCCACTACCACCACCGCTGAGACCACCACTACCAAAACCACCACCACCGTTGCTACCACTGTCACCACCACCACCAAAATAACCGCTACCGCTGAGGCGACCACCACCACCACCGCCACCACCACCGCCACCACCACCACCACCACCACCACCACCGCCACCACCACCGCCACCACCACCACCACCACCAACACCACCGCCACCACCGCCACCACCACCACCACCACCGCCACCACCGCCACCACCACCACCACCACCACCGCCACCACCATCACCACCGCCACCACCACCACCACCACCACCACCGCCACCACCATCACCACCACCACCACCACCGCCACCACCATCACCACCACCACCACCACCGCCACCACCACCACCACCACCACCATCACCACCACCACCACCACCGCCACCACCACCACCGCCACCGCCGCCACGGCCGCCCTCCTCGCCACGCGACGCCGTCCGGGACCTGGGCCTCAGCAAGTGCGGGCGCCGCGGACGCTCCGCCGACATCCCCGGCGCCGCCGCCGCCGCCGATCCCGCCGATCCCGGCGATCCCGGCGATCTCGCCGATCCCGGCGATCTCGCCGATCCCGGCGATCCCGGCGACACGGGGAGGCAGAGGTCGGAGTCGCGGCCGCCGCCGTTTCCGTCCTCCGCCTCGCCGGACTCCGACGGCAGCAGCCGGCGGAGGTCCGAGTCTCGGACCGTCGACCCGGGGCACGCCTGCCGCAGGCAGCGGACGACGGCCGCCAGGGGCTCCTCCGGCGCCGCGGCACGGGTTACGGTGGCTCGGGTTCCGGTGGCTCGGGTTCCGGTGGCACGGGTTCCGGTGGCACGGGTTCCGGTGGCTCGGGTTCCGGTGGCAGCGGTGGCACAGGTTCCGGTGGCTCGGGTTCCGGTGGCTCGGGTTCCGGTGGCAGCGGTGGCACGGGTTCCGGTGGCTCGGGTTCCGGTGGCTCGGGTTCCGGTGGCAGCGGTGGCACGGGTTCCGGTAGCCGCGCCCGAGTCGGAGGTGGCTGAGCAGGAGCGGCAGCAGCAGCAGCAGCAGCAGCAGCAGGAGGAGGAGTGGGAGGAGGAGGAGTGGGAGGAGGAGGAGTGGGAGGAGGAGGAGTGGGAGGAGGAGGAGTGGGAGGAGGGGAATTCCTCATCGCCCAGCTCATCCAGAAACCTCCGCACGTCGCTCCGAGCCCCCGGCTCATGCTGCAGCAGGTGGCTGAACGAGCGGAGACCCCCGGCGGTGAAGCGGAGCCACTGGGACGGGGCAGCCTCGCCGCCTCCTCCTTCACCTCCTCCTCCTCCACCTCCTCCACCTCCTCCTCCCTCACCTCCTCCTCCACCTCCTCCACCTCCTCCCTCACCGTCTCCCTCCATCCTCATCCACGGCTCACGGCCTCCGAGTCCCCCTGCCCGGCCGTTCCCCAACCCCTTCCCCTCCTCCCGCTCATCCTCCTCCTCCTCCTCATCCTCCTCCTCCTCCTCCTGCTGCTCCTGCTGCTGCTCCTTCTGCTCCTCCTGCTGCTCCTCCTCCTTCTCGTCCGCCGCTTTCCCCCCCGGCGGCGGCGGCGGCGGCGGCGGCGGCGGCGGCTTTCCGCGGTCGCCCGGCAGTGGGCCTGGAACTCGGCGTAGTAGCGGTCCGAGCGGAGAAGCGCCCGGCGCCACGGGAAGCATCCGGTGAGCGCGCAGAAGAGCAGCACCCCCAGCGAGAAGACATCCCCGCCGGGGTGGGCCCTAGCCTCGTGCCTCACCACCACCACCCTCCTCCTCACCACCACCACCCTCACCGCCCCGCGAGCCGGCGGACGTCCCGCTCGGGCCCCGGCGACCCCGCTGGAGCTGCCGTGGCCGCGGGGAGCGGGCGGGGGCGGAGCCGTGGCCTTGCCGCTCCGCCTCTCCTCCTCCTGCTCCTGCTCCTCCTGCTGCTCCTCCTTCCTCCTCTCACTCCCCTCCGCATCCTCCTGCTCATCCTCCTCATCCTGCTCATCTTCCTTCTCCTCCCTCCCCACCTCCCTCTCCCTCCTCTCCCTCCCCCTCCTCTCCCTCCTCTCACTCCCCTCCTCCTCCTCCTCCTCCTGCTCATCTTCCTTCTCCTCCCTCCCCACCTCCCTCTCCCTCCTCTCCCTCCTCTGCCTCTCCTCCTTCTCCCTCTCCTCAATCTCCCTCCCCTCCCTCTCCTCCTCCAGCTCCTCCTCATCCTCCACCCTCCCCACCTCTCCCTCCCTCCCCTCCCTCCCCTCCCTCGCCTCCCTCTCCTCCCTCTCCTCCTCCCTCTCCTCCCTCTCCTCCTCCCTCTCCTCCCTCCCCTCCTCCTCCTCCTCCTCCCCCTCCTCCTCCCTCCCCACCCTCCCCGCCTCCCCCTCCGTCGCCTCCCTCTCCCTCCTCCGCCCCTCCTCCCTCTCCTCCTCGTCGGCGTCCCGAAGCTCGGGAGGGGCGTATGGGTTCCCCGCCGTCGCCTTCATCTTCGCCTCGGCGTCGCCGATGAGGGCAGCCTGCCCAAAGTCGCCGAGCTTGCACACGAAGTCGCCCGGCCAGCTGCCGGAGTCGCCCGGCCAGCTGCCGGAGTCGCCCGGCCAGCTGCCGGAGTCGCCGGGCCAGCAGCCGGAGTCGCCCAGCCAGCTACCGGAGTCTCCCCGCCAGCTACCGGAGCCTCCCTGCCAGCTACCGGAGTCTCCCCGCCAGCAGCCGGAGTCGCCCAACTCGCAGCCGGAGTCGCCCTGCCAGCTGCCGGAGTCTCCTCGCCAGCACCTCCCCTCCTCCCCATCCTCCTCCCCATCCTCCTCCTCCTCCTCCTCCACGTCCTCCTCACCGGCTCCTCCTCCTCCTCCTCCTCCTCCTCCTCCTCCTCCTCCTCCTCCACCGTCGTGGCTGGCCGGTCCACGCGGACCAACCTCTGTGCCGTGCCGGCAGTGGCGGTGCCGGCGGTGGTGGTGCCGGCAGTGGTGGTGCCGGCAGTGGTGGTGCCGGCAGTGGTGGTGCCGGCGGTGGTGGTGGTGCCCGCCGGACGGCCGGAAGAGGAGGACGTTCTCGGGCCTCACGTCGCCGTGCACGATGCCGCAGCGGACGTGGAGGTGGTGGAGGGCACGGGCGACGTGCAGTGCCACGGTGCGGCACGTGCGCTCGGGAAGGCCCTCCTGGCGGGGGGACGGCACGGAGGGCGTCGGAGGCTCGCACGGGAGCACTCGGAGACTCGCACGGGAGAACTCGGAGACTCTCACGGGAGACTCAGAGACTCGCACGGGAGAACTCGGAGGCTCACACGGGAGAACTCGGAAGCTCGGAGACTCGCACAGAGAGTCGGAGACTCGCACGGGAGAACTCAGAGACTCACACGGGAGACTCAGAGACTCTCCCAGGAGACTCAGAGACTCTCACAGGAGACTCAGAGACTCTCACAGGAGAACTCGGAGACTCGCACGGGAGACTCTCACGGGAGACTCGCACGGAGAGTCGGAGACTCGCACGGAGGGGGTCGGAGACTCGCACGGAGAGTCGGAGACTCGCACGGGAGACTCAGAGACTCGCACGGGAGACTCAGAGACTCGCACGGAGAGTCGGAGACTCGCACAGAGACTCTCACAGGAGACTCTGAGACTCGCACAGGAGACTCAGAGACCCTCACAGGAGACTCTCACAGGAGAGTCTCAGAGACTCTCACAGGAGACTCTGAGACTCGCACAGGAGACTCAGAGACTCGCACGGGAGACTCAGAGACTTTCACAGGAGACTCAGAGACTCTCACGGGAGAACTCGGAGACTCGCACGGGAGAACTCAGAGACTCTCACAGGAGACTCAGAGACTCTCACAGGAGACTCAGAGACTCGCACGGGAGAACTCGGAGACTCACACGGGAGAACTCGGAGGCTCGCACGGGAGAACTCGGAAGCTCGGAGACTCGCACAGAGAGTCGGAGACTCACACGGGAGACCCTCTCTCAGGAGGCTCAGAGACTCACACAAAGACTCGGAGGCTCAGAGACTCGCACGGGAGACTCAGAGACTCTCACAGGAGACTCTCACAGGAGACTCTCACAGGAGACCCTCACAGGAGATTCACACAGGAGACTCTCTCAGGAGGCTCAGAGACTCACACAAAGACTCGGAGGCTCAGAGACTCGCACGGAGACTCAGAGACTCTCACAGGAGACTCTCACAGGAGACTCTCACAGGAGACTCTCACAGGAGACTCGCACCGAGACTCTCACAGGAGACTCTCACAGGAGACTCTCACAGGAGACTCTGAGACTCGCACGGGAGACTCAGAGACCCTCACAGGAGACTCAGAGACTCTCACGGGAGAACTCGGAGACTCGCACGGGAGAACTCAGAGACTCACACGGGAGACTCAGAGACTCTCACAGGAGACTCAGAGACTCACACGGGAGAACTCGGAAGCTCGGAGACTCGCACAGAGAGTCGGAGACTCACACGGGAGACCCTCTCTCAGGAGGCTCAGAGACTCACACAAGGACTCGGAGGCTCAGAGACTCGCACGGGAGACTCAGAGACTCGCACGGAGACTCAGAGACTCTCACAGGAGACTCTCACAGGAGACTCTCACAGGAGACTCTCACAGGAGACTCTCACAGGAGACTCTCACAGGAGATTCACACAGGAGACTCTCTCAGGAGGCTCAGAGACTCACACAAAGACTCGGAGGCTCAGAGACTCGCACGGAGACTCAGAGACTCTCACAGGAGACTCTCACAGGAGACTCTCACAGGAGACTCTCACAGGAGACTCGCACCGAGACTCTCACAGGAGACTCTCACAGGAGACTCTCACAGGAGACTCTGAGACTCTCACAAGAGACTCAGAGACTCGCACGGAGAGTCTCACAGGAGACTCAGTGACTCGCACGGAGACTCAGAGACTCACACGGGAGACTCTGAGACTCACACGGGAGTGTTGGAGGCTCGCACGGAGACTCAGAGACTCGCACGGGAGAGTCGGAGACTCGCACGGGAGAACTCTGAGATTCGGAGACTCGCACGGAGACTCAGAGACTCGCACAGAGAGTCGGAGACTCGCACAGAGGCTCAGAGACTCTCACGGGAGAACTCGGAGACTCGCACAGGAGAGTCGGAGACTCGCACGGGAGAACTCGGAGACTCGGAGTCTCGCACAGAGGCTCAGAGACTCGCACAGGAGGCTCAGAGACTCACACAAAGACTCGGAGGCTCAGAGACTCGCACGGAGACTCAGAGACTCTCACAGGAGACTCTCACAGGAGACTCTCACAGGAGACTCTCACAGGAGACTCGCACCGAGACTCTCACAGGAGACTCTCACAGGAGACTCTCACAGGAGACTCTGAGACTCTCACAAGAGACTCAGAGACTCGCACGGAGAGTCTCACAGGAGACTCAGAGACTCGCACGGAGACTCAGAGACTCACACGGGAGACTCTGAGACTCACACGGGAGTGTTGGAGGCTCGCACGGAGACTCAGAGACTCGCACGGGAGAGTCGGAGACTCGCACGGGAGAACTCTGAGATTCGGAGCCTCGCACGGAGACTCAGAGACTCGCACGGAGAGTCGGAGACTCGCACAGAGGCTCAGAGACTCTCACGGGAGAACTCGGAGACTCGCACAGGAGAGTCGGAGACTCGCACGGGAGAACTCGGAGACTCGGAGACTCGCACAGAGGCTCAGAGACTCGCACAGGAGACTCGGAGACTCGCACGGAGACTCAGAGACTCTCACAGGAGACTCAGAGACTCTCACGGGAGACTCAGAGACTCTCACAGGAGACTGAGACTCTCACAGGAGACTCAGAGACTCTCACGGGAGACTCAGAGACTCTCACAGGAGACTCTCACAGGAGACTCCGAGACTCGCACGGAGACTATATTATTCTATTGTTCTATCGAGGTGACTATCTCCGTGACTTTACCGAAAGACCCCAGGAATATGTTTTATCAGACGGGCTGTAAGGCAGCTCACTAAGCTTACCGTGTCGCTGTTTGTCAGACAAGCGGCCCTGGCTACCATCACAACTTGACAGCAGCTCCAACAAGTGGCTGATATCATCGTCGTCGTCGTCGTCACGTGGAAATGTATCGCAGCAGCCAAATTATGACGTATCTACAGACTCATAGAGACCCACAGAGACGTATAGACCCATACTCAAAGAGACCCACAGAGACCCACAGAGACCCAGACTCATAGAGGCCCACAGAGACCCACAGAGACCCAGACTCATAGAGACCCACAGAGACCCAGACTCATAGAGACCCACAGAGACCCATACTCATAGAGACGCACAGAGACCCAGACTCATAGAGACCCACAGAGACCCACAGAGACCCAGACTCATAGAGGCCCACAGAGACCCACAGAGACCCATACTCATAGAGACCCACAGAGACCCATACTCAAAGAGACCCACAGAGACCCAGACTCATAGAGGCCCACAGAGACCCACAGAGACCCAGACTCATAGAGACCCACAGAGACCCACAGAGACCCAGACTCATAGAGGCCCACAGAGCCCCAAACTCAAAGAGACCCACAGAGACCCAGACTCACAGAGACCCACAGAGACCCAGACTCATAGAGGCCCACAGAGACCCACAGAGACCCATACTCAAAGAGACCCACAGAGACCCAGACTCACAGAGACCCACAGAGACCCAGACTCATAGAGGCCCACAGAGACCCAGACTCACAGAGACCCACAGAGACCCAGACTCATAGAGGCCCACAGAGACCCACAGAGACCCAGACTCATAGAGACCCACAGAGACCCAGACTCATAGAGGCCCACAGAGACCCACAGAGACCCAGACTCATAGAGGCCCACATAGACCCACAGAGACCCAGACTCATAGAGACCCACAGAGACCCACAGAAACCCGTACTCATAGAGACCCACAGAGACCCATACTCAAAGAGACCCACAGAGACCCACGTAGACTCACAGACACCCCCACTCATAGAGACCCACACTAAAACGAAACTGTGTTTATGTTACCAGCTGTAAGGACCCCACTGCACTGCTGAGTTGACTCCTTTGTCGGACAAGCGAGCTGCCCACCATCACAACTTGACAGCAGCCATACCAAGCAGATGATATCATCATCATCATCATTAAACCCAGGATGGATCGTAGGCAGGCCAGCCTAAATGTTTCTAACTGGCGAAGATGCTCCATTAGGGGGGTCCACGTTTCGCAAGCGTAGAGAAGGGAGGGAATGACCGTGGCCGAGAAGGCCTGAAGCTTAGTGCGGAGCGACGGACCAGGTGGCTTCCACAGAGCGTTACGCAACCGATGAAAAGATATTGCCGCTCGACTCATTTGGAGTGAGACCTCTGCTGTTAAACTGGAGCCGGTCATGAGCACACTGCCCAGGTATGGGAAACTCTCCACTCTCTCCACAACTGCCCCATCACCAATTTGGAGTTGTGTGGGCGGAGCGTCCAATGGTACAAAATACCCAGGCGGGTGCTTAGTTTTGGTGGGGCTGACGGTAAGGCCCCACCTCTTAGTGGCAAGCTCCAGTCTCAGCAGCAGCAGCGTCTCCAACTCCTCCTGTGAGTGAACAGCTATTACCAGATCATTGACATACATAACGTGGTTGAGCAATAGGGAGCCATCCCTTGACCGCACCCGAGCATCGATCAGCCTCCCATTGTATCTGTACCAGATGGAAATTCCTCCGGTACAGCTATTGAAGGCTTCACGAACTACGTGGTCGAAATAGATGTTAAATAATGTGGGAGCCAGAGGACATCCCTGTCGCACCCCAAGGTGTACAGGGAATGGCTCCGACTCCTGGCCACGTAGTTTTACCCCGGCCCGCTCATCATCGTGAAGGTCCTTAATGATCGTGAGCAGAGGGTCAGGGACTCCGAAAGCACGAAGAACTACCCAGAGCCCAGGCCTACTGATGGTATCATAGGCCTTGACCAGGTCAATAAAGCAGAGATGTAGGTCTTGTTGGAATTCCCTACACCTCTGCTGTAGCAGCTGGACAGAAAATATGGCATCTGTGCAGGAGCGCCCTTTCCTGAAAACGCATTGGGGCTCCGCAAGCCTCTCCTCAACGTGCCTAGCAAGGCAATGTTGAATAATCCTTGCCAGGACCTTTCCCGGCACACTGAGGAGTGAGATGCCCCTGTAGTTGCTACAGTCTGTGCGGTCCCCCTTCTTAAAGAGGGGGACCACCAGGGCATCCTTCCATTCCTCCGGAACCCGTCCAGTGGTCCAGACTGTTGTTATGATGTCATGTAGGGCAGTCTGTGCACAAACGCCACCCTCACTCAGCATTTCGCTTGGGAGACCATCTCTGCCCGGTGCCTTTCCTGGTCTCAGACTCCGGATCGCCTTCAGTACTTCCTCAACAGATGGCACCTCAGCCAGCCACTCACAGGGGGTGACTTCTTCCAATATTTGAGGCACCGCAGCCTCAGCAGGGTCATCCCCACTTTGCGCCACAATGTTTTCCTGGCTGAGGGATTTTCCCTCCCTCAGGACCTCATAGAAATGCTCAGCAAATCTGCAAACCTGTTCTTGGGGGACGCAGATTGGATCACCGTTCTTTCTCCTAATGATAGTAATAGGTGTGGTGCTGCAGGTTTCTTTTTTGATGGAATTAAGAGCGATTAATGATCGCGGGCCATTGAGGCAGACTCCATCTCCTCAGCAACCCACGACCACCACCCATCCTTGCAGTGCCTCACGGCTCTCCGAACCTCCGAGCGAAGGCTGCAGGTAAGCCTACTCATTCTCTGACGTGGGATGCTGTAGCCGATGACAGTGGGCCTGTCACTTTTTCTCAGCCAGCTTGAACACCTCCTCTGTCAGCCAGAATCTCTAGGGAGGTCTGGACCGCGTACCCAAATCAGCCATTGCAGCTGCATGAGCCACAGCCCTAAACCTCGCCCATTTCCCCTCGACATCAGCAGGAATGGGGGACGATGCCAACCCCAGCCACAAGCGATGATGAAATTCTCGCTTGCAACTTCCATCAACTAGCTAAATACCAGGCCAATAAGGGTTTGAATGGGGTCCTGGGTGTACACCCACCACCGGAGTGGAAGAATGGCAGGCACATCTTACAGATGACAAGTCGATGGTCAGTGGGTAGATCAGCTCCACGGTAGGTCCTGGTGTAAAGGACATGGGCCTGAATCCGCTGTTCCGTCACTACGTAGTCCACCAGATATTCTTGCATGGACCCGGCGTGCATCCATGATGTTGTGTGGATGCACCGATGCCGGAACAGCGTGTTGGTAATTACAAGCCCATGGGCTGCACAAAAATCGAGCAGCCTCCTGCCGTTGTTATTGAGCTGATCTGGCCCATGCCTTACAATAACTCCAGACCAGGTGCCAGCATCATGACCAACTCGGGCATTGAAGTCACCCAACAAGATGACTCTATCCCGAGGGGCCACTTTAGCTAGGACCTGTGACAGGAGGTCATAGAAGGCATCTGACTCATCGGCTTTGCCTGCATCCCTCCACGGATGTTCGTCTTCGATAGGGGCATAAGTAACCACGACCACCACTCCTCGCCTCCGGTTGATGGCAAGGCGAGCCCAAAGTAGCCTGGGGCTTACAGCTTCCCACACCTCACCGCCACGCTCCCACACCCCCTTCATTCTTTAGTTCAAAAGAAGAGCCACACCCTGTTGTTTGGCAGTCTCTTGCTCTGAGTAGAGGACTGTCCAACCCTCATGGTGGCAGGAGCCAGAGCCGGTCCACTGGACCTCCTGAATACCACAGAGATCCAGGCGGTACCGGTCCAGCTCCCGACAGAGGAGTGGCAACCGCTCCTCCGCAGTGAGCGTTCGAACATTCCACGTGGCCACACGAAGTGGCTTGTCGTTGTTTCTGGAGGAGCCCCGAGGGTAAGGATTCAGTCTCCTGGCTCCGCCAAATGGGGTTTGGCCAGGAGACGTCATAGACGCCTGTAATCAATTGAAAGTGGAGGGGTTACCAGCCCCTCGCACCTGTCCAGAGCCCCCTTTTGGCCGCTGTGGTGGCCACAAACGCCATGAAGGGAAAGGCCAATCGGAATTGGCCCTCCCCCCGCAGCATTGTCCACGACAGCGTTTCCCATCCGGCACCACGTGGAGGTAGGGGGTAGTTTTACTGGACCCAATCAACACCACCACCACCACCCCCACCCTCACCACCACCACCACCCACACCACCATCACCCCCACCACCCTCACCACCCGCACCACCACCACCACCCACACCACCCACACCACCACCACCCCCACCACCCACACCACCACCACCACCACCACCCACACCACCACCCACACCATCACCACCCACACCACCACCACCACCACCCCCACCACCACCACCGCCACCACCACCCACCACCACCACCACCACCCCAACCCACACCACCACCACCCACACCACCACCCACCACCACCCCCCACACACCACCACCACCACCCACACCACCATCACCCCCACCACCCCCACCACCACCCCCACCACCACCACCACCACCACCCACACCACCACCCCTACCACCACCACCCCCACCCTCACCACCACCACCACCACCCCCAACCCACACCACCACCATCACCACCACCACCACCACCCACACCACCACCACCACCACCACCACCCACACCACCCACACCACCCACACCACCATCACCACCACCACACCCACCCTCACCACCACCACCACCCACCACCACCACCACCCCCAACCCACACCACCCACTACCCACCACCACCACCCACACCACCCACCACCCACCCACACCACCCACCACCCACCACCACCACCGCCACCACCACCACCACCATCACCACCCACACCACCCACCACCACCACCACCCTCCACCACCACCACCCACACCACCACCCCTACCACCCACACCACCACCACCACCACCACCACCCACACCACCCTCCACCCCCACCACCACCCCCATCACCACCCTCCACCACCACCGCCACCCACACCACCCACACCACCACCACCGCCACCACCACCACCACCCACCACCCACCACCACCACCACCACCACCCCCAACCCACACCCACACCACCACCACCGCCACCACCACCACCACCCCCAACCCACCACCACCACCACCACCACCCCCAACCCACACCCACACCACCACCACCACCACTCACCCTGAGAGGCACTCGAGAGAAGAGGTCTCCCAGCGGGGCGAACTCCTGCAGCAGCAGGAAGCAGCGTGCCTCCGGCTCGCAGGGCGCCACCAGCGCCACCGTCGCCGCACCGGCACCGGCACCGGGACCGTCACCGGCACCGGGACCGTCACCGGCACCGGTGTTGGCGACGAAGGCGCAGGGCAGGGCCAGGACCACGTGGCCGCTGTGCCGGGCGCGACGCTGCAGGAGGAGCTCCCGCAAGTAGCTCGTGGCGGAGGAGGGGCACGACGGAGAGGAGGAAGGAGAGGAGGGAGGAGGAGGAGGAGGAGGATGAGGATGAGAAGGATGATGAGGAGGAGGATGAGGATGAGGAGGATGATGAGGAGGATGAGGATGATGAGGAGGAGGAGGAGGAGGAGGAGGATGAGGAGGATGATGAGGAGGAGGATGAGGAGGATGATGATGAGGATGATGAGGATGAGGAGGAGGATGAGGAGAAGGAGGCCCACGGGCACGAAACTTCTTCATTGCCAGGCGGACGCCTGTAGGGGTGCAGGTCGTGGCGGGGGAGGGGGTGGGGGGAGGTGGAGTGTGAGTACCTGGTGTGAGTACCTGTAGTGGTAGTGAGTACCTGTAGTGATAGTGAGTACCTGGTGTGAGTACCTGTAGTGAGTACCTGTAGTGATAGTGAGTACCTGTATTGAGTACCTGTAGTGATAGTGAGTACTTGTATTGAGTACCTGTAGTGAGTACCTGTAGTGATAGTGAGTACCTGTAGTGAGTACCTGTAGTGATAGTGAGTACCTGTAGTGAGTACCTGGTGTGATAGTGAGTACTTGTAGTGGTAGTGAGTACCTGTAGTGGTAGTGAGTACCTGTAGTGGTAGTGAGTACTTGTAGTGGTAGTGAGTACCTGTAGTGATAGTGAGTACCTGGTGTGATAGTGAGTACCTGTAGTGGTAGTGAGTACTTGTAGTGATAGTGAGTACCTGTAGTGATAGTGAGTACCTGGTGTGATAGTGAGTACCTGTAGTGGTAGTGAGTACTTGTAGTGATAGTGAGTACCTGTAGTGATAGTGAGTACCTGGTGTGATAGTGAGTACCTGTAGTGGTAGTGAGTACTTGTAGTGATAGTGAGTACTTGTAGTGGTAGTGAGTACCTGGTGTGATAGTGAGTACCTGGTGTGATAGTGAGTACCTGTAGTGGTAGTGAGTACTTGTAGTGATAGTGAGTACCTGTAGTGATAGTGAGTACCTGGTGTGATAGTGAGTACCTGTAGTGGTAGTGAGTACTTGTAGTGATAGTGAGTACTTGTAGTGGTAGTGAGTACTTGTAGTGGTAGTGAGTACTTGTAGTGGTAGTGAGTACCTGTAGTGATAGTGAGTACCTGTAGTGATAGTGAGTACCTGTAGTGAGTACCTGTAGCGATGTGAGTACCTGTAGTGATAGTGAGTACCTGTAGTGATAGTGAGTACCTGTATTGAGTACCTGTAGCGATAGTGAGTACCTGTATTGAGTACCTGTATTGAGTACCTGTAGTGATAGTGAGTACCTGTATTGAGTACCTGTAGCGATAGTGAGTACCTGTATTGAGTACCTGTAGTGATAGTGAGTACCTGTATTGAGTACCTGTAGCGATGTGAGTCGCCAGGTAGACGGTGCCAAACTTCCCCTGACCCAGGGCCGGCCCCAGGTGGAAGTGGAGGTCCACGCAGAGCGGGGCAGGGGACACGGCCGGCGAGTACTCGGGCGAGTACTCGGGCGAGTACTCGGGCGAGTACTCGGGCGAGTACTCGGGCGAGTACTCGGGCGAGTACTCGGACATCTGGGGCGAGTGCTCAGACATCTGGGGAGAGGAGAGCACGTCAGGCAGAGCCAGGGAGGAGAGAGCCCTTGAGCTACCCCCAGGTAGCCTCTAGCAGGGATGTAGGGGCAAGTGCAGTGTCACATTCACACAGATAAAGCTGGCCCCAGGTAGCCTCTAGCAAGGATGCAGGGGCAAGTGCAGTGTCACATTCACACAGATAAAGCTACCCCCAGGTAGCCTCTAGCAGGGCTGTAGGGGCAAGTGCAGTGTCACATTCACACAGATAAAGCTACCCCCCAGGTAGCCTCTAGCAGGGCTGTAGGGGCAAGTGCAGTGTCACATTCACACAGATAAAGCTACCCCCCAGGTAGCCTCTAGCAGGGCTGTAGGGGCAAGTGCAGTGTCACATTCACACAGATAAAGCTACCCCCCAGGTAGCCTCTAGCAGGGCTGTAGGGGCAAGTGCAGTGTCACATTCACACAGATAAAGCTGCCCCCAGGTAGCCTCTAGCAGGGCTGTAGGGGCAAGTGCAGTGTCACATTCACACAGATAAAGATACCCCCCAGGTAGCCTCTAGCAGGGCTGTAGGGGCAAGTGCAGTGTCACATTCACACAGATAAAGCTGCCCCCAGGTAGCCTCTAGCAGGGCTGTAGGGGCAAGTGCAGTGTCACATTCACACAGATAAAGCTGCCCCCAGGTAGCCTCTAGCAAGGATGCAGGGGCAAGTGCTGTTAGCTGGCGAGTAGCAGCAGCAGTGTCTATGTACTACACACACCACACACACAGACAAAGCTACCCCCAGGTAGCCTCTAGCAGGGCTGTAGGGGCAAGTGCTGTTAGCTAGCGAGTAGCAGCAGCAGTGTCTATGTACTACACACACCACGCACACAGACAAAGCTCCCCCAGGTAGCCTCTAGCAGGGCTGTAGGGGCAAGTGCTGTTAGTAGTAGCAGCTTCTATGAAGGCTACCGACACTGTGGCACACACAGAGGGGGTGGGTGGCCAGCACCACGCCCGGCCGCCTTTGTCTCTCCCCCAGTGCTAACGATGTTCACTACACCACCACCACCACCGCTACACCACCACTACCACAGCACCAGGTACCCAGTTGAGTCGACCTAGAGGAGGCCCAGGACCGGTTCAGATAATCCCTATCACTGGGTGATGTTGATGGCCGTGAGTGCGCTAACCACTGCACCACCGCTCCCCACACACACAGAGAGACGCACACAAAGACACCCATACACAGACACACACAGACACAGTGACACACAGACACCCACACACAGACACACACACAGTGCGCTAACCACTGCACCACCGCTCCCCACACACACAGAGAGACGCACACAAAGACACCCATACACAGACACACACAGACACAGTGACACACAGACACCCACACACAGACACACACACAGTGCGCTAACCACTGCACCACCGCTCCCCACTCACAGATACACACAAAAAGACACACGGACACCAATACACAGACAGACATCCACACACAGACAAAGAGACACACAAAGACACGCTCACACACACAGACAGTCACATACGCAGACACGCACATACACACAGACACAGAGACACATACACACAGACACACATACATACATATACAGACACACACACAGCCACCCATACACAGACACACACAAAGACACACACAGACACAGAGACACACTAAGATATGCTCACACACATACAGACACACACACATACAGACACACACACATACAGACACACACACATACAGACACACACACATACAGACACACACACATACAGACACACACACAGACACAGTGACACACAGTCGTACATATACAGACACACACACAGACACAGTGACACACAAAGACAGATACACACACAGACACAGACACACAGACACACACACAGACACAGTTACACACAGTCGCACATATACAGACACACACACAGACACAGTGACGCACAAAGACAGACACACACACAGACACACAGACACACACACAGACGCACATATACAGACACATACAAAGACACACACACACAGACACACACACAGACACAGACACACAGACACAGACACACAGACACACACAGACACACAGTCACACACAGACACACAGACAGAAACACAGATACAGACACACACACAGACACACACACATACGCACATATACAGACACATACAAAGACACACACACAGACACACACACAGACACACAGTCACACACAGACACACAGTCACACACAGACACACAGTCACACACAGACACACAGACAGATACACAGATACAGACACACACATACGCACATATACAGACACATACAAAGACAGACACACACACAGACAGACACAGACACACAGACACACACAGACACACAGTCACACACAGACACACAGACATATACACAGATACAGACACACACACAGACACACACACATACGCACATATACAGACACATACAAAGACAGACACACACACAGACAGACACAGACACACACACACAGACACACACAGGCACACACACGCAGATACACACACAGACTCACACATACACAGACTTACACACACAGACTCACACAGACTCACTCACACACACACAGACTCATTCACACACACAGACTCATACAGACTCACACACACACAGACTCACCCACAGACACACACACACAGACACACACACAGACACACACACAGACACACACACAGACTCACACGACTCACCTTAAAGAGTTAAATCGGTCCAGATTCTACATCAGCCTCGCTGTAGAGCAGTATGTGTGGGTGTGTGTCAGGGCGTGTGTCTCTGTGTCTCTGTGTGTGGGTGTGTGTGGGTGTGTGTATGTTAATCTGTGTGGGTGTGTGTGAGGGCGTGTATGTTAATCTGTGTGGGTGTGTGTGAGGGCGTGAGTTAGTCTGTGTGTGTGAGTCTATGCCAGTCTCTGTGTGGGTGTGAGTCTGTGTGTGAGTCTGTATGTGTGTGTGAGTCTGTGTGTGTGTATGTCTGTGTTTGTGAGTCTGTGTGGGTGTGAGTCTGTGTGTGAGTCTGTGTGTGTGTATGTCTGTGTTTGTGAGTCTGTGTGTGTGTGAGTCTGTGTGTGTGTGAGTCTGTGTGAGTCTGTGTGTGTGTATGTCTGTGTTTGTGAGTCTGTGTGTGAGTCTGTGTGTGAGTCTGTGTGTGTGTATGTCTGTGTGTGTGTGTGTGAGTCTGTGTGTGTGTGTCTCTCTCTACATGTGATCGTCTCTGTGTTTGAGGCTCTGTGTGTGTGTGAGTCTGTGTGTGTGAGTCTGTGTGTGTGTATGTCTGTGTGTGTGAGTCTGTGTGTGTGTATGTCTGTGTGTGTGAGTCTGTGTGTGTCTGTGTGTGTGTGAGAGAGTCCTCTCTACGTGTGAGCGTCTCTGTGTGTGTGAGTCTGTGAGTGTGTGTGAGTCTGTGTATGTGTGAATCTGTGTGTGTGTGTGAGTCTGTGTGAGTCTGTGTGTGTGTGTAAGTCTGTGTGTGTGTGAGTCTGTGTGAGTCTGTGTGTGTGTAAGTCTGTGTATGTGTGAGTCTGTGTGTGTGAGTCTGTGTGAGTCTGTGTGTGTGTGAGTCTGTGTGTGTGTAAGTCTGTGTGTATGTAAGTCTGTGTATGTGTGAGTCTGTGTGTGTGTAAGTCTGTGTATGTGTGAGTCTGTGTGTATGTGTGTGAGTCTGTGTGAGTCTGTGTGTGTCTGTGTGTATGTGTGTGAGTCTGTATGAGTCTGTGTGGGTGATTCTGTGTGTGTGTGAGTGAGTCTGTGTGAGTCTGTGTGTGTGTGAGTCTGTATGAGTCTGTGTGTGTGAATGAGTCTGTGTGTGTGTGAGTGAGTCTGTGAGAGTCTGTGTGTGTGAGTCTGTGTGTGTGAGTGAGTCTGTGTGTGTGAGTGAGTCTGTGTGAGTCTGTGTGAGTCTGTGTATCTGTGTGAGTCTGTGTATGTGTCTGTGTGTGTGAGTCTGTGTGAGTCTGTGTGTGTGTGATTCTGTGTGTGTGTGAGTGAGTCTGTGTGTGTGTGAGTCTGTGTGAGTCTGTGTGTGTGAGTCTATGTGAGTCTGTGTGTGTGATTCTGTGTGTGTGTGTGAGTCTGTGTGAGTCTGTGTGAGTCTGTGTGTGTGATTCTGTGTGTGTGTGTGAGTGAGTCTGTGTGTGTGTGAGTGAGTCTGTGTGTGTGTGATTCTGTGTGTGTGAGTGAGTCTACTGCTTCGCTGCGTGGGAGTGGGAAGGGCGAGTCTCAGTGTCCACGTGAGTGAGTGATTGATGAGTACCAGGGTGTGTGTGTGTCTGTGTGAGTCTGTGTGTGTGACTGTGTGTGTGAGTCTGTGTGTGTATGTGTCTCTGTGTGTGTGAGTCTGTGTGTGTGTTTGTCTTTGTGTGTGTGAGTCTGTGAGTGTGTGTGAGTCTGTGTGTGTGTGAGTCTGTGTGAGTCTGTGTATGTGACTGTGTGTGTGTTTGTCTTTGTGTGTCTCTGTGTGGCTATGTGTGTGGATGTCTGTGTGTGTCTGTTTTTGTGTGTGTGAGTCTGTGTATGTGACTGTGTGTGTTTGTCTTTGTGTGTCTCTGTGTGGCTATGTGTGTGGATGTCTGTGTGTGTGTCTGTGTGTGTGTCTGTTTTTGTGTGTGTGAGTCTGTGAGTGTGTGTGAGTCTGTGTGTGTGTATGTGTCTGTGTGTGTGTGAGTCTGTGTGTGTGTGTGAGTCTGTGTGTGTGTGTGAGTCTGTGTGTGTGAGTCTGCGTGTGTGAGTCTGTGTGTGAGTCTGTGTGTATGAGTCTGTGTGTGTGAGTCTGTGTGTGTGTGTGAGTCTGTGTGTGTGTGAGTCTGTGTGAGTCTGTGTGTGTGACTGTGTGTGTGTTTGTCTTTGTGTGTCTCTGCGTGGCTATGTGTGTGGACGTCTGTGTGTGTGTCTGTTTTTGTGTGTGTGAGTCTGTGAGTGTGTGTGAGTCTCTGTGAGCTTAGTCTCTGTGTGAGTCTCTGTGTGTGTGAATCTTTGTGTATGAGTCTCTCTGTGTGAGTCTCTGTGTGTGTGTGTGAGTATCTGTGTGAGTCTCTGTGTGAATCTTTGTGTGTGTGGGTGTGAGTCTCTGTGTGTGTCTGAGTCTCTGTGTGTATGTGAGTCTGCGTGTTTTGAGTCTTTGTGTGTGTGGGTATGTGAGTCTGTGAAGAAGATGAACATCCGTGGAGGGATGCAGGCAAGGTTGATGAGTCAGATGCCTTCTATGACCTCCTGTCACAGGTCCTGGCTAAATTGGCCCCTCGGGATAGTCATCTTGTTGGGTGACTTTAATGCCCGAGTTGGTCATGATGCTGGCACTTGGTCTGGAGTGATTGGAAGGCATGGGCCAGATCAGCTCAATAACAACGGTAGGAGGCTGCTAGATTTTTGTGCAGCCCATGGGCTTGTAATTACCAACACGCTGTTCCGGCATCGGCGCATCCACACAACATCATGATTTGGTAATTGCGGCTCACTCAGAGGAGGAGTTGGAGACGCTGCTGCTGAGACTGGAGCGTGCCACTAAGAGGTGGGGCCTTATCATCAGCCCCACCAAAACTAAGCACCTGCCTGGGTATTTTGTACCATCGGACACTCCACCCCCACAACTCCCAATCGGTGATGGGGGAGTTGTGGAGAGAGTGGAGAGTTTCCCATACCTGGGCAGTGTGCTCATGACTGGCTCCGGTTTAACAGCAGAGGTCTCACTCCGAATCAGTTGAGCGGCAATATCTTTTCATCGGTTGCGTAACGCTGTGTGGAAGCTACCTGGTCTGTCGCTCCGCACTAAGCTTCAGGTCTTCTCGGCCACGGTCATTCCCTCCCTTCTCTACGCTTGCGAAACGTGGACCACCCTAATGGAACATCTTCGCCGGTTAGAAACATTTAGGCTGGTCTGCCTACGATCCATCCTGGGTTTAACCAGACTGGATTGTGTGAGGAGCTCACAAATCCTTGAAAGATCTGGGCAAGGTCCCATCGGTGAGCTCCTCTGGCAGGCAAGGCTGCATTGGCTGGTTCATGTAGCCCGCATGCCCAGCCACCGCATGCCGAAACAGCTTTTGTTTGGCCGGATCGAGGGGGCTAAACGGGCGCGGCACGGGCTAGAGAAGAGATGGAGTGATGTGGTACAGGAGGACGTGGAGCTGAGTGGACTTGCCAATGACTGGTACCAGCGGTGTCAAGATCGGCCTCTGTGGAGGAGGCTCGTGAAGGACGCTACTGGGCAGTTAGAGGCAGTCGCCCTCCAACAACAACTGAGGGTGGAGGAGCGACGCTCACAACAACGAGCGGAGCGCCGGGTGGCTAAAGCACAGCAGATTGGCACAGTAGGAGGAACAGGTGGTGCATCAGCCAGTCATCTCAGTCAGTCGACCCGTGGCACCTGGGTCTGCCCCGTGACCTCCTGCCAGCGGGCGTTCGACACTTCACGTGATAGCCTCAAGGTGCACATGGCCTGGCACAAGCGTCGTGGTGACGTCACCACCACTTAGCGAATGGCGGTTGTTGTCTCTGTGTGAGTCTCTGTGTGTATGTGAGTCTCTGTGTGAGTCTTTGTGTGTGTGGGTGTGAGTCTCTGTGTGTATTTGAGTCTCTGTGTGAGTCTCTGTGTGAGTCTTTGTGTTTGTGTGTGAGTCTCTGTGTGGGTGAGAGTCTCTGTGTGTATGTGAGTCTCTGTGTGAGTCTTTGTGTGTTTGTGTGAGTCTGTGAGTGTGTCTCTGTGTGAGTCTCTGTGTGTGTGTGTGTGTAAGTGAATGTGTGTATGTGAGTGTGTGTCTCTGTGTGAGTCTGTGTGTGAATCTTTGTGTGTGTGGGTGTGTGAGTCTGTGTGAGTCTCTGTTTGAGTCTCTGTGTGAGTCTTTGTGTGTGTGGGTGTGAGTCTCTGTGTGTGAGTCTCTGTGTGAGTCTTTACGTGTTAGTCTGTGTGTGTGTGGGTGTGAGTCTCTGTGTGTGTGAGTCTCTGTGTGAGTCTATGTGTGTGTGTGGGTGTGAGTCTCTGTGTGAGTCTCTGTTTGAGTCGATGTGTGAGTCTTTGTGTGTGTGTGTGTGTGAGTCTCTGTGTGTGTGAGTCTCTGTGTGAGTCTCTGTGTGTGTGTGGGTGTGAGTCTCTGTGTGTGAGTCTCTGTGTGAGTCTTTACGTGTGAGTCTGTGTGTGTGTGGGTGTGAGTCTCTGTGTGTGTGTGAGTCTCTGTGTGAGTCTCTGTGTGTAAGTGGGTCTGAGTCTCTGTGTGAGTCTCTGTTTGAGTCGATGTGTGAGTCTTTGTGTGTGTGTGTGAGTCTCTGTGTGAGTCTCTGTGTGAGTCTCTGTGTGTGTGTGGGTGTGAGTCTCTGTGTGAGTCTCTGTGTGAGTATTTGTATTTGTGTGTGAGTCTCTGTGTGTGAGAGTCTCTGTGTGTATGTGAGTCTCTGTGTGAGTCTTTATGTGTGTGTGTGTGTAAGTCTGTGAGTGTGTCCCTGTGTGAGTCTCTGTGTGTGTGTAAGTGAATGTGTGTATATAAGTGTGTGTCTCTGTGTGAGTCTGTGTGTGAATCTTTGTGTGTGTGGGTGTGTGAGTCTGTGTGAGTCTCTGTTTGAGTCTCTGTGTGAGTCATTGTGTGTGTGGGTGTGAGTCTCTGTGTCTGTGAGTCTTTACGTGTGAGTCTGTGTGTGTGTGGGTGTGAGTCTCTGTGTGTGTGAGTCTCTGTGTGAGTCTCTGTGTGTGTGGGTGTGAGTCTCTGTGTGAGTCTCTGTTTGAGTCGATGTGTGAGTCTTTGTGTGTGTGTGAGTCTCTGTGTGTGTGTGAGTCTCTGTGTGAGTCTCTGTGTGTGTGTGGGTGTGAGTCTCTGTGTGAGACTCTGTGTGAGTCTTTGTGTTTGTGTGTGAGTCTCTGTGTGGGTGAGAGTCTCTGTGTGAGTCTTTTTGTGTGTGTGAGTCTGTGAGTGTGTCTCTGTGTGAGTCTCTGTGTGTGTGTGTAAATGAATGTGTGTATGTGAGTGTGTGTCTCTGTGTGAGTCTGTGTGTGAATCTTTGTGTGTGTGGGTGTGTGAGTCTGTGTGAGTCTCTGTTTGAGTCTCTGTGTGAGTCTGTGTGTGTGGGTGTGAGTCTCTGTGTGAGTCTTTGTGTGTGTGAGTCTCTGTGTGTGATTCTCTGTGTGTATGTGGGTGTGAGTCTCTGTGTGATTCTCTGTTTGAGTCGATGTGTGAGTCTTTGTGTGTGTGTGTGTCTCTGGGTGTGTGTGAGTCTCTGTGTGAGTCTCTGTGTGTGTGTGGGTGTGAGTCTCTGTGTGAGTCTTTGTGTTTGTGTGTGAGTCTCTGTGTGTGTGAGAGTCTCTGTGTGTATGTGAGTCTCTGTGTGAGTCTTTGTGTGTGTGTGTGAGTCTGTGAGTGTGTCTCTGTGTTAGCCTCTGTGTGTGTGTAAATGAATGTGTGTATGTGAGTGTGTGTGAGTCTGTGTGAGTCTGTGTGTGTGTGGATACATTGGTCTCTCTCTGTATCTGCGTCTCGCAGTGTCTCGATTAGCATGGTTGGCTACATACGGTGCGAAAGAACGTCTACATAGATACTACTATACACTACACTATACACTACACTATATACTACACTATATAATACCATACACTACACTATACACTACACTATGCACTACACTATATACTATATTATATACTACTATACGCTACACTACGATCCACTACACTATTCACTACACTACTATACACTACACTGTATACTACTATACACTACACTATACACTACACTATACACTACACACTATACAGTACACAATACACTACACACTATACACGACACTAATATACACCACACTATACACTACACTATACACTACACTATACACTACACTATACACTACACTATACACTACACTATACACCTATACACTACACTACACACCTATACACTACATTATACACTACACTATACACCTATACACTACACTACACACCTATACACTACATTATACACTGCACTAAACAGTACACTATACCCTACCCTATACACTACACTATACACTACACACATTACTATACACTGCATTATACAATACACTATACATTACACTATACACTACACTATACACTACACTATACTACACTATACTACACTATACACTTCACTATACACTACACACCTATACACTATCACTATACACTACACTATACACTACACTATACACTACACTATACTACACTATACTACACTACATACTACACTATACACTACACACCTATACACTATCACTATACACTACACTATACACTACACTATACACTACACTATACACTACACTATACACTAATATACACTACTATACATTACACTATACACTACACTATACACTACACTATACACTACACTATACTACACTATACTACACTACACACTACACTATACACTACACACCTATACACTATCACTATACACTACACTATACACTACACTATACACTACACTATACTACACTATACTACACTACACACTACACTATACACTACACACCTATACACTATCACTATACACTACACTATACACTACACTATACACTACACTATACACTACATACCTATACACTATCACTATACACTACACTATACACTACACTATACACTACACACCTATACACTACACTATACACTATCACTATACACTACACTATACACTACACTATACTACACTATACACTTCACTATACACTACACTATACACTACACTATACACTACACTATACACTACACTATACACTACACACCTATACACTATCACTATACACTACACTATACACTTCACTATACACTACACTATACACTACACACCTATACACTACACTACACACTACACTATACACTACACTATACACTACACTATACACTACACTATACACTACACACCTATACACTACACTATACACTACACTATACACTACACTATACACTACACTATACACTACTATACACTACACTATACACTACACTATACACTAATATACACTACTATACATTACACTATACACTACACTATACACTACACTATACACTACACTATACTACACTATACACTACACTATACACTACACTATACACTACACACCTATACACTATCACTATACACTACACTATACACTACACTATACACTACACTATACTACACTATACTACACTATACACTACACTATACACTACACACCTATACACTATCACTATACACTACACTATACACTACACTATACACTACACTATACTACACTATACTACACTACACACTACACTATACACTACACACCTATACACTATCACTATACACTACACTATACACTACACTATACACTACACTATACACTAATATACACCACTATACACTACACTATACACTACACTATACACTACACTATACACTACACTATACACTATCACTATACACTACACACCTATACACTATCACTATACACTACACTATACACTTCACTATACACTACACTATACACTACACACCTATACACTACACTACACACTACACTATACACTACACTATACACTACACTATACACTACACTATACACTACACACCTATACACTACACTATACACTACACTATACACTACACTATACACTACACTATACACTACTATACACTACACTATACACTACACTATACACTAATATACACTACTATACATTACACTATACACTACACTATACACTACACTATACACTACACTATACTACACTATACACTACACTATACACTACACTATACACTACACACCTATACACTATCACTATACACTACACTATACACTACACTATACACTACACTATACTACACTATACTACACTATACACTACACTATACACTACACACCTATACACTATCACTATACACTACACTATACACTACACTATACACTACACTATACTACACTATACTACACTACACACTACACTATACACTACACACCTATACACTATCACTATACACTACACTATACACTACACTATACACTACACTATACACTAATATACACCACTATACACTACACTATACACTACACTATACACTACACTATACACTACACTATACACTATCACTATACACTACACACCTATACACTACACTATACACTACACTATACTACACTATACTACACTATACACTACACTATACACTACACTATACACTACACTATACACTACACGCTACCCACCCCACCCCACCCCCCCTTAGCCTCCCACCAGCAACACCACGTGACCGCCCACGCGCTCAACGAAATCGCTCGAGGCGCCTTCAGCCAATCAGGAAGCAGCTGTCAAGATTCCTGGGGTTCTGCCCGCGAACCCCGAGGGAGTTGGGGGGCGGGGTCGAGGGGGAGGGGGGCGGGGTCGAGGGGGTGGGGGCGGGGTCGAGGGGGAGGGGGTCGAGGGGGAGGGGGCGGGGTCGAGGGGGTCGAGGGGGAGGGGCGCCGCGGGGTCAAGGGGTGGGAATCGAAATCGACAAAAGATGCTAACCGAACCAGAATCGGAGTCGGAATCTTTATTTTTGCCTCCAAGCCTCTGAGGCAGGGGGGGGAGGGAAATCTGAAGCTCTGTCAAGCTCTTTGTCGCCACAGACGATGAAAGAAACACCACCACCACCATCAACAACAACAACAATACGTACCCACAGCGATACACACAAACGGAACGAAACGAGTTGAGTGGTGGATTGGAGGTTAAATGAATCTCTCACTGAGACTAAAGGGGCTCTAAGAAAAGCCGTCTCTGGTGTGGACCAATCAAAATCAAGGACAGTGCCAATATCATTATTATTATCAGAGTTGTCTCTTTATGTTAGCATTTTGACTGCTTGTGTTGTGGTTATTGCAAACACGATACCTTGAATAAAGGTTGTCAGTTTTTGTGTGCCAGTTAAAAAGGGTTAAAATCTATTCCTATATCTTGTTTACTGGCAAAGGAGGTATCATAATGTAAATGCTCACCCCGAGCACCTCAATACTCTGATGGTGCTCTGCTGTTTTTGAGTTGTACGCCTTTTGGCGTCTTCTGGTCCAACACCAGTGGAGAGACTAAAGGGGCTCTAAGAAAAGCCGTCTCTGGTGTGGACCAATCAAATTCAAGGACAGTGCCAATATTATTATCAGAGTTGTCTCTTTTTGTTTGCATTTTGACTGCTTGTGTTGTGGTTATTGCAAACATGATGCCTTGAATAAAGGTTGTCAGTTTTTGTGCCAGTTAAAAGGGTTAAAACCTATTCCTATACCCTCACTGAAACTTCACCACTTCAAGGGATCGGAAAAATCCGGAGCAGGGCAATGCCGACTGAGATGTGAAGGCCGCACACTCGCTCATTCACTCACTCATTCATTCACTCATTCATTCACTCACGAACTCACTCACTCATTAACCCACTCATTCACTCATTCATTCACTCATTCATTCGCTCATTCAATCACTCATTCATTCACTCACTCATTCACTCACGAGCTCATTCACTCACTCATTCATTCACACATTCATTCACTCACTCATTCACTCATTAACCCACTCACTCGCTCACTCATTCACTCACTCATTCATTCACTCACTCGCTAATTCACTCACTCGCTCACTCACTCATTCATTCACTCGCTAATTCACTCACTCATGCATTCACTCATTCATTCATTCACTCATTCACTCACTCGCTCACTCATTCACTCACTCACTCATTCACTCACTCACTCACTCGCCCACTCATTCACTCACTCACGCATTCACTCACTCATTCATTAATTCACTCACTCGCTAATTCACTCCCGAACTCATTCACTCACTCATTCATCCACTCACTCATTCACTCACTCATTCATCCACTCAACTCAACCACTCATTCATCCGCTCACTCAACCACTCATTCACTCACTCATTCATCCACTCAACTCAACCACTCATTCATCCACTCACTCATTCACTCATTCACTCATTAACCCACTCACTCGCTCATTCATTCACTCACTCATTCATTCACTCACTCGCTAATTCACTCCCGAACTCATTCACTCACTCACTTTTCACTCACTCATTCATCCATTCAACTCAACCACTCATTCATCCGCTCACTCAACCACTCATTCACTCGCTCACTCATCCACTCACTCATTCACTCACTCATTCATTCACTCATTCATTCACTCACTCGCTAATTCACTCCCGAACTCATTCACTCACTCATTTTTCACTCACTCATTCACTCACTCATTCATCCGCTCACTCAACCACTCATTCACTCATACTCTTTGGTTCTATTCGGTAAAGTCACGTAGTAGGTAAAAAAATAAAACAACAAAAAATAACGACGTTTCGGCCACAACACAAGCGGCCTTCATCAGGTGAAGGGACCGGACTGTCCAGAGGACAGCGTTGGAGTGAAGACAGCCAAGCTCAGGTCGCGTCCTTTAAGCTCACTCATTCACTCACTCATCCACTCACCAAACCACTCATTCATTCAATCACTCATTCACCCACTCATTCATCCACTCACTCATTCACTCACTCATTCACCCAATCATTCATCCACTCACTCATTCACTCACTCATTCACTCACTCACTCACCCACTAATTCGCTCACTCATTATTCCACTCACTCAACCACTCACTCATTCACCCACTCATTCACTCTCTCATTCGCCCACTCTACCAACCACTCACTCAACAACTCACTCATTCACTCACTCATCCACTCTCCAAACCACTCATTCATTCAATCACTCATTCACCCACTCATTCATCCACTCACTCATTCACTCACTCATTCACCCAATCATTCATCCACTCACTCATTCACTCACTCATTCACTCACTCACTCACTCACCCACTAATTCGCTCACTCATGATTCCACTCACTCAACCACTCACTCATTCACTCATTCACCCACTCATTCACTCTCTCATTCACCCACTCGACCACCCACTCACTCAACAACTCACTCATTCACTCACTCATCCACTCACCAAACCACTCATTCATTCAATCACTCATTCACCCACTCATTCATCCACTCACTCATTCACTCACTCATTCACCCAATCATTCATCCACTCACTCATTCACTCACTAATTCGCTCACTCATTATTCCACTCACTCAACCACTCACTCATTCACTCATTCACCCACTCATTCACTCTCTCATTCGCCCACTCGACCACCCACTCACTCAACAACTCACTCATTCACTCACTCATCCACTCACCAAACCACTCATTCATTCAATCACTCATTCACCCACTCATTCATCCACTCACTCATTCACTCACTCATTCAACCAATCATTCATCCACTCATTCATTCACTCACTCATTCACTCACTCATTCACCCACTAATTCGCTCACTCATTATTCCACTCACTCAACCACTCACTCAACCACTCACTCATTCACTCATTCACTCACACATTCACTCACACATTCACTCTCTCATTCGCCCACTCGACCACCCACTCACTCAACCACTCACTCAACCACTCACTCATTCACTCACTCATTAACTCATTCTCCCACTCATTCATCCATCCACTCACTCATTCACTCACTCATTTACTCTAATTCATCCACTCACTCATTAACCCATTCATTCACTCACTCATTCACTCACAAAGTCACTCACTCATTCATCCATTCACTCACTCATTCACTCACTCATTCACTCACTAATTTACTCACATTCATTTACTCACTCATTCACCCTCTCATGCATCCATCCACTCATTCACTCACTTATTTACTCACAAAGTCACTCACTCATTCATCCACTCACTCATTCACTCACTCATTCACTCACCCACTCATTCATCCACTCACTCATTCACTCACTAATTTACTCTCATTCATCCACTCACTCATTCACCCACTCATTCATCCACTCACTCATTCATTCACTCATTCACCCAATCATTCATCCACTCACTCATTCACTCACTCATCCACTCACCAAACCACGCATTCATTCAATCACTCATTCACTCACTCATTCGCTCACTAATTCGTTCACGCATTAGTCCACATTCACAGCAGCGTATTTCCCTTCACACCAACATTATGTAAACTCCCTCCCTCCACCCCCCGTGCCGTTCCACTACATAATTACATGCCAATCCCACGCAGCTTAAAGGACGCGACCTGGTCTTGGCTGTCTTCACTCCAACGCTGTCCTCTGGACAGCACGGTCCCTTCACCTGATGAAGGCCGCTTGTGTTGTGGCCGAAACGTCGTGATGTTTTGTTGTTATTTTATTTTTTTGTTACCTACTACGTGACGTTTACCGAATAGAACCAGAGAGTGTGGATCCTTGCAGTCACGAAAGCTTCAAGTCTAGAACTCATTCACTCGCTCATTCATTGACTCATTCGCTCATTCACTCCCTTATTCACTCAATCACTCATTAACTCTCTCATTCATTCACTCATTCGTCCACTCACTCATTCACTCAATCATTCACTCACTAAGTCACTCACTCATGCATCCATTCACTCATTCACTCATCTCATTAACTCACACACTCATTCAACTACTCACTCATTCATTCACTCATTTACTCTCATTCATCCACTCGCTCATTCACTCACTCATTAACTCATTCACCCACTCATTCATCCATCCACTCATTCACTCATTTACTCTAATTCATTCACTCACTCATTAACCCATTCATTCACTCACTCATTCACTCACAAAGTCACTCACTCATTCATCCATCCACTCATTCACTCACTCAATCACTCACAAAGTCACTCACTCATTCATCCATTCACTCACTCATCCACTCACTCATTTACTCTCATTCATCCACTCACTCATTCACTCACTCATTCACTCACAAAGTCACTCACTCATTCATCCATCCACTCAGTCATTTACTCTCATTCATCCACTCACTCATTCACCCACTCATTCATCCACTCACTCATTCACTCACTCATTCACCCAATCATTGATCCACTCACTCATTCACTCACTCACTCACCCACTAATTCGCTCACTCATTATTCCACTCACTCAACCACTCACTCATTCACTCACTCATTTACTCTCTCATTCACCCACTCGACCACCCACTCACTCAACAACTCACTCATTCACTCACTCATCCACTCACCAAACCACTCATTCATTCAACCACTAAACCACTCACTCATTCACTCACCCATTCACTCACTCATTCACTCTCTCATTCACCCACTTAACCACCCACTTACTCATTCACTCACTCACTCACTCACCCACTCACCCACTTATCCACCCACCGATCCACCCACCGACCCACCCGCTCATCCACCCACCCACCCACTCACCCACCCACTGATCCACCCACCCACTCATCCACCCGCTCACCCACCCACTCACCCACCCACTGATCCATCCACCCACCCGCTCACCCACCCACTCACGCACCCGCTCACCCACCCACTGATCCACTCACCCACTCACCTACCCGCTCACCCACCCACCCGCTCACCCCCTCACCCACCCGCTCACCCACCCACTCACGCACCCGCTCACCCACCCACTGATCCACTCACCCACTCACCTACCCGCTCACCCACCCACCCGCTCACCCGCTCACCCACCCGCTCACCCACCCACTGATCCACCCACCCACTCACCCACCCGCTCACCCACCCGCTTACCCACCCACTGATCCACCCACCCACTCACCCGCTAACCCACCCACCCACTCACCCACCCGCTCACCCACCCACTCACCCACCCGCTCACCCACCCACTGATCCACTCATCCACCCGCTCACCCACCCACTGATCCACCGACCCACTCACCCACCCGCTCACCCACCCGCTCACCCACCCACTGATCCACCCACCCACTCACCCATCCGCTGACCCACCCGCTCACCCACCCACTGATCCATTCACCTATCCACTCACAGACCCACTGATCCACTCACCTACCCGCTCACCCACTCACCCACCCGCTCACCCACCCACTGATCCACCAACCCACTCACCCACCCGCTCACCCACTCACCAACCCACTCACCCACCCGCCCATCTACCCGCTCACCCATCCGCTCACCCACCCACTGATCCACTCACCCACCCGCTCACCCACCCACTGATCCACTCACCTACCCGCTCACTCACCCACCCGCTCACCCACCCACTGATCCACTCACCCACCCGCTCACCCACCCACTGATCCACCCACCCACTCACCCACCCGCTCACCCACCCGCTCACCCACCCACTGATCCACCCACCCACTCACCCACCCGCTCACCCACCCGCTCACCCACCCACTGATCCACCCACCCACTCACCCACTCACCCACCCACTGATCCACTCACCCACCCACTCAGCCACCCACTGATCCACTCACCCACCCACTCACCCACCCGCTCACCCACCCGCTCACCCACCCACTGATCCACCCACCCACTCACCCACTCACCCACCCACTGATCCACTCACCCACCCACTCAGCCACCCACTGATCCACTCACCCACCCACTCACCCACCCACTCAGCCACCCACTGATCCACTCACCCACCCACTCACCCACCCGCTCACCCACCCACTGATCCACTCACCCACCCACTCACCCACCCGCTCACCCACCCACCCACTCACCCACCCACTCACTCACCCACCCACCCACTCACCCACCCACTCACCCACCCGCTCACCCACCCACATCGCCCCAGGCTCCCCTCACGCCATTGAGTAACAACTCAACCTGTCCCGGCTGTCAGGGACTGATCATCACGGGCTGGCGAACAGAGACTCTCTGTTCTATCGTCGAGTTGCAGGGGGGAGGGAGTGGGGAGGGAGGGGGAGGGAGGGAGGGGGATGGAGGGGGAGGGAGGGGGGAAGGATGAGAGTAGCAGCAGCAGTGTCTATGTACTACACACAACACACACACAGACAAAGCTCCCCCAGGTAGCCTCTAGCAGGGCTGTAGGGGCAAGTGCTGTTAGCTAGCGAGTAGCAGCAGCAATGTCTATGTACTACACACACCACACACACACAGACAAAGCTCCCCCAGGTAGCCTCTAGCAGGGCTGTAGGGGCAAGTGCTGTTAGCTAGCGAGTAGCAGCAGCAGTGTCTATGTACTACACACACCACACACAGAGACAAAGCTCCCCCAGGTAGCCTCTAACAGGGCTGTAGGGGCAAGTGCTGTTAGCTGACGAGTAGCAGCAGCAGTGTCTATGTACTACACACAACACACACACAAACAAAGCTCCCCCAGGTAGCCTCTAGCAGGGCTGTAGGGGCAAGTGCTGTTAGCTAGCGAGTAGCAGCAGCAGTGTCTATGTACTACACACACCACACACACAGACAAAGCTACCCCCAGGTAGCCTCTAGCAGGGCTGTAGGGGCAAGTGCTGTTAGCTAGCGAGTAGCAGCAGCAGTGTCTATGTACTACACACACCACACACACAGACAAAGCTACCCCCAGGTAGCCTCTAGCAGGGCTGTAGGGGCAAGTGCTGTTAGCTAGCGAGTAGCAGCAGCAGTGTCTATGTACTACACACACCACACGCACAGACAAAGCTACCCCCAGGTAGCCTCTAGCAGGGCTGTAGGGGCAAGTGCTGTTAGCTAGCGAGTAGCAGCAGCAATGTCTATGTACTACACACACCACACACACACAGACAAAGCTCCCCCAGGTAGCCTCTAGCAGGGCTGTAGGGGCAAGTGCTGTTAGCTAGCGAGTAGCAGCAGCAGTGTCTATGTACTACACACACCACACACACAGACAAAGCTCCCCCAGGTAGCCTCTAGCAGGGCTGTAGCGGCAAGTGCTGTTAGCTAGCGAGTAGCAGCAGCAGTGTCTATGTACTACACACACCACACACACAGACAAAGCTCCCCCAGGTAGCCTCTAGCAGGGCTGTAGGGGCAAGTGCTGTTAGCTAGCGAGTAGCAGCAGCAGTGTCTATGTACTACACACACCACACGCACAGACAAAGCTACCCCCAGGTAGCCTCTAGCAGGGCTGTAGGGGCAAGTGCTGTTAGCTAGCGAGTAGTAGCAGCAGTGTCTATGTACTACACACACCACACACACAGACAAAGCTACCCCCAGGTAGCCTCTTGCAGGGCTGTAGGGGCAAGTGCTGTTAGCTAGCGAGTAGCAGCAGCAGTGTCTATGTACTACACACAACACATACAGACAAAGTTCCCCCAGGTAGCCTCTAGCAGGGCTGTAGGGGCAAGTGCTGTTAGCTAGCGAGTAGCAGCAGCAGTGTCTATGTACTACACACACCACACACACAGACAAAGCTACCCCCAGGTAGCCTCTAGCAGGGCTGTAGGGGCAAGTGCTGTTAGCTAACGAGTAGCAGCAGCAGTGTCTGTGTACTACACACACCACACACACAGACAAAGCTCCCCCAGGTAGCCTCTAGCAGGGCTGCAGGGGCAAGTGCTGTTAGCTAACGAGTAGCAGCAGCAGTGTCTATGTACTACATACACCACACACACAGACAAAGCTACCCCAGGTAGCCTCCAGCAGGGCTGTTAGGGGAAAGCTCCAGCGAGAGTGCATCAGCAGCATCTTCCGGAGACGGAATCTATTCGACTCAGAGACCCACAGCTGCACAGAGACCCATAGAGACCCCACAGAGACGTATAGCGACCCATAACTCATAGAGACCCACAGAGACCCGCAGAGACCCATAGACACGCAAACTCATAGAAACAAATACTCATAGAGACCCACACAAAAACACAGAGACCCATACTCAGAAACCCATAGAGACCCATGTATAGGTCTATGTGGGTCTCTATGAGTCTGGGTCTCTGTGGGTCTCTATGAGTGTGGGTCTCTATGAGTCTGGGTCTCTGTGCGTCTCTATGAGTCTGGGTCTCTGTGGGTCTCTATGAGTCTGGGTCTCTGTGGGTCTCTATGAGTGTGGGTCTCTGTGGGTCTCTCTGAGTATGGGTCTCTGTGGGTCTCTGTGAGTCTGGGTCTCTGTGGGTCTCTATGAGTGTGGGTCTCTGTGGGTCTCTATGAGTGTGGGTCTCTGTGAGTCTCTGTGAGTGTGGGTCTCTGTGGGTCTCTATGAGTATGGGTTTCTGTGGGTATCTATGAGTCTCTGTGGGTCTCTATGAGTGTGGGTCTCTGTGGGTCTCTATGAGTCTCTGTGGGTCTCTATGAGTCCGGGTCTCTGTGGGTCTCTATGAGTGTGGGTCTCTGTGGGTCTCTATGAGTCTGGGTCTCTGCGGGTCTCTATGAGTCTGGGTTTCTATGGGTCTCTGTGGGTCTCTGTGGGTATCTGTGGGTATCTATGAGTGTGGGTCTCTGTGGGTCTCTATGAGTGTGGGTCTCTGTGGGTCTCTATGAGTGTGGGTCTCTGTGGGTCTCTATGAGTGTGGGTCTCTGTGGGTCTCTATGAGTGTGGGTCTCTGTGGGTCTCTGTGGGTCTCTATGAGTGTGGGTCTCTGTGGGTCGCTATGCGTCTGGGTCTCTGTGGGTCTCTATGAGTGTGGGTCTCTGTGGGTCTCTATGAGTGTGGGTCTCTGTGGGTCTCTGTGGGTCTCTATGAGTGTGGGTCTCTATGAGTGTGTGTCTCCGTGGGTCTCTATGAGTCTCTGTGATGGTGACCAGGCCGCTTGTCTGACAAAGGCAGCCACACAACAGCTGAGTGGGGACATTGCAGCTGGTGACATGAACACGGTTGTAGTCTTTAGTTTACAGAAGGCTGCCAAATCGGCCCCTCCCCTGCCATTTCATCTCCGGTCGAACTACGAGACTGAAATCCCAATAACAATAACACGAAAACAGCCGTCTCTTGTTGGTGTACCAAATGCCCCAGAGGTTCAGCTGCGATGCGAGCTCGTTAATTACTCACCACACAACAACACAACAACAATAACAACCGCCGTTCGTCACTAAGTGGCGGTGACGTCACCGCGACGCTTGTGCCAGGACATGTGCACCTTGAGGCTACCACGTGGAGTGTCGAACGCCCGCTGGCAGGAAGGAGGTCACGGGGCAGCAGACCCAGCAGGTGCCACGGGTCGACTGACTGAGACGACTGAGATGACTGGCTGATGCACCACCTGTGCCCCCTACTGTGCCAACCCGCTGTGCTTTAGCAACCCGGCGCTCCGCTCGTTGTTGTGAGCGTCGCTCCTCCGCCATCCGTTGTTGTTGGAGGGCGACTGCCTCCAACTGCCCAGTAGCGTCCTTCACGAGCCTCCTCAACAGAGGCCGATCTTGACACCGCTGGTACCAGTCATCGGCAAGTTTACTCAGCTCCACGTCCTCCTGTACCACGTCACTCCATCTCTTTTCTAGCCCGTGCCGCGCCCGTTTAGCTCCCTCGATCCGGCCGAACAAAAGCTGTTTCGGCATGCGGTGGCTGGGCATTCGGGCTACATGACCCAGCCAACGCAGCCTTGCCTGCCGGAGGAGCTCACCGATGGGACCTTGCCCAGATCTTTCAAGGATTTGTGAGCTCCTCACACAATCCAGCCTGGTTAAACCCAGGATGGATCGTAGGCAGGCTAGCCTAAATGTATCTAACCGGCGAAGATGTTCCATTAAGGGGGTCCACATTTCGCAAGCGTAGAGAAGGGAGCTAATGACCTTAGATGAGAAGACCTGAAGCTTAGTGCGGAGCGACAGACCAGGTAGCTTCCACACAGCGTTACGCAACCGATGAAAAGATATTGCCGCTCGACTGATTCAGAGTGAGACCTCTGATGTTAAACTGGAGCCGGTCATAAGCACACTGCCCAGGTATGGGAAACTCTCCACTCTCCCCACAACTGCCCCGTCACCGATTGGGAGTTGTGGGGGTGGAGTGTCCGATGGTACAAAATACCCAGGCAGGTGCTTAGTTTGGTGGGGCTGATGGTAAGGCCCCATCTCTTAGTGGCACGTTCCAGTCTCAGCAGCAGCGTCTCCAACTCCTCCTCTGAATGAGCAGCTATTACCATATCATCGGCATACATAACGTGGCTGTGCAATAGGGAGCCATCGCTTGACTGCACCCGGGCATCGATCAGCCTCCCATTATATCTGGACCAAATGGAGATTCCCCCGGTACATCTATTGAAGGCTTCACGAACTACGTGGTCAAAATAGATGTTAAATAATGTGGGAGCCAGAGGACATCCCTGTGGCACCCAAGGTGCACAGGGAATGGCTCTGACTCCCGGCCACGTAGTTTTACCCGGGCCCGCTCACCATCATGATCGTGAGCAGAGGGTCAGGTACTCCAAAAGCACGAAGAACAACCCAGAGCCCAGGCCTACTGATGGTATTATAGGCCTTGACTAGGTCAATAAAGCAGAGATGTAGGTCTTGTTGGAATTCCCTACACCTCTGCTGTAGCAGAGTGACAGAAAATATGGCATCTGTGCAGGACCGCCCTTTCCTGAAACCGCGTTGGGGCTCTGTAAGCCTCTCCTCAGCGTGCCTAGCAAGGCAATGTTGAATAATCCTTGCCAGAACCTTTCCCGGCACACTGAGGAGTGAGATGCCCCTGTAGTTGTTAGTCTGTGCGGTCCTCCTTCTTAAAGAGGGGGACCACCAGGGCATCCTTCCAATCCTGCGGAACCCGTCCAGTGGTTGTTATGATGTCATGTAGGGCAGTCTGTGCACAAACGCCACCCTCCCTCAGAATTTCGCTTGGGAGATCATCTCTGCCTGGTGCCTTTCCTGGTCTCTGACTCCGGATCGCCTTCAGTACTTCCTCAACAGATGGCACATCAGCCAGCCACTTACAGGGGGTGACTTCTTCTTCCAATATTTGAGGCACTGCAACCTCAGCAGGGTCATCCCCACTTTGTGCCACGATGTTTTCCTGGCTGAGGGATTTCCCCTCCCCATGACCTCACAGAAATGCTCAGCAAATCTGCAAACCTGTTCCTGGGGGTCGCAGATTGGATCACCGTTTTTTTCCCCTAATGATGGTAATTGGTGTGGCACTGCAGGTTACTTTTTTGATGGTGTTTAAAAGGGATTTGTGATCGCGTGCCACTGAGGCAGACTCCATCTCCTCAGCAACCCGCGACCACCACCCATCCTTGCAGCGCCTCACGGCTCTCCGAACCTCCTAGTTAAGGCTGCGGTAAGCCTCCTCATTATCTGAAGTGGGATGCTGTAGACGATTAGAGTGGGCCTGTCGCTTTTTCTCAACCATCCTGAACACCTCCTCTGTCAGCCAGGGTCTCTGGGGAGGTCTGGACCGCGTACCCAAAGCAGCCATTGAAGCTGCATGAGCCACAGTCCTAAACCCATTTACCCTCGACATCAGGAGGAGAGGGGGACGATGCCAACCCCAGCCACAAACGATGATGAAATTCTCCCTTTCAACTTTCATCAGCTAACTGAGCCCAGGCCACCTTAGGTTTGAATGGGTTCCTGGGTGTACACCCACCACCGGAGTATAAAGAATGGCAGGCGCATCTTAAAGATGATTAGTCGATGGTCAGAGGGCAGATCAGCTCCACGGTAGGTCCTGGTGTCAAGGACATGGGCTCGCATCCGCTTTTCTGTCAATATGTAGTCCAGGAGATGTTCTTGCGTGGACCCGACATGCATCCATGATGTTGTGTGGATGTGCCGATGCCGGAACAACGTGTTGGTAATTACAAGCCCATGGGCTGCACAAAAATCTAGCAGCCTCCTACCGTTGTTATTGAGCTGATCTGGCCCATGCCTTCCAATCACTCCAAACCAGCTGCCAGCATCGTGACCAACTCGGGCATTGAAGTCACCCAACAAGATGACTCTATCCCGAGGGGCCACTTTAGCCAGCACCTGTGACAGGAAGTCATAAAAGGCATCTGACTCATCGGCCTTGCTTGCATCCGTCCACGGATGTACGTCTTCGGTGGGGGCATAAGTAACCACGACCACCACTCCTCGCCTCCGGTTGATGGGAAGACATAGACACACACACACCTGTACACACACACACGTGTGTGTGTACAGGTATGTGTGTGTACAGGTGTATTGTTGTGTACAGGAGTGTGGGTGTACAGGTGTGTGTGTACAGGTGTTTCTGTGTACAGGTGTGTGTGTACAGGTGTTTGTGTGTACATGTGTGTGCGTACAGGTGTGTGTGTGCATGTGTGTGCATACAGGTGTGTGTGTACAGGTGTTTGTGTGTATAGGTGCGTGTGTGTACAGGTGTGTGTGTACAGGTGTGTGTGTACAGGTGAGTGTGTGTACAGGTGCATGTGTGTACAGGTGTGTCTATAGGTGCGTATGTGTACAAGTGTTTGTGTGTATAGGTGCGTGCCTACAGGTGTTTGTGTGTATAGGTGCGTGCGTACAGGTGTTTGTGTGTATAGGTGTGTGTGTGTGTACAGGTGTGTGTGTGTGTGTGTACAGGTGTTTGTGTGTGTTTACAGGTGTGTGGGTGTACAGGTGTGTGTGTACATGTGTGTGTGCGTACATGTGTGTGTGCGTACAGGTGTGTGTATGTGTACAGGCATGTGTGTGTGTACAGGTGTGTGTGTGTTTAAAGATGTGTGGGTGTACAGGAGTGTGTGCAGGTGTGTGTGTACAGGTATGTGTGTGTACAGGTGTGTGTGTACAGGTGTGTGTAAAGGTGTGTGGGTGGGTAAAGGTGTGTGTACAGGTGTGTGTGTACAGGTGTTTGTACAGGTGTGTGTGTACAGGTGTGTGTGTGCAGGTGTGTGTGTACAGGTGTGTGTACAGGTGTGTGTGTACAGGTGTGTGTGTGTACATGTGTGTGTGTGTGGGTACAGGTGTGTGTACAGGTGTGTGTGCAGGTGTGTGTGTGTGTGTACAGGTATGTGTGTGTACAGATGTGTGTACAGGTGTGTGGGTGTGTACAAGTGTGTGTGTGTGTACAGGTGCGTGTGTGTACAGGTGTGTGTGTCTACAGGTGTGTGGGTGTGTACAGGTGTGTGTGCAGGTGTGTGTGTGTACAGGTGTGTGTGCAGGTGTGTGTGTGTACAGGTGTGTGTGTGAACCAGCACTTGCAAGCTAGAGGCTGCACGAGGAATAGACACTGCTGCTACTCGCTAGCTAACAGCACTTGCCCGTACAGCCCTGCTAGAGGCTACCTGGGGGAGCTTTGTCTGTGCGTGTTGTGTGTAGTATATAGACACTGCTGATGCTACTGGCTAGCTAACAGCACTTGCCCGTACAGCCCTGCTAGAGGCTACCTGGGGGAGCTTTGTCTGTGTGTGGTGTGTGTCGTACATAGCCACTGCTGCTACTCGCTAGCTAACAGCACTTGCCCCTACAGCCCTGCGAGAGGCTACCTGGGGGAGCTTTGTCTGTGTGTGGTGTGTGTAGTACATAGACACTGCTGCTGCTACTCGCTAGCTAACAGCACTTGCCCCTACAGCCCTGCTAGAGGCTACCTGGGGGAGCTTTGTCTGTGTGTGGTGTGTGTAGTACATAGACACTGCTGCTGCTACTCGCTAGCTAACAGCACTTGCCCCTACAGCTCTGCTAGAGGCTACCTGGGGGAGCTTTGTCTGTGTGTGGTGTGTGTAGTACATAGACACTGCTGCTGCTACTCGCTAGCTAACAGCACTTGCCCCTACAGCCCTGCTAGAGGCTACCTGGGGGAGCTTTGTCTGTGTGTGGTGTGTGTAGTACATAGACACTGCTGCTGCTACTCGCTAGCTAACAGCACTTGCCCCTACAGCTCTGCTAGAGGCTACCTGGGGGAGCTTTGTCTGTGTGTGTTGTGTGTAGTACATAGACACTGCTGCTGCTACTCGCTACTAACAGCACTTGCCCCTACAGCACTGCTAGAGGCTACCTGGGGGAGCTTTGTCTGTATGCGTGGTGTGTGTAGTACATAGACACTGCTGCTGCTACTGGCTAGCTAACAGCACTTGCCCGTACAGCCCTGCTAGAGGCTACCTGGGGGAGCTTTGTCTGTGTGCGTGGTGTGTGTAGTACATAGACACTGCTGCTGCTACTGGCTAGATAACAGCACTTGCCCGTACAGCCCTGCTAGAGGCTACCTGGGGGAGCTTTATCTGTGTGTGGTGTGTGTAGTACATAGCCACTGCTGCTGCTACTCGCTAGCTCACAGCACTTGCCCCTACGGCCCTGCTAGAGGCTACCTGGGGGAGCTTTGTCTGTGTGCGTAGTGTGTGTAGTACATAGACACTGCTGCTGCTACTCGCTAGCTAACAGCACTTGCCCCTATAGCCCTGCTATAGGTTACCTGGGGTAGCTTTGTCTGTGTGTGGTGTGTGTAGTGCATAGACACTGCTGCTGCTACTCACTCGTTAACAGCTCTTGCCCCTACAGCCCTGCTAGAGGCTACCTGGGGGAGCTTTGTCTGTGTGTGATGTGTGTAGTACATAGACACTGCTGCTGCTACTCGCTAGCTCACAGCACTTGCCCCTACAGCCCTGCTAGAGGCTACCTGGGGGAGCTTTGTTTGCCTTTGGTTATTGAACGCATCTCTGCACAAGAGTTACGCAACGCAATGTTTATACAGACTGTCCCGATAGGTGTGCCCATGTGAGTGTGTGTACAGGTGTGTGTACAGGTGTGTGTACAGGTGTGTGTGTGTGTCTGTGTGTGTGTGTCTGTGTGTGTGTGTCTGTGTGTGTGTGTCTGTGTGTGAGTGTGTCTGTGTGTGTGTGTACAGGTGTGTGTACAGGTGTGTGTACAGGTGTTTGTGTGTCTGTGTGTGTTTCTGTGTGTGTGTGTCTGTGTGTGTGTGTGTGTCTGTGTGTGTGTCTGTGTGTGTGTCTGTGTGTGAGTGTGTCTGTGTGTGTGTGTGTACAGGTGTGTGTACAGGTGTCTGTGTGTGTCTGTGTGTGTCTGTGTGTGTGTCTGTGTGAGTGTGTATGTGTGTGTGTGTCTGTGTGTGTCTGTGTGTGTGTATGTGTGTGTGCCTGTGTGTGAGTGTGTCTGTGTATGTGTGTCTGTGTGTGTGTTTGTGTGTGTGAGTCTGTGTGTGTGTCTGTGTGTGTGTACAGGTGTGTGTACAGGTGTCTGTGTGTGTGTCTGTGTGTGTGTCTGTGTGTGTGTGTCTGTGTGTGTGTGACTGTGTGTGAGTGTCTCTGTGTGGTCCGGCAAAACAACCCCCCACCTCCTCGCTGTGCCGGACGGGCTACTCTGTCGTGGGCAGTGCTGTGGGGGGAGGGTCCAATTCCGATTGGCTCCTCACCTCATGGCGTCTGTGTCCACCACAGTGGCTAAACGGGGGCTCTGGACGGGTGCGAGGGGCTGGTAACCCCTCCACCTTCAATTAATTACCACTAAACTACGACTGAAATATATAACTAATAAGCTTGTGCCGGAGGCCCCGGGGGGACAGGCGTCTATGACGTCTCCTGGCCAAACCCCAATTGGCGGAGCGAGGAGATTGAATCTCTACCCTCGGGGCTCCTCCAGAAACAACGAAAAGCCACTTCGTGTGGCCACGTGGAATGTTCGAACGCTCACTGCGGAGGAGAGGTTGCCACTCCTCTGTCGGGAGCTGGACCGGTACCGCCTGGATCTCTGCGGCATTCAGGAGGTCCGGTGGACCGGTTCTGGCTCCTGCCACCATGAGGGATGGACAGTCCTCTACTCGGGGCAGCAGACTGCCAAACAACAGGGAGTGGCTCTTCTTCTGAACAAAAGAATGAAGGGGGCGTGGGAGCGTGGCGGTGAGGTGTGGGAAGCTGTAAGCCCCAGGCTACTTTGGGCTCGCCTTCCCATCAACCGGAGGCGAGGAGTGGTGGTCGTGGTTACTTATGCCCCCACCGAAGACAGACATCAGTGGGGGGATGCAGACAAAGCCGATGAGTCAGATGCCTTCTATGACCTCCTGTCACAGGTGCTGGCAAAAGTGGCCCCTCGGGATAGAATCATCCTGTTGGGTCACTTCAATGCCCGAGTTGGTCATGATGCTGGCACCTGGTCTGAAGTGATTGGATGGCATGGGCCAGATCAGCTCAATAACAACGGTAGTAGGCTGCTAGATTTTTGTGCAGCACATGGGCTTGTAATTACCAACACGCTGTTCCAGCATCGGCGCATCCACACAACATCATGGATGCATGCCGGGTCCAAGCAAGAACATCTGCTGGACTACATAGTGATGGACCAGCGGATGCGAGCCCATGTCCTTGACACCAGGACCTACCGTGGAGCTGATCTGCCCTCTGACCATCGACTAATCATCTGTAAGATGCGCCTGCATTCTTCCACTCCGGTGGTGGGTGTACACCCAGGACCCCATTCCAACCTAAAGTGGCCTGGTCTCAGTAATCTGATGAAAGTTGCAAGCGAGAATTTCATCATCACTTGAAGCTGGGGTTGGCATCGTCCCCCACTCCTCCTGATGTCGAGGGTAAATGGGCGAGGTTTAGGACTGTGACTCATGCAGCTGCAATGGCTGCTTTGGGTACGCAGTCCAGACCTCCCCAGAGACCCTGGCTGACAGAGGAGGTGTTCAGAATGGTTAAGAAAAAGCGACAGTCCCACTGTCATCGGCTACAGCATCCCACGTCAGAGAATGAGGAGGCTTACCGCAGCCTTCGCTCGGAGGTTCGGAGAGCCGTGAGGCGCTCAAGGATGGGTGGTGGTCACGGGTTGCTCAGAAGATGGAGTCTGCCTCAATGGCCCGCGATCACAAATCTCTATTTAACTCCATCAAAAAAGTAACCTGCAGCGCCACACCTATTACCATCATTAGAAGAAAAAACGGTGATCCAATCTCCGACCCCCAGGAACAGGTTTGCAGATTTGCTGAGCATTTCTGTGAGGTCCTGGGGGAGGGAAAATCCCTCAGCCAGGAAAACATCGTGGCACAAAGTGAGGATGACCCTGCTGAGGCTGCAGTGCCTAAAATATTGGAAGAAGAATTCACCCCCTGTGAGTGGCTGGCTGAGGTGCCATCTGTTGAGGAATTAATGAAGGCGATCCGGAGTCTGAGACCAGCAAAGGCAGCCGGCAGAGATGATCTCCCAAGGGAAATGCTGAGGGAGGGTGGAGTTTGTGCACAGACTGCCCTATATGACATCATAACAACAGTCTGGACCACTGGATGGGTTCCGCAGGATTGGAAGGATGCCCTGGTGGTCCCCCTCTTTAAGAAGGGGGACCACACAGACTGTGACAATTACAGGGGCATCTCACTCCTCAGTGTGCCGGGAAAGGTCCTGGCAAGGATTATTCAACATCGCCTTGCCAGGCACGCTGAGGAGAGGCTTGCGGAGCCCCAATGCGGTTTCAGGAAAGGGCGGTCCTGCACAGATGCCATATTTTCTGTCCGTCTGCTACAGCAGAGGTGTAGGGAATGCCAGCAAGACCTACATCTGTGCTTTATTGACCTGGTAAAGGCCTATGATACCATCAGTAGGCCTGGGCTCTGGGTTGTTCTTCGTGCTTTTGGAGTACCTGACCCTCTGCTCACGATCATTAAGGACCTGCATGATGGTGAGCGGGCCCGGGTAAAACTACGTGGCCGGGAGTCAGAGCCATTCCCTGTACACCTTGGGGTGCGACAGGGATGTCCTCTGGCTCCCACATTATTTAACATCTATTTTGACCACGTAGTTCGTGAAGCCTTCAATAGATGTACCGGGGGAATCTCCATATGGTACAGACATAATGGGAGGCTGATCGATGCCCGGGTGCAGTCAAGGGATGGCTCCCTATTTCTAAACCACGTTATGTATGCCGATGATTTGGTAATTGCTGCTCAGTCAGAGGAGGAGTTGGAGACGCTGCTGCTGAGACTGGAGCGTGCTACTAAGAGATGGGGCCTTGCCATGAGCCCCACCAAAACTAAGCACCTGCCTCGGTATTTTGTACCATCGGACACTGCACCCCCACAGCTCCCAATCGGTGATGGGGCAGTTGTGGAGAGAGTGGAGAGTTTCCCATACCTGGGCAGTGTGCTCATGACCGGCTCCAGTTTAACAGCAGAGGTCTCACTCCGAATCAGTCGAGCGGCAATATCTTTTCATCGGTTGCGTAACGCTGTGTGGAAGCTACCTGGTCTGTCGCTCCGCACTAAGCTTCAGGTCTTCTCGGCCACGGTCATTCCCTCCCTTCTCTATGCTTGCGAAACGTGGACCCCCCTAATGGAACATCTTCGCCGGTTAGAAACATTTAGGCTAGCCTGCCTACGATCCATCCTGGGTTTAACCAGGCTGGATTGTGTGAGGAGCTCACAAATCCTTGAAAGATCTGGGCAAAGTCCCATCGGTGAGCTACGGCGGGCAAGGCTGCGATGGCTGGGTCATGTAGCCCGCATGCCCAGCCACCGCATGCCTAAACAGCTTTTGTTCGGCCGGATCGAGGGGGCGAAACGGGCGCGGCACGGGCTAGAGAAGAGATGGAGTGACGTGGTACAGGAGGACGTGGAGCTGAGTGGACTTGCCGATGACTGGTACCAGCTGTGTCAAGATCGGCCTCTGTGGAGGAGGCTCGTGAAGGACGCTACTGGGCAGTTGGAGGCAGTCGCCCTCCAACAACAACGGAGGGCGGAGGAGCGACGCTCACAACAACGAGCGGAGCGCCGGGTGGCTAAAGCACAGCGGGTTGGCACGGTAGGGGGCACAGGTGGTGCATCAGCCAGTCATCTCAGTCAGTCGACCCGTGGCACCTGCTGGGTCTGCCCCGTGACCTCCTGCCAGCGGGCGTTCGACACTTCACGTGGCCTCAAGGTGCACGTGGCCTGGCACAAGCGTCGTGGTGACGTCACCGCCACTTAGTGGCGAATGGCGGTTGTTGTTGTGTGTGTGTACAGGTGTGTGTGTACAGGTGTGTGTACAGGTGTGTGTGTGTATGTACAGGTGTGTTTGTGTGTACAGGTGTGTGTGTGTATGTACACACACACACACGTAGTGGTTAGCGCGCTGCGCTATCTGAACCATTCCTGGGCCTCCCCTAGGTCGACTCAGCCTCAAATGAGTACCTGGTGTGTAAACATCGCCACTGGGGAGACAAAGGCGGCCGGGCGTGATGCTGGCCACCCACCCCCTCGTGTGCCGTGCCGGTCTTTATAGGTGCTGCTCGCTAACAGCACTTGCCCCTACAGCCCTGCTAGAGGCTACCTGGGGGAGCTTTGTCTGTGTGTGGTGTGGGTAGTACATAGACACTGCTGCTACTACTCGCCAGCTAACAGCACTTGCCCCTACAGCCCTGCTAGAGGCTACCTGGGGGAGCTTTGTCTGTGTGTGTGGTGTGTGTAGTACATAGACACTGCTGCTGCTACTCGCTAGCTAACAGCACTTGCCCCTGCAGCCCTGCTAGAGGCTACCTGGGGGAGCTTTGTCTGTGCGTGTGGTGTGTGTGGATTTGGTTTTGTGATAGCGATCGTTACTGCTCCCTAGTCACGTGGTGTTAAGTATTGGAATGCTCGCTCCGAAATTTTGAACCGTTGATGGATGGCGGTGTGAGTCATTTGGGTGGGTGAGTGAGTGAGTGGCTGGGTGGGTGGGTGAGTGGGTGAGTGAGTGAGTGGCTGGGTGGGTGGGTGAGTGGGTGAGTGAGTGGCTGGGTGGGTGGGTGGGTGAGTGGGTGAGTGAGTGGCTGTCTGGGTGGGTGGGTGAGTGGGTGAGTGAGTGAGTCAGTGGCTGGGTGGGTGGGTGAGTGGGTAAGTGAGTAGCTGGGTGGGTGGGTGAGTGAGTGGCTGGGAGGGTGGGTGGGTGGGTGAGTGAGTGGCTGGGTGTGTGGGTGAGTGGGTGAGTGAGTGGCTGACTGGGTGGGTGGGTGAGTGGGTGAGTGGGTGAGTGAGTGGTTGGGTGAGTGGGTGAGTGAGTGGTTGGGTGGGTGAGTGGGTGGGTGGGTGAGTGGGTGAGTGAATTGATGAATGAGTGGGTGGGTGAGTGCGTGGGTAAGTGAATTGATGAGTGAGTGGGTGGGTGAGTGCGTGGGTGAGCGAGTGAGTGGGTGGGTGACTGTGGGTGAGCGAGTGGTTGAGTGAGTGGGTGAGCGAGCGAGCGAATGAGTTGGTGGGTGACTGTGGGTGAGTGAGTGGGTGGGCGAGTGAGCGGGGTGAACGAGTGGGTGAGCGAGTGGGTGGGTAAGTGCGTGGGTGAGCGAGTGAGTGGGTGGGTGACTATGGGTGAGCGAGTGGGTGAGCGAGCGAGCGAGTGAGTGGGTATGTGACTGGGTGAGCGAGTGGGTGAGCGAGTGGTTGAGCTAGTGGGTGAGCGGGTGAGTGAGTGACTGAGTGTGTGAATGAATTGATGAGTGAGTGGGTGAATGAGTAGATGAGTGGGTGAATGAGTGAGTGAATTGATGAGTGATTGAGTGGGTGGGTGAGTGCATGGATGAGTGGGTGAGTGAGTAGCTGTGTGGGTGAATTAGTGAGTTCATTACTGAGTCAGTGGGTGAGTGATTAGGTGAGCGAGTGAGTGAGTGAGTTGGTGGGTGACTGTGGGTGAGTGAGTGGGTGGGCGAGTGAGCGGGGTGAACGAGTGGGTGAGCGAGTGGGTGGGTAAGTGCGTGGGTGAGCGAGTGAGTGGGTGGGTGACTGTGGGTGAGCGAGTGGGTGAGCGAGCGAGCGAGTGAGTGGGTATGTGACTGGGTGAGCGAGTGGGTGAGCGAGTGGTTGAGCTAGTGGGTGAGCGGGTGAGTGAGTGACTGAGTGTGTGAATGAATTGATGAGTGAGTGGGTGAATGAGTAGATGAGTGGGTGAATGAGTGAGTGAATTGATGAGTGATTGAGTGGGTGGGTGAGTGCATGGATGAGTGGGTGAGTGAGTAGCTGTGTGGGTGAATTAGTGAGTTCATTACTGAGTCAGTGGGTGAGTGATTAGGTGAGCGAGTGAGTGAGTGGGTGAGTGAGTGGGTTAGTGAGTGACTGAGTGTGTGAAGCAATGAGTGAGTGGGTGAGTGAGTGGGTTAGTGAGTGACTGAGTGTGTGAATGAATGAGTGAAATGATGAGTGAGTGGGTGGGGGAGTGAGTGAGTGAGTTATATATGTCACTCGCTGCACTTGCCCCTCCAGCCCTGCTAGAGGCTACCTGGGGGAGCTTAGTCTGTGTGTGGTGTGTGTAGTACATAGACACTGCTTCTGCTACTCGCCAGCTAACAGCACTTGCCCCTACAGCCCTACTAGAGGCTACCTGGGGGAGCTTTGTCTGTGTGTGGTGTGTGTAGTACATAGACACTGCTGCTGCTACTCGCTAGCTAACAGCACTTGCCCCTACAGCCCTGCTAGAGGCTACCTGGGGGAGCTTTGTCTGTGTGTGGTGTGTGTAGTACATAGACACTGCTGCTGCTACTCGCTAGCTAACAGCACTTGCCCCTACAGCCCTGCTAGAGGCTACCTGGGGGAGCTTGGTATGTGTGTGGTGTCTGAGTGATTAATTATTACAAATTTTTCCATGCCCCAGGGTAAGGACTCCAGTACCCACCCCACCTCGTCTCTATTAGTCTCTGTGGATCTCTAAGAGTCTCTGTGGGTCTCTGTGGGTCTCTATCAGTGTGGGTCTCTGTGGGTCTCTATTAGTCTCTGTGGATCTCTATGAGTCTCTGTGGGTCTCTGTGGGTCTCTATTAGTCTCTGTGGGTCTCTGTGGGTCTCTATTAGTCTCTGTGGGTCTCTGTGGGTCTCTATTAGTCTCAGTGAGTCTCTATTAGTCTCTGTGGGTCTCTGTGGGTCTCTATTAGTCTCTGTGGGTCTCTGTGAGTGTGCGTCTCTGTGGGTCTCTATAAGTCTATATGGGTCTCTGTGGGTCTCCATTAGTCTCTGTGGGTCTCTATGAGTGTGGGTCTCTGTGGGTCTCTATGAGTATGGGTCTCTGTGGGTCTCTATGAGTGTGGGTATCTGTGGGTCTCTATGAGTCTGGCTCTCTGTGGGTCTCTATGAGTGTGGGTCTCTGTGGGTCTCTATTAGTCTCTGTGGGTCTCTGTGGGTCTCTATGAGTCTCTGTGGGTCTCTGTGGGTCTCTATGAGTGTGGGTCTCTGTGGGTCTCTATGAGTATGGGTCTCTGTGGGTCTCTATGAGTGTGGGTATCTGTGGGTCTCTATGAGTCTGGCTCTCTGTGGGTCTCTATGAGTGTGGGTCTCTGTGGGTCTCTATTAGTCTCTGTGGGTCTCTGTGGGTCTCTATGAGTCTCTGTGGGTCTCTGTGGGTCTCTATGAGTGTGGGTCTCTGTGGGTCTCTATTAGTCTCTGTGGGTCTCTGTGGGTCTCTATTAGTCTTTGTGGGTTTCTGTGGGTCTCTATGGGTCTCTGTGGGTCTCTATTAGTCTCTGTGGGTCCCTGTGGGTCTCTATGAGTCTGGCTCTCTGTGGGTCTCTATGAGTGTGGGTCTCTGTGGGTCTCTATTAGTCTCTGTGGGTCTCTGTGGGTCTCTATGAGTCTCTGTGGGTCTCTGTGGGTCTCTATGAGTGTGGGTCTCTGTGGGTCTCTATTAGTCTCTGTGGGTCTCTGTGGGTCTCTATTAGTCTCTGTGGGTTTCTGTGGGTCTCTATGGGTCTCTGTGGGTCTCTATTAGTCTCTGTGGGTCCCTGTGGGTCTCTGTGGGTCTCTATTAGTCTCTGTGGGTCTCTGTGGGTCTCTATCAGTCTCTGTGGGTCTCTGTGGGTCTCTATTAGTCTGGGTCTCTGTGGGTCTCTATGAGTCTGGGTCTCTGTGGGTCTCTATGAGTCTGGGTCTCTGTGGGTCTCTTTGTGTATGGGTCTCTGTGGGTCTCTATTAGTCTCTGTGGGTCTCTATGAATCTCTGTGGGTCTCTGTGGGTCTCTATGAGTCTCTGTGGGTTCCTGTGGGTCTCTGTGAGTCTCTGTGGGTCTCTATTAGTCTCTGTGGGTCTCTTTTAGTCTCTGTGGGTCTCTGTGGGTCTCTATTAGTCTCTGTGGGTTTCTGTGGGTCTCCATTAGTATCTGTGGGTCTCTGTGGGTCTCTATTCATCTCTGTGGGTCTCTGTGGGACTCTATGAGTCTGGGTCTCTGTGGGTCTCTATGAGTCTGGGTCTCTGTGGGTCTCTATTATTCTCTGTGGGTCTCTATGAATCTCTGTGGATCTCTGTGGGTCTCTATGAGTCTCTGTGGGTCTCTATGAGTGTCTGTGGGTCCCTGAGGCTCTCTGTGGGTCTCTATTAGTCTATGTGGGTCTCTATTAGCCTCTGTGTGTCTCTATTCGTCTCTGTAGGTCTCTTTGGGTCTCTATTAGTCTCTGTGGGTCTCTATGAGTCTCTGTGGGTCTCTGTGGGTCTCTATTAGTCTCTGTGGGTCTTTGTGGGACTCTATTCATCTCTGTGGGTCTCTGTGGGTCTCTATGAGTCTCTGTGGGTCTCTGTGGGTCTCTATTAGTCTCTGTGGGTCTCTATGAGTCTGGGACTGTGTGGGTCTCTATGAGTCTGGGTCTGTGTGGGTCTCTATGAGTCTGAGTCTATGTGGGTCTCTGTGGGTCTCTGAGTGTGGGTCTCTGTGGGTCTCTATGAGTCTGGGTCTCTGTGGGTCTCTATTAGTCTCTGTGGGTCTCTATGAGTCTGGGCCTCTGTGAGTCTCTATGAGTCTGGGTATCTGTGAGTTTCTATGAGTCTGGGTCTCTGTGAGTCTCTATGAGTCTGGGTCTATGTGGGTCTCTGTGGGTCTCTATGAGTCTGGGTATCTGTGGGTATCTATGAATCTGGGTCTCTGTGGGTCTCTATTAGTGTGGGTCTCTGTAGGTCTCTATGAGTCTGGGTCTCTGTGAGTGTGGGTCTCTGTGGGTATCTATGAGTGTGGGTCTCTGTAGGTCTCTATGAGTCTGGGTCTCTGTTGGTCTCTATGAGTCTGGGTCTCTGTGGGTCTCTGTGAGTGTGGGTCTCTGTGGGTATCTATGAGTGTGGGTCTCTTTGGGTCTTCCTGAGTCTGGGTCTCTTTGGGTCTTTCTGAGTCTGGGTCTCTTTGGGTCTTTATGAGTCTGGGTCTCTGTGGGTCTCTATTAGTCCCTGTGGGTTTCTGTGGGTCTCTATGAGTCTGGGTCTCTGTGAGTCTCTATGAGTCTGGGTCTCTGTGGGTCTCTATGAGTCTGGGTCTCTGTGGGTCTCTATGAGTCTGGGTCTCTGTGGGTCTCTATGAGTCTGGGTCTCTATGAGTCTATGTGGGTCTCTGTGCGTCTCTATGAGTCTGGGTCTCTATGGGTCTCTGTGGGTCTTTGTGGGTATGGGTCTCTATGGGTCTCTGTGGGTCTCTATGGGTCTCTGTGGGTCTCTATGAGTCTGGGTCTCTATGAGTCTCTGTGGGTCTCTGTGCGTCTCTATGAGTCTGGGTCTCTATGGGTCTCTGTTGGTCTCTATGGGTCTCTGTTGGTCTGGGTCTCCGTGGGTCTGGGTCTCTATGGGTCTCTATGAGTCTCTGTGGGTCTCTGTGCGTCTCTATGAGTCTGGGTCTCTATGGGTCTCTGTGGGTCTGGGTCTCCGGGTGGGTCTGGGTCTCTATGGGTCTCTATGGGTCTCTGTTGGTGTCTATGGGTCTCTGTGGGTCTGGGTCTCTGTGGGTCTGGGTCTCTGTGGGTCTCTATGAGTCTCTGTTGGTCTCTATGGGTCTCTATGGGTCTCTGTTGGTCTCTCTGCGTCTCTGTAGATCTCATAACAAGATTCCAGTAGCAGTCTGTGCGAAGGCAGAGAGACCCCTTTTAGCCCCCCTTACACCCCCTGTAGACCCCTTTAGAGACCCCCATTAGCCCCCCTTACACCCCCTGTAGACCCCTGTAGAGACCCCCATTAGCCCCCCTTACACCCCCTGTAGACCCCTTTAGAGACCCCCATTAGCCCCCCTTACACCCCCTGTAGACCCCTGTAGAGACCCCCATTAGCCCCCGTAAAAACCCCCTGTAGACCCCTTTAGAGACCCCCATTAGCCCCCCTTACACCCCCTGTAGACCCCTGTAGAGACCCCCTTTCACCCGCCTTACACCCCCTGTAGACCCCTGTAGAGACGCCCTTTCACCCCCTTACACCCCCTGTAGACCCCCTGTAGAGACCCCCTTTCACCCCCTTACACCTCCTGTAGACCCCTGTTGAGACCCCCTTTCACCCCCCTTACACCCCCCTTACACCCCCTGTAGACCCCCTGTAGAGACCCCCTTTCACCCCCTTACACCCCCTGTAGACCCCTGTAGAGACCCCCTTTCACCCCCCTTACACCCCCTGTAGACCCCCTGTAGAGACCCCCTTTCACCCCCTTACACCCCCTGTAGACCCCTGTAGAGACCCCCTTTCACCCCCCTTACACCCCCTGTAGACCCCTGTAGAGACCCCCTTTCACCCCCCTTACACCCCCTGTAGACCCCTGTAGAGACCCCCTTTCACCCCCCTTACACCCCCTGTAGACCCCTGTAGAGACCCCCTTTCACCCCCCTTACACCCCCTGTAGACCCCTGTAGAGACCCCCTTTCACCCCCCTTACACCCCCTGTAGACCACCTGTAGAGACCCCCTTTCACCCCCCTTACACCCCCTCTAGACCCCTGTAGAGACCCCCTTTCACCCCCTTATACCCCCTGTAGACCCCCTGTAGAGACCCCCTTTCACCCCCTTATACCCCCTGTAGACCCCTGTAGAGACCCCCGTTCACCCCCCTTACACCCCCTGTAGACCCCCTGTAGAGACCCCCTTTCATCCCCCTTATACCCCCTGTTGACCCCCTGTAGAGACCCCCTTACACCCCCTGTAGACTCCCTGTAGAGACCCCCTTTCATCCCCCTTACACCCCCTGTAGACCCCTGTAGAGACCCCCTTTCACCCCCTTACACCCCCTGTAGACCCCTGTAGAGACCCCCTTTCACCCCCCTTTCACCCCCTGTAGACCCCTGTAGAGACCCCCTTCACCCCCCTTACACCCCCTGTAGACCCCCTGTAGAGACCCCCTTTCACCCCCCTTACACCCCCTGTAGACCCCTGTAGAGACCCCCTTTCACCCCCCTTACACCCCCTGTAGACCCCCTGTAGAGACCCCCTTTCACCCCCCTTACACCCCCTGTATACCCACTGTAGAGACCCCCTTTCACCCCCCTTACACGCCCTGTAGACCCCTGTAGAGACCCCCTTTCACCCCCCTTACACCCCCTGTATACCCACTGTAGAGACCCCCTTTCACCCCCCTTACACGCCTTGTAGACCCCTGTAGAGACCCCCTTTCACCCCCCTTACACCCCCTGTAGACCCCGTTCGCTGTCTCCGTGTCTCTGCATCGCCCCCTCGTGGCCTGCTCAGTCAATGCTCTTCCACGTCACAATCTCCACCTCGTCACAATCTCCCCGTACGTCACAATCTCCCCCTCGTCACAATCTCCCCGTACGTCACAATCTCCCCCATCATCACAATCTCCCCGTACGTCACAATCTTTCCGTACGTCACATTCTCCCCATACGTCACAATCTCCTTGTACGTCACAATATCCCTGTACGTCACAATCTCCCCGTACGTCACAATCTTCCGGTACGTCACAATCTCCCTGTACGTCACAATCTCCCTGTGCGTCACAATCTCCCCCTCGTCACAATCTCCCCCTCGTCACAATCTCCCCGTACGTCACAATCTCCCTGTACGTCACAATCTCCCCGTACGTCACAATCTCCCCGTACGTCACAATCTCCCCGTACGTCACAATCTCCCCATACGTCACAATCTCCCTGTACGTCACAATCTCCCTGTACGTCACAATCTCCCTGTACGTCACAATCTCCCTGTACGGCACAATCTCCCTGTACGGCACAATCTCCCCCTCGTCAAAATCTCCCCGTATGTCACAATCTCCCCCATCATCACAATCTCCCCGTACGTCACAATCTTCCCGTACGTCACAATCTCCCCATACGTCATAATCTCCCTGTACGTCACAATATCCCCGTACGTCACAATCTCCCACTCGTCACAATCTCCCCGTACGTCACAATCTCCCCCATCATCACAATCTCCCCGTCAGCACAATCTCCCCGTACGTCACAATCTTCCGGTACGTCACAATCTCCCCATACGTCACAATCTCCCTGTTCGTCACAATCTCCCCCATCATCACAATCTCCCCGTCATCACAATCTCCCCGTACGTCACAATCTTCCCGTACGTCACAATCTCCCCATACGTCACAATCTCCCTGTACGTCACAATCTCCCTGTACGTCACAATCTCCCCCTCGTCACAATCTCCCCGTACGTCACAATCTCCCACATCACCACAATCTCCCCGTCATCACAATCTCCCCTCGTCACAATCTCCCCGTACTTCACAATCTCCCCCTCGTCACAATCTCCCCATATGTCACAATCTCCTTGTACGTCACAATATCCCCGTATGTCACAATCTCCCCGTACGTCACAATCTTCCGGTACGTCACAATCTCCCCATACGTCACAATCTCCCTGTACGTCACAATCTCCCCCATCATCACAATCTCCCCGTCATCACAATCTCCCCGTACGTCACAATCTCCCCCATCATCACAATCTCCCCGTCATCACAATCTCCCCGTACGTCACAATCTTCCCGTACGTCACAATCTCCCCATACGTCACAATCTCCCTGTACGTCACAATCTCCCCCATCATCACAATCTCCCCGTCATCATAACCTCCCCTCGTCACAATCTTCCCGTACGTCACAATCTCCCCATACGTCACAATCTCCCTGTACGTCACAATATCCCCGTACGTCACAATCTCCCCATATGCCACAATCTCCCTGTACGTCACAATATCCCCGTATGTCACAATCTCCCCCTTGTAACAATCTCCCCATACGTCACAATCTCCCCCATTATCACAATCTCCTCGTCATCACAATCTCCCCTCGTCACAATCTTCCGTACGTCACAATCTCCCCATACGTCACAATCTCCCCGTACGTCACAATCTCCCCCTCGTCACAATCTCCCCGTACGTCACAATCTCCCACTCGTCACAATCTCCCCTCGTCACAATCTCCCCTCGTCACAATCTCCCTGTACGTCACAATCTCCCCCTCGTCACAATCTCCCCCTCGTCACAATCTACCCGTACGTCACAATCTCCCTGTACGTCACAATCTCCCCGTACGTCACAATCTCCCCCTTGTCACAATCTCCCCGTACTTCACAATCTCCCCCTCGTCACAATCTCCCCGTAGGTCACAATCTCCCCGTACTTCACAATCTCCCCCTCTTCCCAATCTCCCCGTACATCACAATCTCCCCATACGTCACAATCTCCCTGTACGTCACAATCTCCCTGTACGTCACAATCTCCCTGTACGGCACAATCTCCCTGTATGGCACAATCTCCCCCTCGTCACAATCTCCCCGTACGTCACAATCTCCCCCATCATCACAATCTCCCCGTACGTCACAATCTTGCCGTACGTCACAATCTCCCCATACGTCATAATCTCCCTGTACATCACAATATCCCCGTACGTCACAATCTCCCCCTCGTCACAATCTCCCCGTACGTCACAATCTCCCCCATCATCACAATCTCCCCGTCAGCACAATCTCCCCGTACGTCACAATCTTCTGGTACGTCACAATCTCCCCATACGTCACAATCTCCCTGTTCGTCACAATCTCCCCCATCATCACAATCTCCCCGTCATCATAACCTCCCCTCGTCACAATCTCCCCGTACGTCACAATCTCCCCCATCATCACAATCTCCCCGTACGTCACAATCTTCCCGTACGTCACAATCTCCCCATACGTCATAATCTCCCTGTACGTCACAATATCCCCGTACGTCACAATCTCCCCCTCGTCACAATCTCCCCGTACGTCACAATCTCCCCCATCATCACAATCTCCCCGTCAGCACAATCTCCCCGTACGTCACAATCTTCTGGTACGTCACAATCTCCCCATACGTCACAATCTCCCTGTTCGTCACAATCTCCCCCATCATCACAATCTCCCCGTCATCACAATCTCCCCGTATGTCATAATCTCCCCCATCATCACAATCTCCCCGTCATCATAATCTCCCCTCGTCACAATCTTCCCGTACGTCACAATCTCCCCATACGTCACAATCTCCCTGTACGTCACAATATCCCCGTACGTCACAATCTCCCCCTTGTCACAATCTCCCCGTACGTCACAATCTCCCCCATCATCACAATCTCCTCGTCATCACAATCTCCCCTCGTCACAATCTTTCGTACGTCACAATCTCCCCATACGTCACAATCTCCCTGTACATCACAATCTCCCCGTACGTCACAATCTCCCCCTCGTCACAATTTCCCCGTACGTCACAATCTCCCCCATTATCACAATCTCCTCGTCATCACAATCTCCCCTCGTCACAATCTTCCGTACGTCACAATCTCCCCATACGTCACAATCTCCCTCTACGTCACAATCTCCCTGTACGTCACAATCTCCCCCTCGTCACAATTTCCAAGTACGTCACAATCTCCCCCATCATCACAATTTCCCCGTCATCACAATCTCCCCTCGTCACAATCTTCCCGTACGTCACAATCTCCGTGTACGTCAAAATATCCCCGTACGTCACAATCTCCCCCTCATCACAATCTCCCCGTACGTCACAATCTCCCCATACGTCACAATCTCCCTGTATGTCACAATCTCCCTGTACGTCACAATCTCCCTGTACGTCACAATCTCCCTGTACGTCACAATCTCCCTGTATGTCACAATCTCCCCCTCGTCACAATCTCCCCCTCATCACAATCTCACCGTTCGTCACAATTTCCCCAATCTCACCATCATCACAATCTCCCTGTATGTCAAAATCTCCCCGTACGTCACAATCTCCCTGTAGTCACAATCTCACCGTATGTCACAATCTCCCCCTCGTCACAATCTCCCCCTAGTCACAATCTTCCTGTACGTCACAATTTCCCCCTCGTCACCATCTCCCCCTAGTCATAATCTCACTGTACGTCACAATCTCCCTGTACGTCACAATCTCCCCCTCGTCACAATCTCCCCCTAGTCACAATATCCCCGTACGTCACAATCTCCCCCTCGTCACAATCTCGCCGTACGTCACAATCTCCCCCATCATCACAATCTCCCCCATCATCACAATCTCCCCGTCATAACAATCTACCCGTACGTCACAATCTTCCCGTACGTCACAATCTCCCCATACGTCACAATCTCCCTGTACGTCACAATCTCCCCCATCATCACAATCTCCCCGTCATCATAATCTCCCCTCGTCACAATCTTCCCGTACGTCACAATCTCCCCATACGTCACAATCTCCCCGTACGTCACAATATCCCCGTACGTCACAATCTCCCCGTACTTCACAATCTCCCTGTACGTCACAATATCAACGTACGTCACAATCTCCCCATACGTCACAATCTCCCTGTACGTCACAATATCCCCGTACGTCACAATCTCCCCCTTGTCACAATCTCCCCGTACGTCACAATCTCCCCCATCATCACAATCTCCTCGTCATCACAATCTCCCCTCGTCACAATCTTCCGTACGTCACAATCTCCCCATATGCCACAATCTCCCCCTCGTCACAATTTCCCCGTACGTCACAATCTCCCCCATCATCACAATTTCCCCGTGTGTCACAATCTCCCCCATTATCACAATCTCTTCGTCATCACAATCTCTCCTCGTCACAATCTTCCGTACGTCACAATCTCCCCATACGTCACAATCTCCCCGTACGTCACAATTTCCCCCTCGTCACAATCTCCCCGTACGTCACAATCTCCCCCTCGTCACAATCTCCCCTCGTCACAATCTCCCCTCGTCACAATCTCCCTGTACGTCACAATATCCCCGTACGTCACAATCTCCCCGTACGTCACAATCTTCCGGTACGTCACAATCTCCCTGTACGTCACAATCTCCCTGTGCGTCACAATCTCCCCCTCGTCACAATCTCCCCCTCGTCACAATCTCCCCGTACGTCACAATCTCCCTGTACGTCACAATCTCCCCGTACGTCACAATCTCCCCGTACGTCACAATCTCCCCGTACGTCACAATCTCCCCATACGTCACAATCTCCCTGTACGTCACAATCTCCCTGTACGTCACAATCTCCCTGTACGTCACAATCTCCCTGTACGGCACAATCTCCCTGTCCGGCACAATCTCCCCCTCGTCAAAATCTCCCCGTACGTCACAATCTCCCCCATCATCACAATCTCCCCGTACGTCACAATCTTCCCGTACGTCACAATCTCCCCATACGTCATAATCTCCCTGTACGTCACAATATCCCCGTACGTCACAATCTCCCACTCGTCACAATCTCCCCGTACGTCACAATCTCCCCCATCATCACAATCTCCCCGTCAGCACAATCTCCCCGTACGTCACAATCTTCCGGTACGTCACAATCTCCCCATACGTCACAATCTCCCTGTTCGTCACAATCTCCCCCATCATCACAATCTCCCCGTCATCACAATCTCCCCGTACGTCACAATCTTCCCGTACGTCACAATCTCCCCATACGTCACAATCTCCCTGTACGTCACAATCTCCCCGTACGTCACAATCTCCCCCTCGTCACAATCTCCCCGTACGTCGCAATCTCCCACATCACCACAATCTCCCCGTCATCACAATCTCCCCTCGTCACAATCTCCCCGTACTTCACAATCTCCCCCTCGTCACAATCTCCCCATACGTCACAATCTCCTTGTACGTCACAATATCCCCGTACATCACAATCTCCCCATACGTCACAATCTTCCGGTACGTCACAATCTCCCCATACGTCACAATCTCCCTGTACGTCACAATCTCCCCCATCATCACAATCTCCCCGTCATCACAATCTCCCCGTACGTCACAATCTCCCCCATCATCACAATCTCCCCGTCATCACAATCTACCCGTACGTCACAATCTTCCCGTACGTCACAATCTCCCCATACGTCACAATCTCCCTGTACGTCACAATCTCCCCCATCATCACAATCTCCCCGTCATCATAATCTCCCCTCGTCACAATCTTCCCGTACGTCACAATCTCCCCATACGTCACAATCTCCCCATATGCCACAATCTCCCTGTACGTCACAATATCCCCGTATGTCACAATCTCCCCCTTGTCACAATCTCCCCGTACGTCACAATCTCCCCCATTATCACAATCTCCTCGTCATCACAATCTCCCCTCGTCACAATCTTCCGTACGTCACAATCTCCCCCTCGTCACAATCTCCCCATACGTCACAATCTCCTTGTACGTCACAATATCCCCCATCATCACAATCTCCCCGTCATCACAATCTCCCCGTACGTCACAATCTCCCCCATCATCACAATCTCCCCGTCATCACAATCTCCCCGTACGTCACAATCTTCCCGTACATCACAATCTCCCCATACGTCACAATCTCCCTGTACGTCACAATCTCCCTGTTCGTCACAATCTCCCCCATCATCACAATCTCCCCGTCATCACAATCTCCCCGTACGTCACAATCTTCCCGTACGTCACAATCTCCCCATACGTCACAATCTCCCTGTACGTCACAATCTCCCCGTACGTCACAATCTCCCCCTCGTCACAATCTCCCCGTACGTCACAATCTCCCACATCACCACAATCTCCCCGTCATCACAATCTCCCCTCGTCACAATCTCCCCGTACTTCACAATCTCCCCCTCGTCACAATCTCCCCATACGTCACAATCTCCTTGTACATCACAATATCCCCGTACGTCACAATCTCCCCGTACGTCACAATCTTCCAGTACGTCACAATCTCCCCATACGTCACAATCTCCCTGTACGTCACAATCTCCCCCATCATCACAATCTCCCCGTCATCACAATCTCCCCGTACGTCACAATCTCCCCCATCATCACAATCTCCCCGTCATCACAATCTCCCCGTACGTCACAATCTTCCCGTACGTCACAATCTCCCCATACGTCACAATCTCCCTGTACGTCACAATCTCCCCCATCATCACAATCTCCCCGTCATCATAATCTCCCCTCGTCACAATCTTCCCGTACGTCACAATCTCCCCATACGTCACAATCTCCCTGTACGTCACAATATCCCCGTACGTCACAATCTCCCCATATGCCACAATCTCCCTGTACGTCACAATATCCCCGTATGTCACAATCTCCCCCTTGTCACAATCTCCCCGTACGTCACAATCTCCACCATTATCACAATCTCCTCGTCATCACAATCTCCCCTCGTCACAATCTTCCGTACGTCACAATCTCCCCATACGTCACAATCTCCCCGTACGTCACAATCTCCCCCTCGTCACAATCTCCCCGTACGTCACAATCTCCCCCTCGTCACAATCTCCCCTCGTCACAATCTCCCCTCGTCACAATCTCCGTGTACGTCACAATCTCCCCCTCGTCACAATCTCCCCCTCGTCACAATCTCCCCGTACGTCACAATCTCCCTGTACGTCACAATCTCCCCGTACGTCACAATCTCCCCCTTGTCACAATCTCCCCGTACTTCACAATCTCCCCCTCGTCACAATCTCCCCGTAGGTCACAATCTCCCTGTACTTCACAATCTCCCCCTCTTCCCAATCTCCCCGTACATCACAATCTCCCCATACGTCACAATCTCCCTGTACGTCACAATCTCCCTGTACGTCACAATCTCCCTGTACGGCACAATCTCCCTGTATGGCACAATCTCCCCCTCGTCACAATCTCCCCTCGTCACAATCTCCCCTCGTCACAATCTCCCTGTACGTCACAATATCCCCGTACGTCACAATCTCCCCGTACGTCACAATCTTCCGGTACGTCACAATCTCCCTGTACGTCACAATCTCCCTGTGCGTCACAATCTCCCCCTCGTCACAAACTCCCCCTCGTCACAATCTCCCCGTACGTCACAATCTCCCCGTACGTCACAATCTCCCCGTACGTCACAATCTCCCCATACGTCACAATCTCCCTGTACGTCACAATCTCCCTGTACATCACAATCTCCCTGTACGTCACAATCTCCCTGTATGGCACAATCTCCCTGTACGGCACAATCTCCCCCTCGTCAAAATCTCCCCGTACGTCACAATCTCCCCCATCATCACAATCTCCCGTACGTCACAATCTTCCCGTACGTCACAATCTCCCCATACGTCATAATCTCCCTGTACGTCACAATCTCCCCGTACGTCACAATCTCCCCCATCATCACAATCTCCCCGTCAGCACAATCTCCCCGTACGTCACAATCTTCCGGTACGTCACAATCTCCCCATACGTCACAATCTCCCCATACGTCACAATCTCCCTGTACGTCACAATCTCCCCCATCATCACAATCTCCCCGTCATCATAATCTCCCCTCGTCACAATCTTCCCGTACGTCACAATCTCCCCATACGTCACAATCTCCCTGTACGTCACAATATCCCCGTACGTCACAATCTCCCCATATTCCACAATCTCCCTGTACGTCACAATATCCCCGTATGTCACAATCTCCCCCTTGTCACAATCTACCCGTACGTCACAATCTCCCCCATTATCACAATCTCCTCGTCATCACAATCTCCCCTCGTCACAATCTTCCGTACGTCACAATCTCCCCCTCGTCACAATCTCCCCATACGTCACAATCTCCTTGTACGTCACAATATCCCCGTACGTCACAATCTCCCCGTACGTCACAATCTTCCGGTACGTCACAATCTCCCCATACGTCAAAATCTCCCTGTACGTCACAATCTCCCCCATCATCACAATCTCCCCGTCATCACAATCTCCCCGTACGTCACAATCTCCCCCATCATCACAATCTCCCCGTCATCACAATCTACCCGTACGTCACAATCTTCCCGTACGTCACAATCTCCCCATACGTCACAATCTCCCTGTACGTCACAATCTCCCCCATCATCACAATCTCCCCGTCATCATAATCTCCCCTCGTCACAATCTTCCCGTACGTCACAATCTCCCCATACGTCACAATCTCCCCATATGCCACAATCTCCCTGTACGTCACAATATCCCCGTATGTCACAATCTCCCCCTTGTCACAATCTCCCCGTACGTCACAATCTCCCCCATTATCACAATCTCCTCGTCATCACAATCTCCCCTCGTCACAATCTTCCGTACGTCACAATCTCCCCCTCGTCACAATCTCCCCATACGTCACAATCTCCTTGTACGTCACAATATCCCCGTACGTCACAATCTCCCCGTACGTCACAATCTTCCGGTACGTCACAATCTCCCCATACGTCTACAATCTCCCTGTACGTCACAATCTCCCCCATCATCACAATCTCCCCGTCATCACAATCTCCCCGTACGTCACAATCTCCCCCATCATCACAATCTCCCCGTCATCACAATCTCCCCGTACGTCACAATCTTCCCGTACATCACAATCTCCCCATACGTCACAATCTCCCTGTACGTCACAATCTCCCTGTTCGTCACAATCTCCCCCATCATCACAATCTCCCCGTCATCACAATCTCCCCGTACGTCACAATCTTCCCGTACGTCACAATCTCCCCATACGTCACAATCTCCCTGTACGTCACAATCTCCCCGTACGTCACAATCTCCCCCTCGTCACAATCTCCCCGTACGTCACAATCTCCCACATCACCACAATCTCCCCGTCATCACAATCTCCCCTCGTCACAATCTCCCCGTACTTCACAATCTCCCCCTCGTCACAATCTCCCCATACGTCACAATCTCCTTGTACATCACAATATCCCCGTACGTCACAATCTCCCCGTACGTCACAATCTTCCGGTACGTCACAATCTCCCCATACGTCACAATCTCCCTGTACGTCACAATCTCCCCCATCATCACAATCTCCCCGTCATCACAATCTCCCCGTACGTCACAATCTCCCCCATCATCACAATCTCCCCGTCATCACAATCTCCCCGTACGTCACAATCTTCCCGTACGTCACAATCTCCCCATACGTCACAATCTCCCTGTACGTCACAATCTCCCCCATCATCACAATCTCCCCGTCATCATAATCTCCCCTCGTCACAATCTTCCCGTACGTCACAATCTCCCCATACGTCACAATCTCCCTGTACGTCACAATATCCCCGTACGTCACAATCTCCCCATATGCCACAATCTCCCTGTACGTCACAATATCCCCGTATGTCACAATCTCCCCCTTGTCACAATCTCCCCGTACGTCACAATCTCCACCATTATCACAATCTCCTCGTCATCACAATCTCCCCTCGTCACAATCTTCCGTACGTCACAATCTCCCCATACGTCACAATCTCCCCGTACGTCACAATCTCCCCCTCGTCACAATCTCCCCGTACGTCACAATCTCCCCCTCGTCACAATCTCCCCTCGTCACAATCTCCCCTCGTCACAATCTCCGTGTACGTCACAATCTCCCCCTCGTCACAATCTCCCCCTCGTCACAATCTCCCCGTACGTCACAATCTCCCTGTACGTCACAATCTCCCCGTACGTCACAATCTCCCCCTTGTCACAATCTCCCCGTACTTCACAATCTCCCCCTCGTCACAATCTCCCCGTAGGTCACAATCTCCCTGTACTTCACAATCTCCCCCTCTTCCCAATCTCCCCGTACATCACAATCTCCCCATACGTCACAATCTCCCTGTACGTCACAATCTCCCTGTACGTCACAATCTCCCTGTACGGCACAATCTCCCTGTATGGCACAATCTCCCCCTCGTCACAATCTCCCCTCGTCACAATCTCCCCTCGTCACAATCTCCCTGTACGTCACAATATCCCCGTACGTCACAATCTCCCCGTACGTCACAATCTTCCGGTACGTCACAATCTCCCTGTACGTCACAATCTCCCTGTGCGTCACAATCTCCCCCTCGTCACAAACTCCCCCTCGTCACAATCTCCCCGTACGTCACAATCTCCCCGTACGTCACAATCTCCCCGTACGTCACAATCTCCCCATACGTCACAATCTCCCTGTACGTCACAATCTCCCTGTACATCACAATCTCCCTGTACGTCACAATCTCCCTGTATGGCACAATCTCCCTGTACGGCACAATCTCCCCCTCGTCAAAATCTCCCCGTACGTCACAATCTCCCCCATCATCACAATCTCCCGTACGTCACAATCTTCCCGTACGTCACAATCTCCCCATACGTCATAATCTCCCTGTACGTCACAATCTCCCCGTACGTCACAATCTCCCCCATCATCACAATCTCCCCGTCAGCACAATCTCCCCGTACGTCACAATCTTCCGGTACGTCACAATCTCCCCATACGTCACAATCTCCCCATACGTCACAATCTCCCTGTACGTCACAATCTCCCCCATCATCACAATCTCCCCGTCATCATAATCTCCCCTCGTCACAATCTTCCCGTACGTCACAATCTCCCCATACGTCACAATCTCCCTGTACGTCACAATATCCCCGTACGTCACAATCTCCCCATATGCCACAATCTCCCTGTACGTCACAATATCCCCGTATGTCACAATCTCCCCCTTGTCACAATCTACCCGTACGTCACAATCTCCCCCATTATCACAATCTCCTCGTCATCACAATCTCCCCTCGTCACAATCTTCCGTACGTCACAATCTCCCCCTCGTCACAATCTCCCCATACGTCACAATCTCCTTGTACGTCACAATATCCCCGTACGTCACAATCTCCCCGTACGTCACAATCTTCCGGTACGTCACAATCTCCCCATACGTCAAAATCTCCCTGTACGTCACAATCTCCCCCATCATCACAATCTCCCCGTCATCACAATCTCCCCATACGTCACAATCTCCCCCATCATCACAATCTCCTCCATCATCACAATCTCCCCGTCATCACAATCTCCCCGTACGTCACAATCTTCCCGTACGTCACAATCTCCCCATACGTCACAATCTCCCTGTACGTCACAATCTCCCCGTACGTCACAATCTCCCCCTCGTCACAATCTCCCCGTACGTCACAATCTCCCACATCACCACAATCTCCCCGTCATCACAATCTCCCCTCGTCACAATCTCCCCGTACTTCACAATCTCCCCCTCGTCACAATCTCCCCATACGTCACAATCTCCTTGTACGTCACAATATCCCCGTACGTCACAATCTCCCCGTACGTCACAATCTTCCGGTACGTCACAATCTCCCCATACGTCACAATCTCCCTGTACGTCACAATCTCCCCCATCATCACAATCTCCCCGTCATCACAATCTCCCCGTACGTCACAATCTCCCCCATCATCACAATCTCCCCGTCATCACAATCTCCCCGTACGTCACAATCTTCCCTTACGTCACAATCTCCCCATACGTCACAATATCCCTGTACGTCACAATCTCCCCCATCATCACAATCTCCCCGTCATCATAATCTCCCCTCGTCACAATCTTCCCGTACGTCACAATCTCCCCATACGTCACAATCTCCCTGTACGTCACAATATCCCCGTACGTCACAATCTCCCCATATGCCACAATCTCCCTGTACGTCACAATATCCCCGTATGTCACAATCTCCCCCTTGTCACAATCTCCCCGTACGTCACAATCTCCCCCATTATCACAATCTCCTCGTCATCACAATCTCCCCTCGTCACAATCTTCCGTACGTCACAATCTCCCCATACGTCACAATCTCCCCGTACGTCACAATCTCCCCCTCGTCACAATCTCCCCGTACGTCACAATCTCCCCTTCGTCACAATCTCCCCTCGTCACAATCTCCCCTCGTCACAATCTCCCTGTACGTCACAATCTCCCCCTCGTCACAATCTCCCCCTCGTCACAATCTCCCCGTACGTCACAATCTCCCTGTACGTCACAATCTCCCTGTACGTCACAATCTCCCCCTTGTCACAATCTCCCCGTACTTCACAATCTCCCCCTCGTCACAATCTCCCCGTAGGTCACAATCTCCCCGTACTTCACAATCTCCCTCTCTTCCCAATCTCCCCGTACATCACAATCTCCCCATACGTCACAATCTCCCTGTACGTCACAATCTCCCTGTACGTCACAATCTCCCTGTACGGCACAATCTCCCTGTATGGCACAATCTCCCCCTCGTCACAATCTCCCCTCGTCACAATCTCCCCTCGTCACAATCTCCCTGTACGTCACAATATCCCCGTACGTCACAATCTCCCCGTACGTCACAATCTTCCGGTACGTCACAATCTCCCTGTACGTCACAATCTCCCTGTGCGTCACAATCTCCCCCTCGTCACAATCTCCCCCTCGTCACAATCTCCCCGTACGTCACAATCTCCCTGTACGTCACAATCTCCCCCGTACGTCACAATCTCTCCGTACGTCAAATCTCCCCGTACGTCACAATCTCCCCATACGTCACAATCTCCCTGTACGTCACAATCTCCCTGTACGTCACAATCTTCCTGTACGTCAGAATCTCCCTGTACGGCACAATCTCCCTGTACGGCACAATCTCCCCCTCGTAAAAATCTCCCCGTACGTCACAATCTCCCCCATCATCACAATCTCCCCGTACGTCACAATCTTCCCGTACGTCACAATCTCCCCATACGTCATAATCTCCCTGTACGTCACAATCTCCCCGTACGTCACAATCTCCCCCATCATCACAATCTCCCCGTCAGCACAATCTCCCCGTACGTCACAATCTTCCGGTACGTCACAATCTCCCCATACGTCACAATCTCCCTGTTCGTCACAATCTCCCCCATCATCACAATCTCCCCGTCATCACAATCTCCCCGTACGTCACAATCTTCCCGTACGTCACAATCTCCCCATACGTCACAATCTCCCTGTACGTCACAATCTCCCCGTACGTCACAATCTCCCCCTCGTCACAATCTCCCCGTACGTCACAATCTCCCACATCACCACAATCTCCCCGTCATCACAATCTCCCCTCGTCACAATCTCCCCGTACTTCACAATCTCCCCCTCGTCATAATCTCCCCATACGTCACAATCTCCTTGTACGTCACAATATCCCCGTACGTCACAATCTCCCCGTACGTCACAATCTTCCGGTACGTCACAATCTCCCCATACGTCACAATCTCCCTGTACGTCACAATCTCCCCCATCATCACAATCTCCCCGTCATCACAATCTCCCCGTACGTCACAATCTCCCCCATCATCACAATCTCCCCGTCATCACAATCTCCCCGTACGTCACAATCTTCCCGTACGTCACAATCTCCCCATACGTCACAATCTCCCTGTACGTCACAATCTCCCCCATCATTACAATCTCCCCGTCATCATAATCTCCCCTCGTCACAATCTTCCCGTACGTCACAATCTCCCCATACGTCACAATCTCCCTGTACGTCACAATATCCCCGTACGTCACAATCTCCCCATATGCCACAATCTCCCTGTACGTCACAATATCCCCGTATGTCACAATCTCCCCCTTGTCACAATCTCCCCGTACGTCACAATCTCCCCCATTATCACAATCTCCTCGTCATCACAATCTCCCCTCGTCACAATCTTCCGTACGTCACAATCTCCCCATACGTCACAATCTCCCCGTACGTCACAATCTCCCCCTCGTCACAATCTCCCCGTACGTCACAATCTCCCCCTCGTCACAATCTCCCCTCGTCACAATCTCCCCTCGTCACAATCTCCCTGTACGTCACAATCTCCCCCTCGTCACAATCTCCCCCTCGTCACAATCTCCCCGTACGTCACAATCTCCCTGTACGTCACAATCTCCCCGTACGTCACAATCTCCCCCTTGTCACAATCTCCCCGTACTTCACAATCTCCCCCTCGTCACAATCTCCCCGTAGGTCACAATCTCCCCGTACTTCACAATCTCCCCCTCTTCCAAATCTCCCCGTACATCACAATCTCCCCATACGTCACAATCTCCCTGTACGTCACAATCTCCCTGTACGTCACAATCTCCCTGTACGGCACAATCTCCCTGTATGGCACAATCTCCCCCTCGTCACAATCTCCCCTCATCACAATCTCCCCTCGTCACAATCTCCCTGTACGTCACAATATCCCCGTACGTCACAATCTCCCCGTACGTCACAATCTTCCGGTACGTCACAATCTCCCTGTACGTCACAATCTCCCTGTGCGTCACAATCTCCCCCTCGTCACAATCTCCCCCTCGTCACAATCTCCCCGTACGTCACAATCTCCCTGTACGTCACAATCTCCCCGTACGTCACAATCTCCCCGTACGTCACAATCTCCCCGTACGTCACAATCTCCCCATACGTCACAATCTCCCTGTACGTCACAATCTCCCTGTACGTCACAATCTCCCTGTACGTCACAATCTCCCTGTACGGCACAATCTCCCTGTACGGCACAATCTCCCCCTCGTCAAAATCTCGCCGTACGTCACAATCTCCCCCATCATCACAATCTCCCCATACGTCACAATCTTCCCGTACGTCACAATCTCCCCATACGTCATAATCTCCCTGTACGTCACAATCTCCCCGTACGTCACAATCTCCCCCATCATCACAATCTCCCCGTCAGCACAATCTCCCCGTACGTCACAATCTTCCGGTACGTCACAATCTCCCCATACGTCACAATCTCCCTGTTCGTCACAATCTCCCCCATCATCACAATCTCCCCGTCATCACAATCTCCCCGTACGTCACAATCTTCCCGTACGTCACAATCTCCCCATACGTCACAATCTCCCTGTACGTCACAATCTCCCCGTACGTCACAATCTCCCCCTCGTCACAATCTCCCCGTACGTCACAATCTCCCACATCACCACAATCTCCCCGTCATCACAATCTCCCCTCGTCACAATCTCCCCGTACTTCACAATCTCCCCCTCGTCACAATCTCCCCATACGTCACAATCTCCTTGTACGTCACAATATCCCCGTACGTCACAATCTCCCCGTACGTCACAATCTTCCGGTATGTCACAATCTCCCCATACGTCACAATCTCCCTGTACGTCACAATCTCCCCCATCATCACAATCTCCCCGTCATCACAATCTCCCCGTACGTCACAATCTCCCCCATCATCACAATCTCCCCGTCATCACAATCTCCCCGTACGTCACAATCTTCCCGTACGTCACAATCTCCCCATACGTCACAATCTCCCTGTACGTCACAATCTCCCCCATCATCACAATCTCCCCGTCATCATAATCTCCCCTCGTCACAATCTTCCCGTACGTCACAATCTTCCCATACGTCACAATCTCTCTGTACGTCACAATATCCCCGTACGTCACAATCTCCCCATATGCCACAATCTCCCTGTACGTCACAATATCCCCGTATGTCACAATCTCCCCCTTGTCACAATCTCCCCGTACGTCACAATCTCCCCATTATCACAATCTCCTCGTCATCACAATCTCCCCTCGTCACAATCTTCCGTACGTCACAATCTCCCCATACGTCACAATCTCCCCGTACGTCACAATCTCCCCCTCGTCACAATCTCCCCGTACGTCACAATCTCCCCCTCGTCACAATCTCCCCTCGTCACAATCTCCCCTCGTCACAATCTCCCTGTACGTCACAATCTCCCCCTCGTCACAATCTCCCCCTCGTCACAATCTCCCCGTACGTCACAATCTCCCTGTACGTTACAATCTCCCCGTACGTCACAATCTCCCCCTTGTCACAATCTCCCCGTACTTCACAATCTCCCCCTCGTCACAATCTCCCCGTAGGTCACAATCTCCCCGTACTTCACAATCTCCCCCTCTTCCCAATCTCCCCGTACATCACAATCTCCCCATACGTCACAATCTCCCAGTACGTCACAATCTCCCTGTACGTCACAATCTCCCTGTACGGCACAATCTCCCTGTATGGCACAATCTCCCCCTCGTCACAATCTCCCCGTACTTCACAATCTCCCCCATCATCACAATCTCCCCGTACGTCACAATCTTCCCGTACGTCACAATCTCCCCATACGTCATAATCTCCCTGTACGTCACAATATCCCCGTACGTCACAATCTCCCCCTCATCACAATCTCCCCGTACGTCACAATCTCCCCCATCATCACAATCTCCCCGTCAGCACAATATCCCCGTACGTCACAATCTTCTGGTACGTCACAATCTCCCCATACGTCACAATCTCCCTGTTCGTCACAATCTCCCCCATCATCACAATCTCCCCGTCATCACAATCTCCCCGTATGTCATAATCTCCCCCATCATCACAATCTCCCCGTCATCATAATCTCCCCTCGTCACAATCTTCCCGTACGTCACAATCTCCCCATACGTCACAATCTCCCAGTACGTCACAATCTCCCCGTACGTCACAATCTCCCCCATCATCACAATCTCCTCGTCATCACAATCTCCCTGTACGTCACAATATCCCCGTACGTCACAATCTCCCCATATGCCACAATCTCCCTGTACGTCACAATATCCCCGTATGTCACAATCTCCCCCTTGTCACAATCTCCCCGTACGTCACAATCTCCCCCATTATCACAATCTCCTCGTCATCACAATCTCCCCTCGTCACAATCTTCCGTACGTCACAATCTCCCCATACGTCACAATCTCCCCGTACGGCACAATCTCCCCCTCGTCACAATCTCCCCGTACGTCACAATCTCCCCCTCGTCACAATCTCCCCTCGTCACAATCTCCCCTCGTCACAATCTCCCTGTACGTCACAATCTCCCCCTCGTCACAATCTCCCCCTCGTCACAATCTCACCGTACGTCACAATCTCCCTGTACGTCACAATCTCCCCGTACGTCACAATCTCCCCCTTGTCACAATCTCCCCGTACTTCACAATCTCCCCCTCGTCACAATCTCCCCGTAGGTCACAATCTCCCCGTACTTCACAATCTCCCCCTCTTCCCAATCTCCCCGTACATCACAATCTCCCCATACGTCACAATCTCCCAGTACGTCACAATCTCCCTGTACGTCACAATCTCCCTGTACGGCATAATCTCCCTGTATGGCACAATCTCCCCCTCGTCACAATCTCCCCGTACTTCACAATCTCCCCCATCATCACAATCTCCCCGTACGTCACAATCTTCCCGTACGTCACAATCTCCCCATACGTCATAATCTCCCTGTACGTCACAATATCCCCGTACGTCACAATCTCCCCCTCGTCACAATCTCCCCGTACGTCACAATCTCCCCCATCATCACAATCTCCCCGCCAGCACAATCTCCCCGTACGTCACAATCTTCTGGTACGTCACAATCTCCCCATACGTCACAATCTCCCTGTTCGTTACAATCTCCCCCATCATCACAATCTCCCCGTCATCACAATCTCCCCGTATGCCATAATCTCCCCCATCATCACAATCTCCCCGTCATCATAATCTCCCCTCGTCACAATCTTCCCGTACGTCACAATCTCCCCATACGTCACAATCTCCCAGTACGTCACAATCTCCCCGTACGTCACAATCTCCCCCATCATTACAATCTCCTCGTCATCACAATCTCCCTGTACGTCACAATATCCCCGTACGTCACAATCTCCCCATACGTCACAATCTCCCTGTACGTCTCAATATCCCCGTACGTCACAATCTCCCCCTTGTCACAATCTCCCCGTACGTCACAATCTCCCAGTACGTCACAATCTCCCCGTACGTCACAATCTCCCCCATCATTACAATCTCCTCGTCATCACAATCTCCCTGTACGTCACAATATCCCCGTACGTCACAATCTCCCCATACGTCACAATCTCCCTGTACGTCTCAATATCCCCGTACGTCACAATCTCCCCCTTGTCACAATCTCCCCGTACGTCACAATCTCCCCCATCATCACAATCTCCTCGTCATCACAATCTCCCCTCGTCACAATCTTTCGTACGTCACAATCTCCCCATACGTCATAATCTCCCTCTACGTCACAATCTCCCCGTACGTCACAATCTCCCCCTCGTCACAATTTCCCCGTACGTCACAATCTCCCCCATTATCACAATATCCTCGTCATCACAATCTCCCCTCGTCACAATCTTTCGTACGTCACAGTCTCCCCATACGTCACAATCTCCCTCTACGTCACAATCTCCCTGTACGTCACAATCTCCCCCTCGTCACAATTTCCAAGTACATCACAATCTCCCCCATCATCACAATTTCCCCGTCATCACAATCTCCCCTCGTCACAATCTTCCCGTACGTCACAATCTCTCCATACGTCACAATCTCCGTGTACGTCAAAATATCCCCGTACGTCACAATCTCCCCCTCATCACAATCTCCCCGTACGTCACAATCTCCCCATACGTCACAATCTCCCTGTATGTCACAATCTCCCTGTACGTCACAATCTCCCTGTACGTCACAATCTCCCTGTACGTCACAATCTCCCTGTATGTCACAATCTCCCCCTCGTCACAATCTCCCCCTCGTCACAATCTCACCGTTCGTCACAATTTCCCCAATCTCACCATCATCACAATCTCCCTGTATGTCAAAATCTCCCCGTACGTCACAATCTCCCCATACGTCACAATCTCCCTGTATGTCACAATCTCCCTGTACGTCACAATCTCCCTGTACGTCACAATCTCCCTGTACGTCACAATCTCCCTGTATGTCACAATCTCCCCCTCGTCACAATCTCCCCCTCGTCACAATCTCACCGTTCGTCACAATTTCCCCAATCTCACCATCATCACAATCTCCCTGTATGTCAAAATCTCCGCGTACGTCACAATCTCCCTGTAGTCACAATCTCACCGTATGTCACAATCTCCCCCTCGTCACAATCTCCCCCTAGTCACAATCTTCCCGTACGTCACAATCTCCCCCTCGTCACCATCTCCCCCTAGTCATAATCTCACTGTACGTCACAATCTCCCTGTACGTCACAATCTCCCCCTCGTCACAATCTCCCCCTAGTCACAATATCCCCGTACGTCACAATCTCCCCCTCGTCACAATCTCGCCGTACGTCACAATCTCCCCCATCATCACAATCTCCCCCATCATCACAATCTCCCCGTCATAACAATCTCCCCGTACGTCACAATCTTCCCGTACGTCACAATCTCCCCATACGTCACAATCTCCCTGTACGTCACAATCTCCCCCATCATCACAATCTCCCCGTCATCATAATCTCCCCTCGTCACAATCTTCCCGTACGTCACAATCTCCCCATACGTCACAATCTCCCCGTACGTCACAATATCCCCGTACGTCACAATCTCCCCGTACTTCACAATCTCCCTGTACGTCACAATATCAACGTACGTCACAATCTCCCCATACGTCACAATCTCCCTGTACGTCACAATATCCCCGTACGTCACAATCTCCCCCTTGTCACAATCTCCCCATACGTCACAATCTCCCCCATCATCACAATCTCCTCATCATCACAATCTCCCCTCGTCACAATCTTCCGTACGTCACAATCTCCCCGTACGTCACAATCTCCCCCTCGTCACAATTTCCCCGTACGTCACAATCTCCCCCATCATCACAATTTCCCCGTCATCACAATCTCCCCTCGTCACAATCTCCCCGTACGTCACAATCTCCCCCTCGTCACAATTTCCCCGTCATCACAATCTCCCCTCGTCACAATCTTCCCGTACGTCACAATCTCTCCATACGTCACAATCTCCGTGTACGTCACAATATCCCCGTACGTCACAATCTCCCCCTCGTCACAATCTCCCCGTACGTCACAATCTCCCCCTCGTCACAATCTCCCCCTCGTCACAATCTCCCCTCGTCACAATCTTCCCGTACGTCACAATCTCCCCATACGTCACAATCTCCCTGTACGTCACAATCTCCCCCATCATCACAATCTCCCCGTCATCATAATCTCCCCTCGTCACAATCTTCCCGTACGTCACAATCTCCCCATACATCACAATCTCCCTGTACATCACAATATCCCCGTACGTCACAATCTCCCCATATGCCACAATCTCCCTGTACGTCACAATATCCCCGTATGTCACAATCTCCCCCTTGTCACAATCTCCCCGTACGTCACAATCTCCCCCATTATCACAATCTCCTCGTCATCACAATCTCCCCTCGTCACAATCTTCCGTACGTCACAATCTCCCCATACGTCACAATCTCCCCGTACGTCACAATCTCCCCCTCGTCACAATCTCCCCGTACGTCACAATCTCCCCCTCGTCACAATCTCCCCTCGTCACAATCTCCCTGTACGTCACAATCTCCCCCTCGTCACAATCTCCCCCTCGTCACAATCTCCCCGTACGTCACAATCTCCCTGTACGTCACAATCTCCCCGTACGTCACAATCTCCCCCTTGTCACAATCTCCCCGTACTTCACAATCTGCCCCTCGTCACAATCTCCCCGTAGGTCACAATCTCCCCGTACTTCACAATTTTCCCCTCTTCCCAATCTCCCCGTACATCACAATCTCCCCATACGTCACAATCTCCCTGTACGTCACAATCTCCCTGTACGTCACAATCTCCCTGTACGGCACAATCTCCCTGTATGGCACAATCTCCCCCTCGTCACAATCTCCCCGTACGTCACAATCTCCCCCATCATCACAATCTCCCCGTACGTCACAATCTTCCCGTACGTCACAATCTCCCCATACGTCATAATCTCCCTGTACGTCACAATATCCCCGTACGTCACAATCTCCCCCTCGTCACAATCTCCCCGTACGTCACAATCTCCCCCATCATCACAATCTCCCCGTCAGCACAATCTCCCCGTACGTCACAATCTTCTGGTACGTCACAATCTCCCCATACGTCACAATCTCCCTGTTCGTCACAATCTCCCCCATCATCACAATCTCCCCGTCATCACAATCTCCCCGTATGTCATAATCTCCCCCATCATCACAATCTCCCCGTCATCATAATCTCCCCTCGTCACAATCTTCCCGTACGTCACAATCTCCCCATACGTCACAATCTCCCAGTACGTCACAATCTCCCCATACGTCACAATCTCCCCCATCATCACAATCTCCTCGTCATCACAATCTCCCTGTACGTCACAATATCCCCGTACGTCACAATCTCCCCATACGTCACAATCTCCCTGTACGTCACAATATCCCCGTACGTCACAATCTCCCTCTTGTCACAATCTCCCCGTATGTCACAATCTCCCCCATCATCACAATCTCCTCGTCATCACAATCTCCCCTCGTCACAATCTTTCGAACGTCACAATCTCCCCATACGTCACAATCTCCCTCTACGTCACAATCTCCCCGTACGTCACAATCTCCCCCTCGTCACAATTTCCCCGTATGTCACAATCTCCCCCATTATCACAATCTCCTCGTCATCACAATCTCCCCTCGTCACAATCTTCCGTACGTCACAATCTCCCCATACGTCACAATCTCCCCCTACGTCACAATCTCCCTGTACGTCACAATCTCCCCCTCGTCACAATTTCCAAGTACGTCACAATCTCCCCCATCATCACAATTTCCCCGTCATCACAATCTCCCCTCGTCACAATCTTCCCGTACGTCACAATCTCTCCATACGTCACAATCTCCGTGTACGTCAAAATATCCCCGTACGTCACAATCTTCCCCTCATCACAATCTCCCCGTACGTCACAATCTCCCCATACGTCACAATCTCCCTGTATGTCACAATCTCCCTGTACGTCACAATCTCCCTGTACGTCACAATCTCCCTGTACGTCACAATCTCCCTGTATGTCACAATCTCCCCCTCGTCACAATCTCCCCCTCGTCACAATCTCACCGTTCGTCACAATTTCCCCAATCTCACCATCATCACAATCTCCCTGTATGTCAAAATCTCCCCGTACGTCACAATCTCCCTGTAGTCACAATCTCACCGTATGTCACAATCTCCCCCTCGTCACAATCTCCCCCTAGTCACAATCTTCCCGTACGTCACAATCTCCCCCTCGTCACCATCTCCCCCTAGTCATAATCTCACTGTACGTCACAATCTCCCTGTACGTCACAATCTCCCCCTCGTCACAATCTCCCCCTAGTCACAATATCCCCGTACGTCACAATCTCCCCCTCGTCACAATCTCGCCGTACGTCACAATCTCCCCCATCATCACAATCTCCCCCATCATCACAATCTCCCCGTCATAACAATCTCCCCGTACGTCACAATCTTCCCGTACGTCACAATCTCCCCATACGTCACAATCTCCCTGTACGTCACAATCTCCCCCATCATCACAATCTCCCCGTCATCATAATCTCCCCTCGTCACAATCTCGCCGTACGTCACAATCTCCCCCATCATCACAATCTCCCCCATCATCACAATCTCCCCGTCATAACAATCTCCCCGTACGTCACAATCTCCCCATACGTCACAATCTCCCCGTACGTCACAATATCCCCGTACGTCACAATCTCCCCGTACTTCACAATCTCCCTGTACGTCACAATATCAACGTACGTCACAATCTCCCCATACGTCACAATCTCCCTGTACGTCACAATATCCCCGTACGTCACAATCTCCTCGTCATCACAATCTCCCCTCGTCACAATCTTCCGTACGTCACAATCTCCCCGTATGTCACAATCTCCCCCTCGTCACAATTTCCCCGTACGTCACAATCTCCCCCATCATCACAATTTCCCCGTCATCACAATCTCCCCTCGTCACAATCTCCCCGTACGTCACAATCTCCCCCTCGTCACAATTTCCCCGTCATCACAATCTCCCCTCGTCACAATCTTCCCGTACGTCACAATCTCTCCATACGTCACAATCTCCGTGTACGTCACAATATCCCCGTACGTCACAATCTCCCCCTCGTCACAATCTCCCCGTACGTCACAATCTCCCCCTCGTCACAATCTCCCCCTCGTCACAATCTCCCCTCGTCACAATCTCCCTGTATGTCACAATCTCCCCCTCGTCACAATCTCCCCCTCGTCACAATCTCCCAGTACGTCACAATCTCCCTGTACGTCACAATCTCCCCGTACGTCACAATCTCCCCCTTGTCACAATCTCCCCGTACTTCACAATCTCCCCCTCGTCACAATCTCCCCGTAGGTCACAATCTCCCCGTACTTCACAATCTCCCCCTCTTCCCAATCTCCCCGTACATCACAATCTCCCCATACGTCACAATCTCCCTGTACGTCACAATCTCCCTGTACGTCACAATCTCCCTGTACGGCATAATCTCCCTGTATGGCACAATCTCCCCCTCGTCACAATCTCCCCATACGTCACAATCTCCCCCATCATCACAATCTCCCCGTACGTCACAATCTTCCTGTACGTCACAATCTCCCCATACGTCATAATCTCCCTGTACGTCACAATATCCCCGTACGTCACAATCTCCCCCTCGTCACAATCTCCCCGTACGTCACAATCTCCCCCATCATCACAATCTCCCCGCCAGCACAATCTCCCCGTACGTCACAATCTTCTGGTACATCACAATCTCCCTATACATCACAATCTCCCTGTTCGTCACAATCTCCCCCATCATCACAATCTTTCCGTCATCACAATCTCCCCGTACGTCATAATCTCCCCCATCATCACAATCTCCCCGTCATCATTATCTCCCCTCGTCACAATCTTCCCGTACGTCACAATCTCCCCATACGTCACAATCTCCCAGTACGTCACAATCTCCCCGTACGTCACAATCTCCCCCATCATCACAATCTCCTCGTCATCACAATCTCCCCTCGTCACAATCTTTCGTACGTCACAATCTCCCCATACGTCACAATCTCCCTCTACGTTACAATCTCCCCGTACGTCACAATCTCCCCCTCGTCACAATTTCCCCGTACGTCACAATCTCCCCCATTATCACAATCTCCTCGTCATCACAATCTCCCCTCGTCACAATCTTCCGTACGTCACAATCTCCCCATACGTCACAATCTCCCTCTACGTCACAATCTCCCTGTACGTCACAATCTCCCCCTCGTCACAATTTCCAAGTACGTCACAATCTCCCCCATCATCACAATTTCCCCGTCATCACAATCTCCCCTCGTCACAATCTTCCCGTACGTCACAATCTCTCCATACGTCACAATCTCCGTGTACGTCAAAATATCCCCGTACGTCACAATCTCCCCCTCATCACAATCTCCCCGTACGTCACAATCTCCCCATACGTCACAATCTCCCTGTATGTCACAATCTCCCTGTACGTCACAATCTCCCTGTACGTCACAATCTCCCTGTACGTCACAATCTCCCTGTATGTCACAATCTCCCCCTCGTCACAATCTCCCCCTCGTCACAATCTCACCGTTCATCACAATTTCCCCAATCTCACCATCATCACAATCTCCCTGTATGTCAAAATCTCCCCGTACATCACAATCTCCCTGTAGTCACAATCTCACCGTATGTCACAATCTCCCCCTCGTCACAATCTCCCCCTAGTCACAATCTTCCCGTATGTCACAATCTCCCCCTCGTCACCATCTCCCCCTAGTCATAATCTCACTGTACGTCACAATCTCCCTGTACGTCACAATCTCCCCCTCGTCACAATCTCCCCCTAGTCACAATATCCCCGTACGTCACAATCTCCCCCTCGTCACAATCTCGCCGTACGTCACAATCCTCCGTACGTCACAATTTCCCCGTCATCACAATCTCCCCTCGTCACAATCTTCCCGTACGTCACAATCTCTCCATACGTCACAATCTCCGTGTACGTCACAATATCCACGTACGTCACAATCTCCCCCTCGTCACAATCTCCCCGTACGTCACAATCTCCCCCTCGTCACAATCTCCCCCTCGTCACAATCTCCCCTCGTCACAATCTCCCTGTATGTCACAATCTCCCCCTCGTCACAATCTCCCCCTCGTCACAATCTCCCAGTACGTCACAATCTCCCTGTACGTCACAATCTCCCCGTACGTCACAATCTCCCCCTTGTCACAATCTCCCCGTACTTCACAATCTCCCCCTCGTCACAATCTCCCCGTAGGTCACAATCTCCCCGTATTTCACAATCTCCCCCTCTTCCCAATCTCCCCGTACATCACAATCTCCCCATACGTCACAATCTCCCTGTACGTCACAATCTCACTGTACGTCACAATCTCCCTGTACGGCATAATCTCCCTGTATGGCACAATCTCCCCATCGTCACAATCTCCACGTACGTCACAATCTCCCCCATCATCACAATCTCCCCGTACGTCACAATCTTCCCGTACGTCACAATATCTCCATACGTCATAATCTCCCTGTACGTCACAATATCCCCGTACGTCACAATCTCCCCCTCGTCACAATCTCCCCGTACGTCACAATCTCCCCCATCATCACAATCTCCCCGTCAGCACAATCTCCCCGTACGTCACAATCTTCTGGTACGTCACAATCTCCCCATACGTCACAATCTCCCTGTTCGTCACAATCTCCCCCATCATCACAATCTCCCCGTCATCACAATCTCCCCGTACGTCATAATCTCCCCCATCATCACAATCTCCCCGTCATCATAACTCCCCTCGTCACAATCTTCCCGTACGTCACAATCTCCCCATACGTCACAATCTCCCAGTACGTCACAATCTCCCCGTACGTCACAATCTCCCCCATCATCACAATCTCCTCGTCATCACAATCTCCCTGTACGTCACAATATCCCCGTACGTCACAATCTCCCCATATGTCACAATCTCCCTGTACTTCACAATATCCCCGTACGTCACAATCTCCCCCTTGTCACAATCTCCCCGTATTTCACAATCTCCCCCTCTTCCCAATCTCCCCGTACATCACAATCTCCCCATACGTCACAATCTCCCTGTACGTCACAATCTCCCTGTACGTCACAATCTCCCTGTACGGCATAATCTCCCTGTATGGCACAATCTCCCCATCGTCACAATCTCCACGTACGTCACAATCTCCCCCATCATCACAATCTCCCCGTACGTCACAATCTTCCCGTACGTCACAATATCTCCATACGTCATAATCTCCCTGTACGTCACAATATCCCCGTACGTCACAATCTCCCCCTTGTCACAATCTCCCCGTACGTCACAATCTCCCCCATCATCACAATCTCCCCGTCAGCACAATCTCCCCGTACGTCACAATCTTCTGGTACGTCACAATCTCCCCATACGTCACAATCTCCCTGTTCGTCACAATCTCCCCCATCAGCACAATCTCCCCGTCATCACAATCTCCCCGTATGTCACAATCTCCCCCATCATCACAATCTCCTCGTCATCACAATCTCCCTGTACGTCACAATATCCCCGTACGTCACAATCTCCCCATATGTCACAATCTCCCTGTACTTCACAATATCCCCGTACGTCACAATCTCCCCCTTGTCACAATCTCCCCGTACGTCACAATCTCCCCCATCATCACAATCTCCACGTCATCACAATCTCCCCTTGTCACAATCTTTCGTACGTCACAATCTCCCCATACGTCACAATCTCCCTCTACGTCACAATCTCCCCGTACGTCACAATCTCCCCCTCGTCACAATTTCTCCGTACGTCACAATCTCCCCCATTATCACAATCTCCTCGTCATCACAATCTCCCCTCGTCACAATCTTCCGTACGTCACAATCTCCCCATACGTCACAATCTCCCTCTACGTCACAATCTCCCTGTACGTCACAATCTCCCCCTCGTCACAATTTCCAAGTACGTCACAATCTCCCCCATCATCACAATTTCCCCGTCATCACAATCTCCCCTCGTCACAATCTTCCCGTACGTCACAATCTCTCCATACGTCACAATCTCCGTGTACGTCAAAATATCCCCGTACGTCACAATCTCCCCCTCATCACAATCTCCCCGTACGTCACAATCTCCCCATACGTCACAATCTCCCTGTATGTCACAATCTCCCTGAACGTCACAATCTCCCTGTACGTCACAATCTCCCTGTACGTCACAATCTCCCTGTATGTCACAATCTCCCCCTCGTCACAATCTCCCCCTCGTCACAATCTCACCGTTCATCACAATTTCCCCAATCTCACCATCATCACAATCTCCCTGTATGTCAAAATCTCCCCGTACATCACAATCTCCCTGTAGTCACAATCTCACCGTATGTCACAATCTCCCCCTCGTCACAATCTCCCCCTAGTCACAATCTTCCCGTATGTCACAATCTCCCCCTCGTCACCATCTCCCCCTAGTCATAATCTCACTGTACGTCACAATCTCCCTGTACGTCACAATCTCCCCCTCGTCACAATCTCCCCCTAGTCACAATATCCCCGTACGTCACAATCTCCCCCTCGTCACAATCTCGCCGTACGTCACAATCTTCCGTACGTCACAATTTCCCCGTCATCACAATCTCCCCTCGTCACAATCTTCCCGTACGTCACAATCTCTCCATACGTCACAATCTCCGTGTACGTCACAATATCCACGTACGTCACAATCTCCCCCTCGTCACAATCTCCCCGTACGTCACAATCTCCCCCTCGTCACAATCTCCCCCTCGTCACAATCTCCCCTCGTCACAATCTCCCTGTATGTCACAATCTCCCCCTCGTCACAATCTCCCCCTCGTCACAATCTCCCAGTACGTCACAATCTCCCTGTACGTCACAATCTCCCCGTACGTCACAATCTCCCCCTTGTAACAATCTCCCCGTACTTCACAATCTCCCCCTCGTCACAATCTCCCCGTAGGTCACAATCTCCCCGTATTTCACAATCTCCCCCTCTTCCCAATCTCCCCGTACATCACAATCTCCCCATACGTCACAATCTCCCTGTACGTCACAATCTCCCTGTACGTCACAATCTCCCTGTACGGCATAATCTCCCTGTATGGCACAATCTCCCCATCGTCACAATCTCCACGTACGTCACAATCTCCCCCATCATCACAATCTCCCCGTACGTCACAATCTTCCCGTACGTCACAATATCTCCATACGTCATAATCTCCCTGTACGTCACAATATCCCCGAACGTCACAATCTCCCCCTCGTCACAATCTCCCCGTACGTCACAATCTCCCCCATCATCACAATCTCCCTGTCAGCACAATCTCCCCGTACGTCACAATCTTCTGGTACGTCACAATCTCCCCATACATCACAATCTCCCTGTTCGTCACAATCTCCCCCATCATCACAATCTCCCCGTCATCACAATCTCCCCGTACGTCATAATCTCCCCCATCATCACAATCTCCCCGTCATCATAACTCCCCTCGTCACAATCTTCCCGTACGTCACAATCTCCCCATACGTCACAATCTCCCAGTACGTCACAATCTCCCCGTACGTCACAATCTCCCCCATCATCACAATCTCCTCGTCATCACAATCTCCCTGTACATCACAATATCCCCGTACGTCACAATCTCCCCATATGTCACAATCTCCCTGTACGTCACAATATCCCCGTACGTCACAATCTCCCCCTTGTCACAATCTCCCCGTACGTCACAATCTCCCCCATCATCACAATCTCCTCGTCATCACAATCTCCCCTTGTCACAATCTTTCGTACGTCACAATCTCCCCATACGTCACAATCTCCCTCTACGTCACAATCTCCCCGTACGTCACAATCTCCCCCTCGTCACAATTTCCCCGTACGTCACAATCTCCCCCATTATCACAATCTCCTCGTCATCACAATCTCCCCTCGTCACAATCTTCCGTACGTCACAATCTCCCCATACGTCACAATCTCCCTGTACGTCACAATCTCCCTGTACGTCACAATCTCCCCCTCGTCACAATTTCCAAGTACGTCACAATCTCCCCCATCATCACAATTTCCCCGTCATCACAATCTCCCCTCGTCACAATCTTCCCGTACGTCACAATCTCTCCATACGTCACAATCTCCGTGTACGTCAAAATATCCCCGTACGTCACAATCTCCCCCTCATCACAATCTCCCCGTATGTCACAATCTCCCCATACGTCACAATCTCCCTGTATGTCACAATCTCCTGTACGTCACAATCTCCCTGTACGTCACAATCTCCCTGTACGTCACAATCTCCCTGTATGTCACAATCTCCCCCTCGTCACAATCTCCCCCTCGTCACAATCTCACCGTTAGTCACAATTTCCCCAATCTCACCATCATCACAATCTCCCTGTATGTCAAAATCTCCCCGTACGTCACAATCTCCCTGTAGTCACAATCTCACCGTATGTCACAATCTCCCCCTCGTCACAATCTCCCCCTAGTCACAATCTTCCCGTACGTCACAATCTCCCCCTCATCACCATCTCCCCCTAGTCATAATCTCACTGTACGTCACAATCTCCCTGTACGTCACAATCTCCCCCTCGTCACAATCTCCCCCTAGTCACAATATCCCCGTACGTCACAAACTCCCCCTCGTCACAATCTCGCCGTACGTCACAATCTCTCCCATCATCACAATCTCCCCCATCATCACAATCTCCCCGTCATAACAATCTCCCCGTACGTCACAATCTTCCCATACGTCACAATCTCCCCATACGTCACAATCTCCCTGTACGTCACAATCTCCCCCATCATCACAATCTCCCCGTCATCATAATCTCCCCTCGTCATAATCTTCCCGTACGTCACAATCTCCCCATACGTCACAATCTCCCCGTATGTCACAATATCCCCGTACGTCACAATCTCCCCATACTTCACAATCTCCCTGTACGTCACAATATCAACGTACGTCACAATCTCCCCATACGTCACAATCTCCCTGTACGTCACAATATCCCCGTACGTCACAATCTCCCCCTTGTCACAATCTCCCCGTACGTCACAATCTCCCCCATCATCACAATCTCCTCGTCATCACAATCTCCCCTCGTCACAATCTTCCGTACGTCACAATCTCCCCGTACGTCACAATTTCCCCCTCGTCACAATTTCCCCATACGTCACAATCTCCCTGTATGTCACAATCTCTCTGTACGTCACAATCTCTCTGTACGTCACAATCTCCCTGTACGTCACAATCTCCCTGTATGTCACAATCTCCCCCTCGTCACAATCTCCCCCTCGTCACAATCTCACCGTTCGTCACAATTTCCCCAATCTCACCATCATCACAATCTCCCTGTATGTAAAAATCTCCCCGTACGTCACAATCTCCCTGTAGTCACAATCTCACCGTATGTCACAATCTCCCCCTCGTCACAATCTCCCCCTACTCACAATCTCCCGTACGTCACAATCTGCCCCTCGTCACCATCTCCCCCTAGTCATAATCTCACTGTACGTCACAATCTCCCTGTACGTCACAATCTCCCCCTCGTCACAATCTCCCCCTAGTCACAATATCCCCGTACGTCACAATCTCCCCCTCGTCACAATCTCGCCGTACGTCACAATCTCCCCCATCATCACAATCTCCCCCATCATCACAATCTCCCCGTCATAACAATCTCCCCGTACGTCACAATCTTCCCGTACGTCACAATCTCCCCATACGTCACAATCTCCCTGTACGTCACAATCTCCCCCATCATCACAATCTCCCCGTCATCATAATCTCCCCTCGTCACAATCTTCCCGTACGTCACAATCTCCCCATACGTCACAATCTCCCCGTACGTCACAATATCCCCGTACGTCACAATCTCCCCGTACTTCACAATCTCCCTGTACGTCACAATATCAACGTACGTCACAATCTCCCCATACGTCACAATCTCCCCGTACGTCACAATCTCCCCGTACGTCACAATCTCCCCCTCGTCACAATTTCCCCGTCATCACAATCTCCCCTCGTCACAATCTTCCCGTACGTCACAATCTCTCCATACGTAACAATCTCCGTGTACGTCACAATATCCCCGTATGTCACAATCTCCCCCTCGTCACAATCTCCCCGTACGTCACAATCTCCCCCTCGTCACAATCTCCCCCTCGTCACAATCTCCCCTCGTCACAATCTCCCTGTATGTCACAATCTCCCCCTCGTCACAATCTCCCCCTCGTCACAATCTCCCAGTACGTCACAATCTCTCTGTACGTCACAATCTCCCCGTACGTCACAATCTCCCCCTTGTCACAATCTCCCCGTACTTCACAATCTCCCCCTCGTCACAATCTCCCCGTAGGTCACAATCTCCCCGTACTTCACAATCTCCCCCTCTTCCCAATCTCCCCGTACATCACAATCTCCCCATACGTCACAATCTCCCTGTACGTCACAATCTCCCTGTACGTCACAATCTCCCTGTACGGCATAATCTCCCTGTATGGCACAATCTCCCCCTCGTCACAATCTCCCCGTACGTCACAATCTCCCCCATCATCACAATCTCCCCGTACGTCACAATCTTCCCGTACGTCACAATCTCCCCATACGTCACAATCTCCCTGTACGTCACAATCTCCCCCATCATCACAATCTCCCCGTCATCATAATCTCCCCTCGTCACAATCTTCCCGTACGTCACAATCTCCCCATACGTCACAATCTCCCCGTACGTCACAATATCCCCGTACATCACAATCTCCCCGTACTTCACAATCTCCCTGTACGTCACAATATCAACGTACGTCACAATCTCCCCATACGTCACAATCTCCCCGTACGTCACAATCTCCCCGTACGTCACAATCTCCCCCTCGTCACAATTTCCCCGTCATCACAATCTCCCCTCGTCACAATCTTCCCGTACGTCACAATCTCTCCATACGTCACAATCTCCGTGTACGTCACAATATCCCCGTACGTCACAATCTTCCCCTCGTCACAATCTCCCCGTATGTCACAATCTCCCCCTCGTCACAATCTCCCCCTCGTCACAATCTCCCCTCGTCACAATCTCCCTGTATGTCACAATCTCCCCCACGTCACAATCTCCCCCTCGCATCAATCTCCCAGTACGTAACAATCTCCCTGTACGTCACAATCTCCCCGTACGTCACAATCTCCCCCTTGTCACAATCTCCCCGTACTTCACAATCTCCCCCTCGTCACAATCTCCCCGTAGGTCACAATCTCCCCGTACTTCACAATCTCCCCCTCTTCCCAATCTCCCCGTACATCACAATCTCCCCATACGTCACAATCTCCCTGTACGTCACAATCTCCCTGTACGTCACAATCTCCCTGTACGGCATAATCTCCCTGTATGGCACAATCTCCCCCTCGTCACAATCTCCCCGTACGTCACAATCTCCCCCATCATCACAATCTCCCCGTACGTCACAATCTTCCCGTACGTCACAATCTCCCCATACGTCATAATCTCCCTGTACGTCACAATATCCCCGTACGTCACAATCTCCCCCTCGTCACAATCTCCCCGTACGTCACAATCTCCCCCATCATCACAATCTCCCCGTCAGCACAATCTCCCCGTACGTCACAATCTTCTGGTACGTCACAATCTCCACATACGTCACAATCTCCCTGTTCGTCACAATCTCCCCCATCATCACAATCTCCCCGTCATCACAATCTCCCCGTACGTCATAATCTCCCCCATCATCACAATCTCCCCGTCATCATAATCTCCCCTCGTCACAATCTTCCCGTTCGTCACAATCTCCCCATACGTCACAATCTCCCAGTACGTCACAATCTCCCCGTACGTCACAATCTCCCCCATCATCACAATCTCCTCGTCATCACAATCTCCCTGTACGTCACAATATCCCCGTACGTCACAATCTCCCCATACGTCACAATCTCCCTGTACGTCACAATATCCCCGTACGTCACAATCTCCCCCTTGTCACAATCTCCCCGTACGTCACAATCTCCCCCATCATCACAATCTCCTCGTCATCACAATCTCCCCTCGTCACAATCTTTCGTACGTCACAATCTCCCCATACGTCACAATCTCCCTCTACGTCACAATTTCCCCGTACGTCACAATCTCCCCCATTATCACAATCTCCTCGTCATCACAATCTCCCCTCGTCACAATCATCCGTACGTCACAATCTCCCTCTACGTCACAATCTCCCTGTACGTCACAATCTCCCCCTCGTCACAATTTCCAAGTACGTCACAATCTCCCCCATCATCACAATTTCCCCATCATCACAATCTCCCCTCGTCACAATCTTCCCGTACGTCACAATCTCTCCATACGTCACAATCTCCGTGTACGTCAAAATATCCCCGTAAGTCACAATCTCCCCCTCATCACAATCTCCCCGTAAGTCACAATCTCCCCATACGTCACAATCTCCCTGTATGTCACAATCTCCCTGTACGTCACAATCTCCCTGTACGTCACAATCTCCCTGTACGTCACAATCTCCGTGTATGTCACAATCTCCCCCTCGTCACAATCTCCCCCTCGTCACAATCTCACCGTTCGTCACAATTTCCCCAATCTCACCATCATCACAATCTCCCTGTATGTCAAAATCTCCCCGTACATCACAATCTCCCTGTAGTCACAATCTCACCGTATGTCACAATCTCCCCCTCGTCACAATCTCCCCCTAGTCACAATCTTCCCGTACGTCACAATCTCCCCCTCGTCACCATCTCCCCCTAGTCATAATCTCACTGTACGTCACAATCTCCCTGTACGTCACAATCTCCCCCTCGTCACAATCTCCCCCTAGTCACAATATCCCCGTACGTCACAATCTCCCCCTCGTCACAATCTCGCCGTACGTCACAATCTCCCCCATCATCACAATCTCCCCCATCATCACAATTTCCCCGTCATAACAATCTCCCCGTACGTCACAATCTTCCCGTACGTCACAATCTCCCCATACGTCACAATCTCCCTGTACGTCACAATCTCCCCCATCATCACAATCTCCCCGTCATCATAATCTCCCCTCGTCACAATCTTCCCGTACGTCACAATCTCCCCATACGTCACAATCTCCCCGTACGTCACAATATCCCCGTACGTCACAATCTCCCCGTACTTCACAATCTCCCTGTACGTCACAATATCAACGTACGTCACAATCTCCCCATACGTCACAATCTCCCTGTACATCACAATATCCCCGTACGTCACAATCTCCCCCTTGTCACAATCTCCCCGTACGTCACAATCTCCCCCATCATCACAATCTCCTCGTCATCACAATCTCCCCTCGACACAATCTTCCGTACGTCACAATCTCCCCGTACGTCACAATCTCCCCCTCGTCACAATCTCCCCGTACGTCACAATCTCCCTGTATGTCACAATCTCCCTGTATGTCACAATCTCCCTGTACGTCACAATCTCCCTGAACGTCACAATCTCCCTGTATGTCACAATCTCCCCCTCGTCACAATCTCCCCCTCGTCACAATCTCACCGTTCGTCACAATTTCCCCAATCTCACCATCATCAAAATCTCCCTGTATGTCAAAATCTCCCCGTACGTCACAATCTCCCTGTAGTCACAATCTCACCGTATGTCACAATCTCACCCTAGTCATAATCTCACTGTACGTCACAATCTCCCTGTACGTCACAATCTCCCCCTCGTCACAATCTCCCCCTAGTCACAATATCCCCGTACGTCACAATCTCCCCCTCGTCACAATCTCGCCGTACGTCACAATCTCCCCCATCATCACAATCTCCCCCATCATCACAATCTCCCCGTCATCATAATCTCCCCTCGTCACAATCTTCCCGTACGTCACAATCTCCCCATACGTCACAATCTCCCCGTACGTCACAATATCCCCGTACGTCACAATCTCCCCGTACTTCACAATCTCCCTGTACGTCACAATATCAACGTACGTCACAATCTCCCAATACGTCACAATCTCCCTGTACGTCACAATATCCCCGTACATCACAATCTCCCCCTTGTCACAATCTCCCCGTACGTCACAATCTCCCCCATCATCACAATCTCCTCGTCATCACAATCTCCCCTCGTCACAATCTTCCGTACGTCACAATCTCCCCGTAAGTCACAATATCCCCCTCGTCACAATTTCCCCGTACATCACAATCTCCCCCATCATCACAATTTCCCCGTCCTCACAATCTCCCCTCGTCACAATCTTCCCGTACGTCACAATCTCTCCATACATCACAATCTCCGTGTACGTCACAATATCCCCGTACGTCACAATCTCCCCCTCGTCACAATCTCCCCGTACGTCACAATCTCCCCCTCGTCACAACCTCCCCCTCGTCACAATCTCCCCTCGTCACAATCTCCCTGTATGTCACAATCTCCCCCTCGTTACAATCTCCCCCTCGTCACAATCTCCCAGTACGTCACAATCTCCCTGTACGCCACAATCTCCCCGTACGTCACAATCTCCCCCTCGTCACAATCTCCCCGTACTTCACAATCTCCCCGTACGTCACAATCTCCCCGTACGTCACAATATCCCCGTACTTCACAATCTCCCCATTGTCACAATCTCCCTGTACGTCACAATCTCCCCCTCTTCACAATCTCCCCGTACGTCACAATCTCCCTGTACATCACAATCTCCCCGTACGTCACAATCTCCCCGTACGTCACAATCTCCCCGTACGTCACAATCTCCCCGTACTTCACAATCTCCCCCTCGTCACAATCTCCCCGTACGTCACAATCTCCCCATACGTCACAATCTCCCTGTATGTCACAATCTCCCTGTACGTCACAATCTCCCTGTACGTCACAATCTCCCTGTACGTCACAATCTCCCTGTTTGTCACAATCTCCCCCTGGTCACAATCTCCCCCTCGTCACAATCTCACCGTTCGTCACAATTTCCCCAATCTCACCATCATCACAATCTCCCTGTATGTCACAATCTCCCCGTACGTCACAATCTCCCTGTAGTCACAATCTCACCGCATGTCACAATCTCCCCCTCGTCACAATCTCCCCCTAGTCACAATCTCCCCGTACGTCACAATCTCCCCCTCGTCACCATCTCTCCCTAGTCATAATCTCACTGTACGTCACAATCTCCCTGTTCGTCACAATCTCCCCGTACGTCACAATCTCCCTGTACATAACAATCTCCCCCTCGTCACAATCTCCCCCTCGTCACAATCTCCCCCTCATTACAATCTCCCCGTACATCACAATCTCCCCCATCATCACAATCTCCCCGTCAGCACAATCTCCCGGTACGTCACAATATTCCCGTACGTCACAATCTCCCCATACGTCACAATCTCCCTGTACATCACAATCTCCCCCATCATCACAATCTCCCCATCATCACAATCTCCCCGTACGTCACAATCTCCCCCATCATCACAATCTCCCCGTCATCACAATCTCCCCGTACGTCACAATCTTCCCGTACGTCACAATCTCCCCATACATCACAATCTCCCTGTACGTCACAATCTCCCAATACGTCACAATCTCCCCCTCGTCACAATCTCCCCGTACGTCACAATCTCCCCCATCATCACAATCTCCCCGTCATCACAATCTCCCCTCGTCACAATCTCCCTGTACGTCACAGTCTCCCCTTCGTCACAATCTCCCTCTCGTCACAATCTCCCCCTCGTCACAATCTCCCCGTACGTCACAATCTCCCCTACCATCACAATCTCCCCGTCAGCACAATCTCCCCGTACGTCACAATCTTCCCGTATGTCACAATCTCCCAATACGTCACAATCTCCCTGTACGTCACAATCTCCCCCATCATCACACTCTCCCCGTCATCACAATCTCCCCGTACGTCACAATCTCCCCCATCATCACAATCTCCCCGTCATCACAATCTCCCCGTACGTCACAATCTTCCCGTACATCACAATCTCCCCATACGTCACAATCTCCCTGTACGTCACAATCTCCCTGTACATCACAATCTCGCCCTCGTCACAATCTCCCCGTACATCACAATCTCCCCCATCATCACAATCTCCCCGTCATAACAATCTCCCCTCATCACAATCTTCCCGTACATCACAATCTCCCCATACGTCACAATCTCCCTGTATGTCACAATCTCCCCGTACGTCACAATCTCCCCCTCGTCACAATCTCCCCGTACGTCACAATCTCCCCCATCATCACAATTTCCCTGTCATCACAATCTCCCCTCGTCACAATCTTCCCGTACGTCACAATCTCTCCATACGTCACAATCTCCGTGTTCGTCGCAATATCCCCGTACGTCACAATCTCCCTGTTCGTCACAATCTCCCCCATCATCACAATCTCCCCGTCATCACAATCTCCCCGTATGTCATAATCTCCCCCATCATTACAATCTCCCCGTCATCATAATCTCCCCTCGTCACAATCTTCCCGTACGTCACAATCTCCCCCTCGTCACAATCTCCCCCTAGTCACAATATCCCCGTACGTCACAATCTCCCCCTCGTCACAATCTCGCCGTACGTCACAATCTCCCCCATCATCACAATCTCCCCCATCATCACAATCTCCCCGTCATCATAATCTCCCCTCGTCACAATCTTCCCGTACGTCACAATCTCCCCATACGTCACAATCTCCCCGTACGTCACAATATCCCCGTACGTCACAATCTCTCCGTACTTCACAATCTCCCTGTACGTCACAATATCAACGTACGTCACAATCTCCCAATATGTCACAATCTCCCTGTACGTCACAATATCCCCGTACGTCACAATCTCCCCCTTGTCACAATCTCCCCGTACGTCACAATCTCCCCCATCATCACAATCTCCTCGTCATCACAATCTCCCCTCGTCACAATCTTTCGTACGTCACAATCTCCCCGTACGTCACAATCTCCCCCTCGTCACAATTTCCCCGTACATCACAATCTCCCCCATCATCACAATTTCCCCGTCATCACAATCTCCCCTCGTCACAATCTTCCCGTACGTCACAATCTCTCCATACGTCACAATCTCCGTGTACGTCACAATATCCCCGTACGTCACAATCTCCCTCTCGTCACAATCTCCCCGTACGTCACAATCTCCCCCTCGTCACAACCTCCCCCTCGTCACAATCTCCCCTCGTCACAATCTCCCTGTATGTCACAATCTCCCCCTCGTTACAATCTCCCCCTCGTCACAATCTCCCAGTACGTCACAATCTCCCTGTACGTCACAATCTCCCCGTACGTCACAATCTCCCCCTCGTCACAATCTCCCCGTACTTCACAATCTCCCCGTACGTCACAATCTCCCCGTACGTCACAATATCCCCGTACTTCACAATCTCCCCATTGTCACAATCTCCCTGTACGTCACAATCTCCCCCTCGTCACAATCTCCCCCTCGTCACAATTTCCCCGTACGTCACAATCTCCCCGTACGTCACAATCTCCCCATACGTCACAATCTCCCCGTACGTCACAATCTCCCTGTACGTCACAATCTCCCTGTACGTCACAATCTCCCTGTACGTCACAATCTCCCTGTTTGTCACAATCTCCCCCTTGTCACAATCTCCCCCTCGTCACAATCTCACCGTTCGTCACAATTTGCCCAATCTCACCATCATCACAATCTCCCTGTATGTCACAATCTCCCCGTACGTCACAATCTCCCTGTAGTCACAATCTCACCGCATGTCACAATCTCCCCCTCGTCACAATCTCCCCCTAGTCACAATCTCCCCGTACGTCACAATCTCCCCCTCGTCACCATCTCTCCCTAGTCATAATCTCACTGTACGTCACAATCTCCCTGTTCGTCACAATCTCCCCGTACGTCACAATCTCCCTGTACGTCACAATCTCCCTGTACATCACAATCTCCCCCTCGTCACAATCTCCCCCTCGTCACAATCTCCCCCTCATTACAATCTCCCCGTACGTCACAATCTCCCCCATCATCACAATCTCCCCGTTAGCACAATCTCCCGGTACGTCACAATATTCCCGTACGTCACAATCTCCCCATACGTCACAATCTCCCTGTACATCACAATCTCCCCCATCATCACAATCTCCCCATCATCACAATCTCCCCGTACGTCACAATCTCCCCCATCATCACAATCTCCCCGTCATCACAATTTGCCCGTACGTCACAATCTTCCCGTACGTCACAATCTCCCCATACATCACAATCTCCCTGTACGTCACAATCTCCCCATACGTCACAATCTCCCCCTCGTCACAATCTCCCCGTACGTCACAATCTCCCCCATCATCACAATCTCCCCGTCATCACAATCTCCCCTCGTCACAATCTCCCTGTACGTTACAATCTCCCCGTACATCACAATCTCCCTGTACGTCACAATCTTCTCACCGTTACAATCTCCCTGTACGTCACAATCTCCCCTTCGTCACAATCTCCCTCTCGTCACAATCTCCCCCTCGTCACAATCTCCCCGTACGTCACAATCTCCCCTACCATCACAATCTCCCCGTCAGCACAATTTCCCCGTACGTCACAATCTTCCCGTATGTCACAATCTCCCAATACGTCACAATCTCCCTGTACGTCACAATCTCCCCCATCATCACAATCTCCCCGTCATCACAATCTCCCCGTACGTCACAATCTCCCCCATCATCACAATCTCCCCGTCATCACAATCTCCCCGTACGTCACAATCTTCCCGTACGTCACAATCTCCCCATACGTCACAATCTCCCTGTACGTCACAATCTCCCCGTACATCACAATCTCGCCCTCGTCACAATCTCCCCGTACGTCACAATCTCCCCCATCATCACAATCTCCCCGTCATAACAATCTCCCCTCGTCACAATCTTCCCGTACGTCACAATCTCCCCATACGTCACAATCTCCCTGTATGTCACAATCTCCCCGTACGTCACAATCTCCCCCTCGTCACAATCTCCCCGTACGTCACAATCTCCCCCATCATCACAATTTCCCTGTCATCACAATCTCCCCTCGTCACAATCTTCCCGTACGTCACAATCTCTCCATACGTCACAATCTCCGTGTACGTCGCAATATCCCCGTACGTCACAATCTCCCCCTCGTTACAATCTCCCCGTACGTCACAATCTCCCCCTCGCCACAATCTCCCCCTCGTCACAATCTCCCCTCGTCACAATCTCCCTGTATGTCACAATCTCCCCCTCGTCACAATCTCCCCCTCGTCACAATCTCCCCATACGTCACAATCTCCCTGTACGTCACAATCTCCCCGTACGTCAAAATCTCCCCCTCGTCACAATCTCCCCGTACTTCACAATCTCCCCGTACGTCACAATCTCCCTGTACATCACAATCTCCCTGTACGTCACAATCTCCCCCTCGTCACAATCTCCCCCTCGTCACAATCTCCCCGTACGTCACAATCTCCCTGTACGTCACAATCTCCCCATACGTCACAATCACCCCGTACTTCACAATCTCCCCGTACGTCACAATCTCCCCATACGTCACAATCTCCCTGTACGTCACAATCTCCCTGTACGTCACAATCTCCATTTACGTCACAATCTCCCTGTACATCACAATCTCCCTGTATGTCACAATCTCCCCCTCGTCACAATCTCCCCCTCGTCACAATCTCCCCGTTCGTCACAATTTCCCCAATCTCCCCATCATCACAATCTCCCTGTACGTCACAATCTCCCAGTACGTCACAATCTCCCCGTAGTCACAATCTCACCGTATGTCACAATCTCGCCCTCGTCACAATCTCCCCCTTGTCACAATCTCCCCGTACGTCACAATCTCCCCCTCGTCACCATCTCCCCCTAGTCATAATCTCACCGTACGTCACAATCTCCCTGTACATCACAATCTCTCCGTACGTCACAATCTCCCTGTACATCACAATCTCCCCGTACGTCACAATCTCCCTGTACGTCACAATCTCCTCACCGATACAATCTCCCTGTACGTCACAATCTCCTCCTCGTCACAATCTCCCCCTCGTCACAATCTCCCCCTCGTCACAATCTCCCCGTACGTCACAATCTCCCCCATCATCACAATCTCCCCGTCAGCACAATCTCCCCGTATGTCACAATCTTCCCGTACGTCACAATCTCCCCATACGTCACAATCTCCCTGTACGTCACAATCTCCCCCATCATCACAATATCCCCGTCATCACAATCTCCCCGTACGTCACAATCTCCCCCATCATCACAATCTCCCCATCATCACAATCTCCCCGTACGTCACAATCTTCCCGTACGTCACAATCTCCCCATACGTCACAATCTCCCTGTACGTCACAATCTCCCCGTACATCACAATCTCCCCCTCGTCACAATCTCCCCGTACGTCACAATCTCCCCCATCATCACAATCTCCCCGTCATCACAATCTCCCCTCGTCACAATCTTCACGTAGGTCACAATCTCCCCATACGTCACAATCTCCCCGTACGTCACAATCTCCACATCATCACAATCTCCCAGTACGTCACAATATCCCCGTACGTCACAATCTCCCCCTCGTCACAATCTCCCCCTAGTCACAATATCCCCGTACGTCACAATCTCCCCCTCGTCACAATCTCGCCGTACGTCAAAATCTCCCCCATCATCACAATCTCCCCGTCATCATAATCTCCCCTCGTCACAATCTTCCCGTACGTCACAATCTCCCCATACGTCACAATCTCCCCGTACGTCACAATATCCCCGTACGTCACAATCTCCCCGTACTTCACAATCTCCCTGTACGTCACAATATCAACGTACGTCACAATCTCCCAATACGTCACAATCTCCCTGTACGTCACAATATCCCCGTACGTCACAATCTCCCCCTTGTCACAATCTCCCCGTAAGTCACAATCTCCCCCATCATCACAATCTCCTCGTCATCACAATCTCCCCTCGTCACAATCTTCCGTACGTCACAATCTCCCCGTACGTCACAATCTCCCCCTCGTCACAATTTCCCCGTACGTCACAATCTCCCCCATCATCACAATTTCCCCGTCATCACAATCTCCCCTCGTCACAATCTTCCCGTACGTCACAATCTCTCCATACATCACAATCTCCGTGTACGTCACAATATCCCCGTACGTCACAATCTCCCCCTCGTCACAATCTCCCCGTACGTCACAATCTCCCCCTCGTCACAATCTCCCCCTCGTCACAATCTCCCCTCGTCACAATCTCCCTGTATGTCACAATCTCCCCCTCGTTACAATCTCCCCCTCGTCACAATCTCCCAGTACGTCACAATCTCCCCCTCGTCACAATTTCCAAGTACGTCACAATCTCCCCCATCATCACAATTTCCCCGTCATCACAATCTCCCCTCGTCACAATCTTCCCGTACGTCACAATCTCTCCATACATCACAATCTCCGTGTACGTCAAAATATCCCCGTACGTCACAATCTCCCCCTCATCACAATCTCCCCGTACGTCACAATCTCCCCATACGTCACAATCTCCCTGTATGTCACAATCTCCCTGTACGTCACAATCTCCCTGTACGTCACAATCTCCCTGTACGTCACAATCTCCCTGTATGTCACAATCTCCCCCTCGTCACAATCTCCCCCTCGTCACAATCTCACCGTTCGTCACAATTTCCCCAATCTCACCATCATCACAATCTCCCTGTATGTCAAAATCTCCCCGTACGTCACAATCTCCCTGTAGTCACAATCTCACCGTATGTCACAATCTCCCCCTCGTCACAATCTCCCCCTATTCACAATCTTCCCGTACGTCACAATCTCCCCCTCGTCACCATCTCCCCCTAGTCATAATCTCACTGTACGTCACAATCTCCCTGTACGTCACAATCTCCCCCTCGTCACAATCTCCCCCTAGTCACAATATCCCCGTACGTCACAATCTCCCCCTCGTCACAATCTCGCCGTACGTCACAATCTCCCCCATCATCACAATCTCCCCCATCATCACAATCTCCCCGTCATAACAATCTCCCCGTACGTCACAATCTCCCCCTCATTACAATCTCCCCGTACATCACAATCTCCCCCATCATCACAATCTCCCCGTCAGCACAATCTCCCGGTACGTCACAATATTCCCGTACGTCACAATCTCCCCATACGTCACAATCTCCCTGTACATCACAATCTCCCCCATCATCACAATCTCCCCATCATCACAATCTCCCCGTACGTCACAATCTCCCCCATCATCACAATCTCCCCGTCATCACAATCTCCCCGTACGTCACAATCTTCCCGTACGTCACAATCTCCCCATACATCACAATCTCCCTGTACGTCACAATCTCCCCATACGTCACAATCTCCCCCTCGTCACAATCTCCCCGTACTTCACAATCTCCCCCATCATCACAATCTCCCCGTCATCACAATCTCCCCTCGTCACAATCTCCCTGTACGTCACAGTCTCCCCTTCGTCACAATCTCCCTCTCGTCACAATCTCCCCCTCGTCACAATCTCCCCGTACGTCACAATCTCCCCTACCATCACAATCTCCCCGTCAGCACAATCTCCCCGTACGTCACAATCTTCCCGTATGTCACAATCTCCCAATACGTCACAATCTCCCTGTACGTCACAATCTCCCCCATCATCACAATCTCCCCGTCATCACAATCTCCCCGTACGTCACAATCTCCCCCATCATCACAATCTCCCCGTCATCACAATCTCCCCGTACGTCACAATCTTCCCGTACATCACAATCTCCCCATACGTCACAATCTCCCTGTACATCACAATCTCCCTGTACATCACAATCTCGCCCTCGTCACAATCTCCCCGTACGTCACAATCTCCCCCATCATCACAATCTCCCCGTCATAACAATCTCCCCTCATCACAATCTTCCCGTATATCACAATCTCCCCATACGTCACAATCTCCCTGTATGTCACAATCTCCCCGTACGTCACAATCTCCCCCTCGTCACAATCTCCCCGTACGTCACAATCTCCCCCATCATCACAATTTCCCTGTCATCACAATCTCCCCTCGTCACAATCTTCCCGTACGTCACAATCTCTCCATACGTCACAATCTCCGTGTACGTCGCAATATCCCCGTACGTCACAATCTCCCTGTTCGTCACAATCTCCCCCATCATCACAATCTCCCCGTCATCACAATCTCCCCGTATGTCATAATCTCCCCCATCATCACAATCTCCCCGTCATCATAATCTCCCCTCGTCACAATCTTCCCGTACGTCACAATCTCCCCCTCGTCACAATCTCCCCCTAGTCACAATATCCCCGTACGTCACAATCTCCCCCTCGTCACAATCTCGCCGTACGTCACAATCTCCCCCATCATCACAATCTCCCACATCATCACAATCTCCCCGTCATCATAATCTCCCCTCGTCACAATCTTCCCGTACGTCACAATCTCCCCATACGTCACAATCTCCCCGTACGTCACAATATCCCCGTACGTCACAATCTCCCCGTACTTCACAATCTCCCTGTACGTCACAATATCAACGTACGTCACAATCTCCCAATATGTCACAATCTCCCTGTAAGTCACAATATCCCCGTACGTCACAATCTCCCCCTTGTCACAATCTCCCCGTACGTCACAATCTCCCCCATCATCACAATCTCCTCGTCATCACAATCTCCCCTCGTCACAATCTTTCGTACGTCACAATCTCCCCGTACGTCACAATCTCCCCCTCGTCACAATTTCCCCATACGTCACAATCTCCCCGTACGTCACAATATCCCCGTACGTCACAATCTCCCCGTACTTCACAATCTCCCTGTACGTCACAATATCAACGTACGTCACAATCTCCCAATATGTCACAATCTCCCTGTAAGTCACAATATCCCCATACGTCACAATCTCCCCCTTGTCACAATCTCCCCGTACGTCACAATCTCCCCCATCATCACAATCTCCTCGTCATCACAATCTCCCCTCGTCACAATCTTTCGTACGTCACAATCTCCCCGTACGTCACAATCTCCCCCTCGTCACAATTTCCCCGTACATCACAATCTCCCCCATCATCACAATTTCCCCGTCATCACAATCTCCCCTCGTCACAATCTTCCCGTACGTCACAATCTCTCCATACGTCACAATCTCCGTGTACGTCACAATATCCCCGTACGTCACAATCTCCCTCTCGTCACAATCTCCCCGTACGTCACAATCTCCCCCTCGTCACAACCTCCCCCTCGTCACAATCTCCCCTCGTCACAATCTCCCTGTATGTAACAATCTCCCCCTCGTTACAATCTCCCCCTCGTCACAATCTCCCAGTACGTCACAATCTCCCTGTACGTCACAATCTCCCCGTACGTCACAATCTCCCCCTCGTCACAATCTCCCCGTACTTCACAATCTCCACGTACGTCACAATCTCCCCGTACGTCACAATATCCCCGTACTTCACAATCTCCCCATTGTCACAATCTCCCTGTACGTCCCAATCTCCCCCTCGTCACAATCTCCCCCTCGTCACAATCTCCCCGTACGTCACAATCTCCCCGTACGTCACAATCTCCCCGTACGTCATAATCTCCCCGTACGTCACAATCTCCCCGTACGTCACAATCTCCCCGTACTTCACAATCTCCCCCTCGTCACAATCTCCCCGTACGTCACAATCTCCCCATACGTCACAATCTCCCTGTATGTCACAATCTCCCTGTACGTCACAATCTCCCTGTACGTCACAATCTCCCTGTACGTCACAATCTCCCTGTTTGTCACAATCTCCCCCTTGTCACAATCTCCCCCTCGTCACAATCTCACCGTTCGTCACAATTTCCCCAATCTCACCATCATCACAATCTCCCTGTATGTCACAATCTCCCCGTACGTCACAATCTCCCTGTAGTCACAATCTCACCGCATGTCACAATCTACCCCTCGTCACAATCTCCCCCTAGTCACAATCTCCCCGTACGTCACAATCTCCCCCTCGTCACCATCTCTCCCTAGTCATAATCTCACTGTACGTCACAATCTCCCTGTTCGTCACAATCTCCCCGTACGTCACAATCTCCCTGTACTTCACAATCTCCCTGTACATCACAATCTCCCCCTCGTCACAATCTCCCCCTCGTCACAATCTCCCCCTCATTACAATCTCCCCGTACGTCACAATCTCCCCCATCATCACAATCTCCCCGTCAGCACAATCTCCCGGTACGTCACAATATTCCCGTACGTCACAATCTCCCCATACGTCACATTCTCCCTGTACATCACAATCTCCCCCATCATCACAATCTCCCCATCATCACAATCTCCCCGTACGTCACAATCTCCCCCATCATCACAATCTCCCCGTCATCACAATTTGCCCGTACGTCACAATCTTCCCGTACGTCACAATCTCCCCATACATCACAATCTCCCTGTACGTCACAATCTCCCCATACGTCACAATCTCCCCCTCGTCACAATCTCCCCGTACGTCACAATCTCCCCCATCATCACAATCTCCCCGTCATCACAATCTCCCCTCGTCACAATCTCCCTGTACGTTACAATCTCCCCGTACATCACAATCTCCCTGTACGTCACAATCTCCTCACCGTTACAATCTCCCTGTACGTCACAGTCTCCCCTTCGTCACAATCTCCCTCTCGTCACAATCTCCCCCTCGTCACAATCTCCCCGTACGTCACAATCTCCCCTACCATCACAATCTCCCCGTCAGCACAATCTCCCCGTACGTCACAATCTTCCCGTATGTCACAATCTCCCAATACGTCACAATCTCCCTGTACGTCACAATCTCCCCCATCATCACAATCTCCCCGTCATCACAATCTCCCCGTACGTCACAATCTCCCCCATCATCACAATCTCCCCGTCATCACAATCTCCCCGTACGTCACAATCTTCCCGTACGTCACAATCTCCCCATACGTCACAATCTCCCTGTACGTCACAATCTCCCCGTACATCACAATCTCGCCCTCGTCACAATCTCCCCGTACGTCACAATCTCCCCCATCATCACAATCTCCCCGTCATAACAATCTCCCCTCGTCACAATCTTCCCGTACGTCACAATCTCCCCATACGTCACAATCTCCCTGTATGTCACAATCTCCCCGTACGTCACAATCTCCCCCTCGTCACAATCTCCCCGTACGTCACAATCTCCCCCATCATCACAATTTCCCTGTCATTACAATCTCCCCTCGTCACAATCTTCCCGTACGTCACAATCTCTCCATACGTCACAATCTCCGTGTACGTCGCAATATCCCCGTACGTCACAATCTCCCCCTCGTTACAATCTCCCCGTACGTCACAATCTCCCCCTCGCCACAATCTCCCCCTCGTCACAATCTCCCCTCGTCACAATCTCCCTGTATGTCACAATCTCCCCCTCGTCACAATCTCCCCCTCGTCACAATCTCCCCATACGTCACAATCTCCCTGTACGTCACAATCTCCCCGTACGTCAAAATCTCCCCCTCGTCACAATCTCCCCGTACTTCACAATCTCCCCGTACGTCACAATCTCCCTGTACATCACAATCTCCCTGTACGTCACAATCTCCCCCTCGTCACAATCTCCCCGTACGTCACAATCTCCCTGTACGTCACAATCTCCCCATACGTCACAATCACCCTGTACTTCACAATCTCCCCGTACGTCACAATCTCCCCATACGTCACAATCTCCCTGTACGTCACAATCTCCCTGTACGTCACAATCTCCATTTACGTCACAATCTCCCTGTACATCACAATCTCCCTGTATGTCACAATCTCCCCCTCGTCACAATCTCCCCCTCGTCACAATCTCCCCGTTCGTCACAATTTCCCCAATCTCCCCATCATCACAATCTCCCTGTACGTCACAATCTCCCCGTACGTCACAATCTCCCCGTAGTCACAATCTCACCGTATGTCACAATCTCGCCCTCGTCACAATCTCCCCCTTGTCACAATCTCCCCGTACGTCACAATCTCCCCCTCGTCACCATCTCCCCCTAGTCATAATCTCACCGTACGTCACAATCTCCCTGTACATCACAATCTCTCCGTACGTCACAATCTCCCTGTACATCACAATCTCCCCGTACGTCACAATCTCCCTGTACGTCACAATCTCCTCACCGTTACAATCTCCCTGTACGTCACAATCTCCCCCTCGTCACAATCTCCCCCTCGTCACAATCTCCACCTCGTCACAATCTCCCCGTACGTCACAATCTCCCCCATCATCACAATCTCCCCGTCAGCACAATCTCCCCGTATGTCACAATCTTCCCGTACGTCACAATCTCCCCATACGTCACAATCTCCCTGTACGTCACAATCTCCCCCATCATCACAATATCCCGTCATCACAATCTCCCCGTACGTCACAATCTCCCCCATCATCACAATCTCCCCATCATCACAATCTCCCCGTACGTCACAATCTTCCCGTACGTCACAATCTCCCCATACGTCACAATCTCCCTGTACGTCACAATCTCCCCCTCGTCACAATCTCCCCGTACGTCACAATCTCCCCCATCATCACAATCTCCCCGTCATCACAATCTCCCCTCGTCACAATCTTCCCGTAGGTCACAATCTCCCCATACGTCACAATCTCCCCGTACGTCACAATCTCCACATCATCACAATCTCCCAGTACGTCACAATATCCCCGTACGTCACAATCTCCCCCTCGTCACAATCTCCCCCTAGTCACAATATCCCCGTACGTCACAATCTCCCCCTCGTCACAATCTCGCCGTACGTCACAATCTCCCCCATCATCACAATCTCCCCGTCATCATAATCTCCCCTCGTCACAATCTTCCCGTACGTCACAATCTCCCCATACGTCACAATCTCCCCGTACGTCACAATATCCCCGTACGTCACAATCTCCCCGTACTTCACAATCTCCCTGTACGTCACAATATCAACGTACGTCACAATCTCCCAATACGTCACAATCTCCCTGTACGTCACAATATCCCCGTACGTCACAATCTCCCCCTTGTCACAATCTCCCCGTACGTCACAATCTCCCCCATCATCACAATCTCCTCGTCATCACAATCTCCCCTCGTCACAATCTTCCGTACGTCACAATCTCCCCGTACGTCACAATCTCCCCCTCGTCACAATTTCCCCGTACGTCACAATCTCCCCCATCATCACAATTTCCCCGTCATCACAATCTCCCCTCGTCACAATCTTCCCGTACGTCACAATCTCTCCATACGTCACAATCTCCGTGTACGTCACAATATCCCCGTACGTCACAATCTCCCCCTCGTCACAATCTCCCCGTACGTCACAATCTCCCCCTCGTCACAATCTCCCCCTCGTCACAATCTCCCCTCGTCACAATCTTCCTGTATGTCACAATCTCCCCCTCGTTACAATCTCCCCCTCGTCACAATCTCCCAGTACGTCACAATCTCCCCCTCGTCACAATTTCCAAGTACGTCACAATCTCCCCCATCATCACAATTTCCCCGTCATCACAATCTCCCCTCGTCACAGTCTTCCCGTACGTCACAATCTCTCCATACATCACAATCTCCGTGTACGTCAAAATATCCCCGTACGTCACAATCTCCCCCTCATCACAATCTCCCCGTACGTCACAATCTCCCCATACGTCACAATCTCCCTGTATGTCACAATCTCCCTGTACGTCACAATCTCCCTGTACGTCACAATCTCCCTGTACGTCACAATCTCCCTGTATGTCACAATCTCCCCCTCGTCACAATCTCCCCCTCGTCACAATCTCACCGTTCGTCACAATTTCCCCAATCTCACCATCATCACAATCTCCCTGTATGTCAAAATCTCCCCGTACGTCACAATCTCCCTGTAGTCACAATCTCACCGTATGTCACAATCTCCCCCTCGTCACAATCTCCCCCTAGTCACAATCTTCCCGTACGTCACAATCTCCCCCTCGTCACCATCTCCCCCTAGTCATAATCTCACTGTACGTCACAATCTCCCTGTACGTCACAATCTCCCCCTCGTCACAATCTCCCCCTAGTCACAATATCCCCGTACGTCACAATCTCCCCCTCGTCACAATCTCGCCGTATGTCACAATCTCCCCCATCATCACAATCTCCCCCATCATCACAATCTCCCCGTCATAACAATCTCCCCGTACGTCACAATCTTCCCGTACGTCACAATCTCCCCATACGTCACAATCTCCCTGTACGTCACAATCTCCTCCATCATCACAATCTCCCCGTCATCATAATCTCCCCTCGTCACAATCTTCCCGTACGTCACAATCTCCCCATACGTCACAATCTCCCTGTATGTCACAATATCCCCGTACGTCACAATCTCCCCGTACTTCACAATCTCCCTGTACGTCACAATATCAACGTACGTCACAATCTCCCCATACGTCACAATCTCCCTGTAGGTCACAATATCCCCGTACGTCACAATCTCCCCCTTGTCACAATCTCCCCGTAGGTCACAATCTCCCCCATCATCACAATCTCCTCGTCATCACAATCTCCCCTCGTCACAATCTTCCATACGTCACAATCTCCCCGTACGTCACAATCTCCCCCTCGTCACAATTTCCCCGTACGTCACAATCTCCCTGTATGTCACAATCTCCCTGTACGTCACAATCTCTCTGTACGTCACAATCTCCCTGTACGTCACAATCTCCCTGTATGTCACAATCTCCCCCTCGTCACAATCTCCCCCTCGTCACAATCTCACCGTTCGTCACAATTTCCCCAATCTCACCATCATCACAATCTCCCTGTATGTAAAAATCTCCCCGTACGTCACAATCTCCCTGTAGTCACAATCTCACCGTATGTCACAATCTCCCCCTCGTCACAATCTCCCCCTAGTCACAATCTCCCGTACGTCACAATCTGCCCCTCGTCACCATCTCCCCTCAGTCATAATCTCACTGTACGTCACAATCTCCCTGTACGTCACAATCTCCCCCTCGTCACAATCTCCCCCTAGTCACAATATCCGCGTACGTCACAATCTCCCCCTCGTCACAATCTCGCCGTACGTCACAATCTCCCCCATCATCACAATCTCCCCCATCATCACAATCTCCCCGTCATAACAATCTCCCCGTACGTCACAATCTTCCCATACGTCACAATCTCCCCATACGTCACAATCTCCCTGTACGTCACAATCTCCCCCATCATCACAATCTCCCCGTCATCATAATCTCCCCTCGTCACAATCTTCCCGTACGTCACAATCTCCCCATACGTCACAATCTCCCCGTACGTCACAATATCCCCGTACGTCACAATCTCCCCGTACTTCACAATCTCCCTGTACGTCACAATATCAACGTACGTCACAATCTCCCCATACGTCACAATCTCCCCGTACGTCACAATCTCCCCGTACGTCACAATCTCCCCCTCGTCACAATTTCCCCGTACGTCACAATCTCCCCCATCATCACAATTTCCCCGTCATCACAATCTCCCCTCGTCACAATCTTCCCGTACGTCACAATCTCTCCATACGTCACAATCTCCGTGTACGTCACAATATCCCCGTACGTCACAATCTCCCCCTCGTCACAATCTCCCCGTACGTCACAATCTCCCCCTCGTCACAATCTTCCCCTCGTCACAATCTCCCCTCGTCACAACCTCCCTGTATGTCACAATCTCCCCCTCGTCACAATCTCCCCCTCGTCACAATCTCCCAGTACGTCACAATCTCCCTGTACGTCACAATCTCCCCGTACGTCACAATCTCCCCCTTGTCACAATCTCCCCGTACTTCACAATCTCCCCCTCGTCACAATCTCCCCGTAGGTCACAATCTCCCCGTACTTCACAATCTCCCCCTCTTCCCAATCTCCCCGTACATCACAATCTCCCCATACGTCACATTCTCCCTGTACGTCACAATCTCCCTGTACGTCACAATCTCCCTGTACGGCATAATCTCCCTGTATGGCACAATCTCCCCCTCGTCACAATCTCCCCGTACGTCACATTCTCCCCCATCATCACAATCTCCCCGTACGTCACAATCTTCCCGTACGTCACAATCTCCCCATACGTCATAATCTCCCTGTACGTCACAATATCCCCGTACGTCACAATCTCCCCCTCGTCACAATCTCCCCGTACGTCACAATCTCCCCCATCATCACAATCTCCCCGTCATCACAATCTCCCCGTACGTCATAATCTCCCCCATCATCACAATCTCCCCGTCATCATAATCTCCCCTCGTCACAATCTTCCCGTACTTCACAATCTCCCTATACGTCACAATCTCCCAGTACGTCACAATCTCCCCGTACGTCACAATCTCCCCCATCATCACAATCTCCTCGTCATCACAATCTCCCTGTACGTCACAATATCCCCGTACGTCACAATATCCCCATACGTCACAATCTCCCTGTACGTCACAATATCCCCGTACGTCACAATCTCCCCCTTGTCACAATCTCCCCGTACGTCACATTCTCCCCCATCATCACAATCTCCTCGTCATCACAATCTCCCCTCGTCACAATCTTTCGTACGTCACAATCTCCCCATACGTCACAATCTCCCTCTACGTCACAATTTCCCCGTACGTCACAATCTCCCCCATTATCACAATCTCCTCGTCATCACAATCTCCACTCGTCACAATCTTCCGTACGTCACAATCTCCCCATACGTCACAATCTCCCTCTACGTCACAATCTCCCTGTACGTCACAATCTCCCCCTCGTCACAATTTCCAAGTACGTCACAATCTCCCCCATCATCACAATTTCCCCGTCATCACAATCTCCCCTCGTCACAATCTTCCCGTACGTCACAATCTCTCCATACGTCACAATCTCCGTGTACGTCAAAATATCCCCGTACGTCACAATCTCCCCCTCATCACAATCTCCCCGTAAGTCACAATCTCCCCATACGTCACAATCTCCCTGTATGTCACAATCTCCCTGTACGTCACAATCTCCCTGTACGTCACAATCTCCCTGTACGTCACAATCTCCCTGTATGTCACAATCTCCCCCTCGTCACAATCTCCCCCTCGTCACAATCTCACCGTTCGTCACAATTTCCCCAATCTCACCATCATCACAATCTCCCTGTATGTCAAAATCTCCCCGTACGTCACAATCTCCCTGTAGTCACAATCTCACCGTATGTCACAATCTCCCCCTCGTCACAATCTCCCCCTAGTCACAATCTTCCCGTACGTCACAATCTCCCCCTCATCACCATCTCCCCCTAGTCATAATCTCACTGTACGTCACAATCTCCCTGTACGTCACAATCTCCCCCTCGTCACAATCTCCCCCTAGTCACAATATCCCCGTACGTCACAATCTCCCCCTCGTCACAATCTCGCCGTACGTCACAATCTCCCCCATCATCACAATCTCCCCCATCATCACAATTTCCCCGTCATAACAATCTCCCCGTACGTCACAATCTTCCCGTACGTCACAATCTCCCCATACATCACAATCTCCCTGTACGTCACAATCTCCCCCATCATCACAATCTCCCCGTCATCATAATCTCCCCTCGTCACAATCTTCCCGTACGTCACAATCTCCCCATACGTCACAATCTCCCCGTACGTCACAATATCCCCGTACGTCACAATCTCCCCGTACTTCACAATCTCCCTGTATGTCACAATATCAACGTACGTCACAATCTCCCCATACGTCACAATCTCCCTGTACGTCACAATATCCCCGTACGTCACAATCTCCCCCTTGTCACAATCTCCCCGTACGTCACAATCTCCCCCATCATCACAATCTCCTCGTCATCACAATCTCCCCTCGTCACAATCTTCCGTACGTCACAATCTCCCCGTACGTCACAATCTCCCCCTCGTCACAATTTCCCCGTACGTCACAATCTCCCTGTATGTCACAATCTCCCTGTACGTCACAATCTCCCTGTACGTCACAATCTCCCTGTACGTCACAATCTCCCTGTATGTCACAATCTCCCCCTCGTCACAATCTCCCCCTCGTCACAATCTCACCGTTCGTCACAATTTCCCCAATCTCACCATCATCACAATCTCCCTGTATGTCAAAATCTCCCCGTACGTCACAATCTCTCTGTAGTCACAATCTCACCGTATGTCACAATCTCCCCCTCGTCACAATCTCCCCCTAGTCACAATCTTCCCGTACGTCACAATCTGCCCCTCGTCACCATCTCCCCCTAGTCATAATCTCACTGTACGTCACAATCTCCCTGTACGTCACAATCTCCCCCTCGTCACAATCTCCCCCTAGTCACAATATCCCCGTACGTCACAATCTCCCCCTCGTCACAATCTCGCCGTACGTCACAATCTCCCCCATCATCACAATCTCCCCCATCATCACAATCTCCCCGTCATAACAATCTCCCCGTACGTCACAATCTTCCCATACGTCACAATCTCCCCATACGTCACAATCTCCCTGTACGTCACAATCTCCCCCATCATCACAATCTCCCCGTCATCATAATCTCCCCTCGTCACAATCTTCCCGTACGTCACAATCTCCCCATACGTCACAATCTCCCCGTACGTCACAATATCCCCGTACGTCACAATCTCCCCATACTTCACAATCTCCCTGTACGTCACAATATCAACGTACGTCACAATCTCCCAATACGTCACAATCTCCCTATATGTCACAATATCCCCGTACGTCACAATCTCCCCCTTGTCACAATCTCCCCGTACGTCACAATCTCCCCCATCATCACAATCTCCTCGTCATCACAATCTCCCCTCGTCACAATCTTCCGTACGTCACAATCTCCCCGTACGTCACAATCTCCCCCTCGTCACAATTTCCCCGTACGTCACAATCTCCCCCATCATCACAATTTCCCCGTCATCACAATCTCCCCTCGTCACAATCTTCCCGTACGTCACAATCTCTCCATACGTCACAATCTCCGTGTACGTCACAATATCCCCGTACGTCACAATCTCCCCCTCGTCACAATCTCCCCGTACGTCACAATCTCCCCCTCGTCACAATCTCCCCCTCGTCACAATCTCCCCTCGTCACAATCTCCCTGTATGTCACAATCTCCCCCTCGTTACAATCTCCCCCTCGTCACAATCTCCCAGTACGTCACAATCTCCCTGTACGTCACAATCTCCCCGTACGTCACAATCTCCCCCTCGTCACAATCTCCCCGTACTTCACAATCTCCCCGTACGTCACAATCTCCCCGTACGTCACAATATCCCCGTACTTCACAATCTCCCCATTGTCACAATCTCCCTGTACGTCACAATCTCCCCCTCGTCACAATCTCCCCCTCGTCACAATCTCCCCGTACGTCACAATCTCCCTGTACGTCACAATCTCCCCGTACGTCACAATCTCCCCGCACGTCACAATCTCCCCGTACGTCACAATCTCCCCGTACTTCACAATCTCCCCCTCGTCACAATCTCCCCGTACGTCACAATCTCCCCTAACGTCACAATCTCCCTGTATGTCACAATCTCCCTGTACGTCACAATCTCCCTGTACGTCACAATCTCCCTGTTTGTCACAATCTCCCCCTTGTCACAATCTCCCCCTCGTCACAATCTCACCGTTCGTCACAATTTCCCCAATCTCACCATCATCACAATCTCCCTGTATGTCACAATCTCCCCGTACGTCACAATCTCCCTGTAGTCACAATCTCACCGCATGTCACAATCTCCCCCTCGTCACAATCTCCCCCTAGTCACAATCTCCCCGTACGTCACAATCTCCCCCTCGCCACAATCTCCCCCTCGTCACAATCTCCCCTCGTCACAATCTCCCTGTATGTCACAATCTCCCCCTCGTCACAATCTCCCCCTCGTCACAATCTCCCCGTACGTCACAATCTCCCTGTACGTCACAATCTCCCCGTACGTCAAAATCTCCCCCTCGTCACAATCTCCCCGTACTTCACAATCTGCCCGTACGTCACAATCTCCCTGTACATCACAATCTCCCTGTACATCACAATCTCCCCCTCGTCACAATCTCCCCCTCGTCACAATCTCCCCGTACGTCACAATCTCCCTGTACGTCACAATCTCCCCATACGTCACAATCACCCCGTACTTCACAATCTCCCCGTACGTCACAATCTCCCCATACGTAACAATCTCCCTGTACGTCACAATCTCCCTGTACGTCACAATCTCCATTTACGTCACAATCTCCCTGTACGTCACAATCTCCCTGTATGTCACAATCTCCCCCTCGTCACAATCTCCCCCTCGTCACAATCTCCCCGTTCGTCACAATTTCCCCAATCTCCCCATCATCACAATCTCCCTGTACGTCACAATCTCCCCGTACGTCACAATCTCCCCGTAGTCACAATCTCACCGTATGTCACAATCTCGCCCTCGTCACAATCTCCCCCTTGTCACAATCTCCCCGTACGTCACAATCTCCCCCTCGTCACCATCTCCCCCTAGTCATAATCTCACCGTACGTCACAATCTCCCTGTACATCACAATCTCCCCGTACGTCACAATCTCCCTGTACGTCACAATCTCCCCGTACGTCACAATCTCCCTGTACGTCACAATCTCCTCACCGTTACAATCTCCCTGTACGTCACAATCTCCCCCTCGTCACAATCTCCCCCTCGTCACAATCTCCCCCTCGTCACAATCTCCCCGTACGTCACAATCTCCCCCATCATCACAATATCCCCGTCATCACAATCTCCCCGTACGTCACAATCTCCCCCATCATCACAATCTCCCCATCATCATAATCTCCCAGTACGTCACAATCTTCCCGTATGTCACAATCTCCCCATACGTCACAATCTCCCTGTACGTCACAATCTCCCCGTACATCACAATCTCCCCCTCGTCACAATCTCCCCGTACGTCACAATTTCCCCCATCATCACAATCTCCCCGTCATCACAATCTCCCCTCGTCACAATCTTCCCGTAGGTCACAATCTCCCCATACGTCACAATCTCCCCGTACGTCACAATCTCCCCATCATCACAATCTCCCAGTACGTCACAATATCCCCGTACGTCACAATCTCCCCCTCGTCACAATCTCCCCCTAGTCACAATACCCCCGTACGTCACAATCTCCCCCTCGTCACAATCTCGCCGTACGTCACAATCTCCCCCATCATCACAATCTCCCCCATCATCACAATCTCCCCGTCATAACAATCTCCCCGTACGTCACAATCTTCCCATACGTCACAATCTCCCTATACGTCACAATCTCCCTGTACGTCACAATCTCCCCCATCATCACAATCTCCCCGTCATCATAATCTCCCCTCGTCACAATCTTCCCGTACGTCACAATCTCCCCATACGTCACAATCTCCCCGTACGTCACAATATCCCCGTACGTCACAATCTCCCCGTACTTCACAATCTCCCTGTACATCACAATATCAACGTACGTCACAATCTCCCAATACGTCACAATCTCCCTGTACGTCACAATATCCCCGTACGTCACAATCTCCCCCTTGTCACAATCTCCCCGTACGTCACAATCTCCCCCATCATCACAATCTCCTCGTCATCACAATCTCCCCTCGTCACAATCTTCCGTACGTCACAATCTCCCCGTACGTCACAATCTCCCCCTCGTCACAATTTCCCCGTACGTCACAATCTCCCCCATCATCACAATTTCCCCGTCATCACAATCTCCCCTCGTCACAATCTTCCCGTACGTCACAATCTCTCCATACGTCACAATCTCCGTGTACGTCACAATATCCCCGTACGTCACAATCTCCCCCTCGTCACAATCTCCCCGTACGTCACAATCTCCCCCTCGTCACAATCTCCCCCTCGTCACAATCTCCCCTCGTCACAATCTCCCTGTATGTCACAATCTCCCCCTCGTTACAATCTCCCCCTCGTCACAATGTCCCAGTACGTCACAATCTCCCTGTACGTCACAATCTCCCCGTACGTCACAATCTCCCCCTCGTCACAATCTCCCCGTACTTCACAATCTCCCCGTACGTCACAATCTCCCCGTACGTCACAATATCCCCGTACTTCACAATCTCCCCATTGTCACAATCTCCCTGTACGTCACAATCTCCCCCTCGTCACAATCTCCCCCTCGTCACAATCTCCCCGTACGTCACAATCTCCCTGTACGTCACAATCTCCCCGTACGTCACAATCTCCCCGTACGTCACAATCTCCCCGTACGTCACAATCTCCCCGTACTTCACAATCTCCCCCTCGTCACAATCTCCCCGTACGTCACAATCTCCCCATACCTCACAATCTCCCTGTATGTCACAATCTCCCTGTATGTCACAATCTCCCTGTACGTCACAATCTCCCTGTACGTCACAATCTCCCTGTTTGTCACAATCTCCCCCTTGTCACAATCTCCCCCTCGTCACAATCTCACCGTTCGTCACAATTTCCCCAATCTCACCATCATCACAATCTCCCTGTATGTCACAATCTCCCCGTACGTCACAATCTCCCTGTAGTCACAATCTCACCGCATGTCACAATCTCCCCCTCGTCACAATCTCCCCCTAGTCACAATCTCCCCGTACGTCACAATCTCCCCCTCGTCACCATCTCTCCCTAGTCATAATCTCACTGTACGTCACAATCTACCTGTTCGTCACAATCTCCCCGTACGTCACAATCTCCCAGTACGTCACAATCTCCCTGTACATCACAATCTCCCCCTCGTCACAATCTCCCCCTCGTCACAATCTCCCCCTCATTACAATCTCCCCGTACGTCACAATCTCCCCCATCATCACAATCTCCCCGTCAGCACAATCTCCCGGTACGTCACAATATTCCCGTACGTCACATTCTCCCCATACGTCACAATCTCCCTGTACATCACAATCTCCCCCATCATCACAATCTCCCCATCATCACAATCTCCCCGTACGTCACAATCTCCCCCATCATCACAATCTCCCCGTCATCACAATCTCCCCGTACGTCACAATCTTCCCGTACGTCACAATCTCCCCATACATCACAATCTCCCTGTACGTCACAATCTCCCCATACGTCACAATCTCCCCCTCGTCACAATCTCCCCGTACGTCACAATCTCCCCCATCATCACAATCTCCCCGTCATCACAATCTCCCCTCGTCACAATCTCCCTGTACGTCACAATCTCCCCGTACGTCACAATCTCCCTGTACGTCACAATCTCCTCACCGTTACAATCTCCCTGTACGTCACAGTCTCCCCTTCCTCACAATCTCCCTTTCGTCACAATCTCCCCCTCGTCACAATCTCCCCGTACGTCACAATCTCCCCTACCATCACAATCTCCCCGTCAGCACAATCTCCCCGTACGTCACAATCTTCCCGTATGTCACAATCTCCCAATACGTAACAATCTCCCTGTACGTCACAATCTCCCCCATCATCACAATCTCCCCGTCATCACAATCTCCCCGTACGTCACAATCTCCCCCATCATCACAATCTCCCCGTCATCACAATCTCCCCATACGTCACAATCTTCCCGTACGTCACAATCTCCCCATACGTCACAATCTCCCTGTACGTTACAATCTCCCCGTACATCACAATCTCGCCCTCGTCACAATCTCCCCGTACGTCACAATCTCCCCCATCATCACAATCTCCCCGTCATAACAATCTCCCCTCGTCACAATCTTCCCGTACGTCACAATCTCCCCATACGTCACAATCTCCCTGTATGTCACAATCTCCCCGTACGTCACAATCTCCCCCTCGTCACAATCTCCCCGTACGTCACAATCTCCCCCATCATCACAATTTCCCTGTCATCACAATCTCCCCCCGTCACAATCTTCCCGTACGTCACAATCTCTCCATACGTCACAATCTCCGTGTACGTCGCAATATCCCCGTACGTCACAATCTCCCCCTCGTTACAATCTCCCCGTACGTCACAATCTCCCCCTCGCCACAATCTCCCCCTCGTCACAATCTCCCCTCGTCACAATCTCCCTGTACGTCACAATCTCCCCCTCGTCACAATCTCCCCCCTCGTCACAATCTCCCCGTACGTCACAATCTCCCTGTACGTCACAATCTCCCCCTCGTCACAATCTCCCCCTCGTCACAATCTCCCCCTCGTCACAATCTCCCCGTACGTCACAATCTCCCTGTACGTCACAATCTCCCCATACGTCACAATCACCCCGTACTTCACAATCTCCCCGTACGTCACAATCTCCCCATACGTCACAATCTCCCTGTACGTCACAATCTCCCTGTACGTCACAATCTCCATTTACGTCACAATCTCCCTGTACGTCACAATCTCCCTGTATGTCACAATCTCCCCCTCGTCACAATCTCCCCCTCGTCACAATCTCCCCGTTCGTCACAATTTCCCCAATCTCCCCATCATCACAATCTCCCTGTACGTCACAATCTCCCCGTACGTCACAATCTCCCCGTAGTCACAATCTCACCGTATGTCACAATCTCGCCCTCGTCACAATCTCCCCCTTGTCACAATCTCCCCGTACGTCACAATCTCCCCCTCGTCACCATCTCCCCCTAGTCATAATCTCACCGTACGTCACAATCTCCCTGTACATCACAATCTCCCCGTACGTCACAATCTCCCTGTACGTCACAATCTCCCCGTACGTCACAATCTCCCTGTACATCACAATCTCCTCACCGTTACAATCTCCCTGTATGTCACAATCTCCCCCTCGTCACAATCTCCCCCTCGTCACAATCTCCCCCTCGTCACAATCTCCCCGTACGTCACAATCTCCCCCATCATCACAATCTCCCCGTCAGCACAATCTCCCCGTATGTCACAATCTTCCCGTACGTCACAATCTCCCCATACGTCACAATCTCCCTGTACGTCACAATCTCCCCCATCATCACAATATCCCCGTCATCACAATCTCCCCGTACGTCACAATCTCCCCGATCATCACAATCTCCCCATCATCACAATCTCCCCGTACGTCACAATCTTCCCGTACGTCACAATCTCCCCATACGTCACAATCTCCCTGTACGTCACAATCTCCCCGTACATCACAATCTCCCCCTCGTCACAATCTCCCCGTACGTCACAATCTCCCCCATCATCACAATCTCCCCGTCATCACAATCTCCCCTCGTCACAATCTTCCCGTAGGTCACAATCTCCCCATACGTCACAATCTCCCCGTACGTCACAATCTCCCCATCATCACAATCTCCCAGTACGTCACAATATCCCCGTACGTCACAATCTCCCCCTCGTCACAATCTCCCCGTACGTCACAATCTCCCCCATCATCACAATCTCCCCTCGTCACAATCTTCCCGTACGCCACAATCTCCCCATACGTCACATTCTCCGTGTACGTCACAATCTCTCCGTATGTCACAATCTCCCCCTCGTCACAATCTCCCCGTACGTCACAATCTCCCCCATCATCACAATTTCCCCGTCATCACAATCTCCCCTCGTCACAATCTTCCCGTACGTCACAATCTCTCTATACGTCACAATCTCCGTGTACGTCACAATCTCCCCGTACTTCACAATATCCCCGTACGTCACAATCTCCCCCTCGTCACAATCTCCCCGTACGTCACAATCTCCCCCTCGTCACAATCTCCCTGTACGTCACAATCTCCCCCTCGTCACAATTTCCCCGTACGTCACAATCTCCCCCATCATCACAATTTCCACGTCATCACAATCTCCCCTCGTCACAATCTTCCCGTACGTCACAATCTCTCCATACGTCACAATCTCCGTGTACGTCACAATATCCCCGTACGTCACAATCTCCCCCTCGTCACAATCTCCCCGTACGTCACAATCTCCCCCTCGTCACAATCTCCCCCTCGTCACAATCTCCCCTCGTCACAATCTCCCTGTATGTCACAATCTCCCCCTCGTTACAATCTCCCCCTCGTCAGAATCTCCCAGTACGTCACAATCTCCCTGTACGTCACAATCTCCCCGTACGTCACAATCTCCCCCTCGTCACAATCTCCCCGTACTTCACAATCTCCCCGTACGTCACAATCTCCCCGTACGTCACAATATCCCCGTACTTCACAATCTCCCCATTGTCACAATCTCCCTGTACGTCACAATCTCCCCCTCGTCACAATCTCCCCCTCGTCACAATCTCCCCGTACGTCACAATCTCCCTGTACGTCACAATCTCCCCGTACGTCACAATCTCCCCGTACGTCACAATCTCCCCGTACGTCACAATCTCCCCGTACTTCACAATCTCCCCCTCGTCACAATCTCCCCATACGTCACAATCTCCCCATACCTCACAATCTCCCTGTATGTCACAATCTCCCTGTATGTCACAATCTCCCTGTACGTCACAATCTCCCTGTACGTCACAATCTCCCTGTTTGTCACAATCTCCCCCTTGTCACAATCTCACCCTCGTCACAATCTCACCGTTCGTCACAATTTCCCCAATCTCACCATCATCACAATCTCCCTGTATGTCACAATCTCCCCGTACGTCACAATCTCCCTGTAGTCACAATCTCACCGCATGTCACAATCTCCCCCTCGTCACAATCTCCCCCTAGTCACAATCTCCCCGTACGTCACAATCTCCCCCTCGTCACCATCTCTCCCTAGTCATAATCTCACTGTACGTCACAATCTCCCTGTTCATCACAATTTCCCCGTACGTCACAATCTCCCTGTACGTCACAATCTCCCTGTACATCACAATCTCCCCCTCGTCACAATCTCCCCCTCGTCACAATCTCCCCCTCATTACAATCTCCCCGTACGTCACAATCTCCCCCATCATCACAATCTCCCCGTCAGCACAATCTCCCGGTACGTCACAATATTCCCGTACGTCACATTCTCCCCATACGTCACAATCTCCCTGTACATCACAATCTCCCCCATCATCACAATCTCCCCATCATCACAATCTCCCCGTACGTCACAATCTCCCCCATCATCACAATCTCCCCGTCATCACAATCTCCCCGTATGTCACAATCTTCCCGTACGTCACAATCTCCCCATACATCACAATCTCCCTGTACGTCACAATCTCCCCATACGTCACAATCTCCCCCTCGTCACAATCTCCCCGTACGTCACAATCTCCCCCATCATCACAATCTCCCCGTCATCACAATCTCCCCTCGTCACAATCTCCCTGTACGTCACAATCTCCCCGTACGTCACAATCTCCCTGTACGTCACAATCTCCTCACCGTTACAACCTCCCTGTACGTCACAGTCTCCCCTTCCTCACAATCTCCCTCTCGTCACAATCTCCCCCTCGTCACAATCTCCCCGTACGTCACAATCTCCCCTACCATCACAATCTCCCCGTCAGCACAATCTCCCCGTACGTCACAATCTTCCCGTATGTCACAATCTCCCAATACGTCACAATCTCCCTGTACGTCACAATCTCCCCCATCATCACAATCTCCCCGTCATCACAATCTCCCCGTACGTCACAATCTCCCCCATCATCACAATCTCCCCGTCATCACAATCTCCCCGTACGTCACAATCTTCCCGTACGTCACAATCTCCCCATACGTCACAATCTCCCTGTACGTTACAATCTCCCCGTACATCACAATCTCGCCCTCGTCACAATCTCCCCGTACGTCACAATCTCCCCCATCATCACAATCTCCCCGTCATAACAATCTCCCCTCGTCACAATTTTCCCGTACGTCACAATCTCCCCATACGTCACAATCTCCCTGTATGTCACAATCTCCCCGTACGTCACAATCTCCCCCTCGTCACAATCTCCCCGTACGTCACAATCTCCCCCATCATCACAATTTCCCTGTCATCACAATCTCCCCTCGTCACAATCTTCCCGTACGTCACAATCTCTCCATACGTCACAATCTCCGTGTACGTCGCAATATCCCCGTACGTCACAATCTCCCCCTCGTTACAATCTCCCCGTACGTCACAATCTCCCCCTCGCCACAATCTCCCCCTCGTCACAATCTCCCCTCGTCACAATCTCCCTGTACGTCACAATCTCCCCCTCGTCACAATCTCCCCCTCGTCACAATCTCCCCGTACGTCACAATCTCCCTGTACGTCACAATCTCCCCCTCGTCACAATCTCCCCCTCGTCACAATCTCCCCCTCGTCACAATCTCCCCGTACGTCACAATCTCCCTGTACGTCACAATCTCCCCATACGTCACAATCACCCCGTACTTCACAATCTCCCCGTACGTCACAATCTCCCCATACGTCACAATCTCCCTGTACGTCACAATCTCCCTGTACGTCACAATCTCCATTTACGTCACAATCTCCCTGTACGTCACAATCTCCCTGTATGTCACAATCTCCCCCTCGTCACAATCTCCCCCTCGTCACAATCTCCCCGTTCGTCACAATTTCCCCAATCTCCCCATCATCACAATCTCCCTGTACGTCACAATCTCCCCGTACGTCACAATCTCCCCGTAGTCACAATCTCACCGTATGTCACAATCTCGCCCTCGTCACAATCTCCCCCTTGTCACAATCTCCCCGTACGTCACAATCTCCCCCTCGTCACCATCTCCCCCTAGTCATAATCTCACCGTACGTCACAATCTCCCTGTACATCACAATCTCCCCGTACGTCACAATCTCCCTGTACGTCACAATCTCCCCGTACGTCACAATCTCCCTGTACGTCACAATCTCCTCACCGTTACAATCTCCCTGTACGTCACAATCTCCCCCTCGTCACAATCTCCCCCTCGTCACAATCTCCCCCTCGTCACAATCTCCCCGTACGTCACAATCTCCCCCATCATCACAATCTCCCCGTCAGCACAATCTCCCCGTATGTCACAATCTTCCCGTACGTCACAATCTCCCCATACGTCACAATCTCCCTGTACGTCACAATCTCCCCCATCATTACAATATCCCCGTCATCACAATCTCCCCGTACGTCACAATCTCCCCCATCATCACAATCTCCCCATCATCACAATCTCCCCGTACGTCACAATCTTCCCGTACGTCACAATCTCCCCATACGTCACAATCTCCCTGTACGTCACAATCTCCCCGTACATCACAATCTCCCCCTCGTCACAATCTCCCCGTACGTCACAATCTCCCCCATCATCACAATCTCCCCGTCATCACAATCTCCCCTCGTCACAATCTTCCCGTAGGTCACAATCTCCCCATACGTCACAATCTCCCCGTACGTCACAATCTCCCCATCATCACAATCTCCCAGTACGTCACAATATCCCCGTACGTCACAATCTCCCCCTCGTCACAATCTCCCCGTACGTCACAATCTCCCCCATCATCACAATCTCCCCTCGTCACAATCTTCCCGTACGTCACAATCTCCCCATACGTCACATTCTCCGTGTACGTCACAATCTCTCCATATGTCACAATCTCCCCCTCGTCACAATCTCCCCGTACGTCACAATCTCCCCCATCATCACAATTTCCCCGTCATCACAATCTCCCCTCGTCACAATCTTCCCGTACGTCACAATCTCTCTATACGTCACAATCTCCGTGTACGTCACAATCTCCCCGTACTTCACAATATCCCCGTACGTCACAATCTCCCCCTCGTCACAATCTCCCCGTACGTCACAATCTCCCCCTCATCACAATCTCCCTGTACGTCACAATCTCCCCCTCGTTACAATTTCCCCGTACGTCACAATCTCCCCCATCATCACAATTTCCCCGTCATCACAATCTCCCCTCGTCACAATCTTCCCGTACGTCACAATCTCCCTGTACGTCACAATCTCCCCGTACGTCACAATCTCCCTGTACGTCACAATCTCCTCACCGTTACAATCTCCCTGTACGTCACAATCTCCCCCTCGTCACAATCTCCCCCTCGTCACAATCTCCCCCTCGTCACAATCTCCCCGTACGTCACAATCTCCCCCATCATCACAATCTCCCCGTCAGCACAATCTCCCCGTATGTCACAATCTTCCCGTACGTCACAATCTCCCCATACGTCACAATCTCCCTGTACGTCACAATCTCCCCCATCATCACAATATCCCCGTCATCACAATCTCCCCGTACGTCACAATCTCCCCCATCATCACAATCTCCCCATCATCACAATCTCCCCGTACGTCACAATCTTCCCGTACGTCACAATCTCCCCATACATCACAATCTCCCTGTACGTCACAATCTCCCCGTACATCACAATCTCCCCCTCGTCACAATCTCCCCGTACGTCACAATCTCCCCCATCATCACAATCTCCCCGTCATCACAATCTCCCCTCGTCACAATCTTCCCGTAGGTCACAATCTCCCCATACGTCACAATCTCCCCGTACGTCACAATCTCCCCATCATCACAATCTCCCAGTACGTCACAATATCCCCGTACGTCACAATCTCCCCCTCGTCACAATCTCCCCGTACGTCACAATCTCCCCCATCATCACAATCTCCCCTCGTCACAATCTTCCCGTACGTCACAATCTCCCCATACGTCACATTCTCCGTGTACGTCACAATCTCTCCGTATGTCACAATCTCCCCCTCGTCACAATCTCCCCGTACGTCACAATCTCCCCCATCATCACAATTTCCCCGTCATCACAATCTCCCCTCGTCACAATCTTCCCGTACGTCACAATCTCTCTATACGTCACAATCTCCGTGTACGTCACAATCTCCCCGTACTTCACAATATCCCCGTACGTCACAATCTCCCCCTCGTCACAATCTCCCCGTACGTCACAATCTCCCCCTCGTCACAATCTCCCTGTACGTCACAATCTCCCCCTCGTTACAATTTCCCCGTACGTCACAATCTCCCCCATCATCACAATTTCCCCGTCATCACAATCTCCCCTCGTCACAATCTTCCCGTACGTCACAATCTCTCCATACGTCACAATCTCCGTGTACGTCACAATATCCCCGTACGTCACAATCTCCCCCTCGTCACAATCTCCCCGTACGTCACAATCTCCCCCTCGTCACAATCTCCCCCTCGTCACAATCTCCCCTCGTCACAATCTCCCTGTATGTCACAATCTCCCCCTCGTTACAATCTCCCCCTCGTCAGAATCTCCCAGTACGTCACAATCTCCCTGTACGTCACAATCTCCCCGTACGTCACAATCTCCCCCTCGTCACAATCTCCCCGTACTTCACAATCTCCCCGTACGTCACAATCTCCCCGTACGTCACAATATCCCCGTACTTCACAATCTCCCCATTGTCACAATCTCCCTGTACGTCACAATCTCCCCCTCGTCACAATCTCCCCCTCGTCACAATCTCCCCGTACGTCACAATCTCCCTGTACGTCACAATCTCCCCGTACGTCACAATCTCCCCGTACGTCACAATCTCCCCGTACGTCACAATCTCCCCGTACTTCACAATCTCCCCCTCGTCACAATCTCCCCATACGTCACAATCTCCCCATACCTCACAATCTCCCTGTATATCACAATCTCCCTGTATGTCACAATCTCCCTGTACGTCACAATCTCCCTGTACGTCACAATCTCCCTGTTTGTCACAATCTCCCCCTTGTCACAATCTCACCCTCGTCACAATCTCACCGTTCGTCACAATTTCCCCAATCTCACCATCATCACAATCTCCCTGTATGTCACAATCTCCCCGTACGTCACAATCTCCCTGTAGTCACAATCTCACCGCATGTCACAATCTCCCCCTCGTCACAATCTCCCCCTAGTCACAATCTCCCCGTACGTCACAATCTCCCCCTCGTCACCATCTCTCCCTAGTCATAATCTCACTGTACGTCACAATCTCCCTGTTCATCACAATCTCCCCGTACGTCACAATCTCCCTGTACGTCACAATCTCCCTGTACATCACAATCTCCCCCTCGTCACAATCTCCCCCTCGTCACAATCTCCCCCTCATTACAATCTCCCCGTACGTCACAATCTCCCCCATCATCACAATCTCCCCGTCAGCACAATCTCCCGGTACGTCACAATATTCCCGTACGTCACATTCTCCCCATACGTCACAATCTCCCTGTACATCACAATCTCCCCCATCATCACAATCTCCCCATCATCACAATCTCCCCATCATCACAATCTCCCCGTACGTCACAATCTCCCCCATCATCACAATCTCCCCGTCATCACAATCTCCCCGTATGTCACAATCTTCCCGTACGTCACAATCTCCCCATACATCACAATCTCCCTGTACGTCACAATCTCCCCATACGTCACAATCTCCCCCTCGTCACAATCTCCCCGTACGTCACAATCTCCCCCATCATCACAATCTCCCCGTCATCACAATCTCCCCTCGTCACAATCTCCCTGTACGTCACAATCTCCCCGTACGTCACAATCTCCCTGTACGTCACAATCTCCTCACCGTTACAACCTCCCTGTACGTCACAGTCTCCCCTTCCTCACAATCTCCCTCTCGTCACAATCTCCCCCTCGTCACAATCTCCCCGTACGTCACAATCTCCCCTACCATCACAATCTCCCCGTCAGCACAATCTCCCCGTACGTCACAATCTTCCCGTATGTCACAATCTCCCAATACGTCACAATCTCCCTGTACGTCACAATCTCCCCCATCATCACAATCTCCCCGTCATCACAATCTCCCCGTACGTCACAATCTCCCCCATCATCACAATCTCCCCGTCATCACAATCTCCCCGTACGTCACAATCTTCCCGTACGTCACAATCTCCCCATACGTCACAATCTCCCTGTACGTTACAATCTCCCCGTACATCACAATCTCGCCCTCGTCACAATCTCCCCGTACGTCACAATCTCCCCCATCATCACAATCTCCCCGTCATAACAATCTCCCCTCGTCACAATCTTCCCGTACGTCACAATCTCCCCATACGTCACAATCTCCCTGTATGTCACAATCTCCCCGTACGTCACAATCTCCCCCTCGTCACAATCTTCCCGTAGGTCACAATCTCCCCATACGTCACAATCTCCCCGTACGTCACAATCTCCCCATCATCACAATCTCCCAGTACGTCACAATATCCCCGTACGTCACAATCTCCCCCTCGTCACAATCTCCCCGTACGTCACAATCTCCCCCATCATCACAATCTCCCCTCGTCACAATCTTCCCGTACGTCACAATCTCCCCATACGTCACATTCTCCGTGTACGTCACAATCTCTCCGTATGTCACAATCTCCCCCTCGTCACAATCTCCCCGTACGTCACAATCTCCCCCATCATCACAATTTCCCCGTCATCACAATCTCCCCTCGTCACAATCTTCCCGTACGTCACAATCTCTCTATACGTCACAATCTCCGTGTACGTCACAATCTCCCCGTACTTCACAATATCCCCGTACGTCACAATCTCCCCCTCGTCACAATCTCCCCGTACGTCACAATCTCCCCCTCGTCACAATCTCCCTGTACGTCACAATCTCCCCCTCGTTACAATTTCCCCGTACGTCACAATCTCCCCCATCATCACAATTTCCCCGTCATCACAATCTCCCCTCGTCACAATCTTCCCGTACGTCACAATCTCCCTGTACGTCACAATCTCCCCGTACGTCACAATCTCCCTGTACGTCACAATCTCCTCACCGTTACAATCTCCCTGTACGTCACAATCTCCCCCTCGTCACAATCTCCCCCTCGTCACAATCTCCCCCTCGTCACAATCTCCCCGTACGTCACAATCTCCCCCATCATCACAATCTCCCCGTCAGCACAATCTCCCCGTATGTCACAATCTTCCCGTACGTCACAATCTCCCCATACGTCACAATCTCCCTGTACGTCACAATCTCCCCCATCATCACAATATCCCCGTCATCACAATCTCCCCGTACGTCACAATCTCCCCCATCATCACAATCTCCCCATCATCACAATCTCCCCGTACGTCACAATCTTCCCGTACGTCACAATCTCCCCATACGTCACAATCTCCCTGTACGTCACAATCTCCCCGTACATCACAATCTCCCCCTCGTCACAATCTCCCCGTACGTCACAATCTCCCCCATCATCACAATCTCCCCGTCATCACAATCTCCCCTCGTCACAATCTTCCCGTAGGTCACAATCTCCCCATACGTCACAATCTCCCCATACGTCACAATCTCCCCATCATCACAATCTCCCAGTACGTCACAATATCCCCGTACGTCACAATCTCCCCCTCGTCACAATCTCCCCGTACGTCACAATCTCCCCCATCATCACAATCTCCCCTCGTCACAATCTTCCCGTACGTCACAATCTCCCCATACGTCACATTCTCCGTGTACGTCACAATCTCTCCGTATGTCACAATCTCCCCCTCGTCACAATCTCCCCGTACGTCACAATCTCCCCCATCATCACAATTTCCCCGTCATCACAATCTCCCCTCGTCACAATCTTCCCGTACGTCACAATCTCTCTATACGTCACAATCTCCGTGTACGTCACAATCTCCCCGTACTTCACAATATCCCCGTACGTCACAATCTCCCCCTCGTCACAATCTCCCCGTACGTCACAATCTCCCCCTCGTCACAATCTCCCTGTACGTCACAATCTCCCCCTCGTTACAATTTCCCCGTACGTCACAATCTCCCCCATCATCACAATTTCCCCGTCATCACAATCTCCCCTCGTCACAATCTTCCCGTACGTCACAATCTCTCCATACGTCACAATCTCCGTGTACGTCACAATATCCCCGTACGTCACAATCTCCCCCTCGTCACAATCTCCCCGTACGTCACAATCTCCCCCTCGTCACAATCTCCCCCTCGTCACAATCTCCCCTCGTCACAATCTCCCTGTATGTCACAATCTCCCCCTCGTTACAATCTCCCCCTCGTCAGAATCTCCCAGTACGTCACAATCTCCCTGTACGTCACAATCTCCCCGTACGTCACAATCTCCCCCTCGTCACAATCTCCCCGTACTTCACAATCTCCCCGTACGTCACAATCTCCCCGTACGTCACAATATCCCCGTACTTCACAATCTCCCCATTGTCACAATCTCCCTGTACGTCACAATATCCCCCTCGTCACAATCTCCCCCTCGTCACAATCTCCCCGTACGTCACAATCTCCCTGTACGTCACAATCTCCCCGTACGTCACAATCTCCCCGTACGTCACAATCTCCCCGTACGTATCAATCTCCCCGTACTTCACAATCTCCCCCTCGTCACAATCTCCCCATACGTCACAATCTCCCCATACCTCACAATCTCCCTGTATGTCACAATCTCCCTGTATGTCACAATCTCCCTGTACGTCACAATCTCCCTGTACGTCACAATCTCCCCGTTTGTCACAATCTCCCCCTTGTCACAATCTCACCCTCGTCACAATCTCACCGTTCGTCACAATTTCCCCAATCTCACCATCATCACAATCTCCCTGTATGTCACAATCTCCCCGTACGTCACAATCTCCCTGTAGTCACAATCTCACCGCATGTCACAATCTCCCCCTCGTCACAATCTCCCCCTAGTCACAATCTCCCCGTACGTCACAATCTCCCCCTCGTCACCATCTCTCCCTAGTCATAATCTCACTGTACGTCACAATCTCCCTGTTCATCACAATCTCCCCGTACGTCACAATCTCCCTGTACGTCACAATCTCCCTGTACATCACAATCTCCCCCTCGTCACAATCTCCCCCTCGTCACAATCTCCCCCTCATTACAATCTCCCCGTACGTCACAATCTCCCCCATCATCACAATCTCCCCGTCAGCACAATCTCCCGGTACGTCACAATATTCCCGTACGTCACATTCTCCCCATACGTCACAATCTCCCTGTACATCACAATCTCCCCCATCATCACAATCTCCCCATCATCACAATCTCCCCATCATCACAATCTCCCCGTACGTCACAATCTCCCCCATCATCACAATCTCCCCGTCATCACAATCTCCCCGTATGTCACAATCTTCCCGTACGTCACAATCTCCCCATACATCACAATCTCCCTGTACGTCACAATCTCCCCATACGTCACAATCTCCCCCTCGTCACAATCTCCCCGTACGTCACAATCTCCCCCATCATCACAATCTCCCCGTCATCACAATCTCCCCTCGTCACAATCTCCCTGTACGTCACAATCTCCCCGTACGTCACAATCTCCCTGTACGTCACAATCTCCTCACCGTTACAACCTCCCTGTACGTCACAGTCTCCCCTTCCTCACAATCTCCCTCTCGTCACAATCTCCCCCTCGTCACAATCTCCCCGTACGTCACAATCTCCCCTACCATCACAATCTCCCCGTCAGCACAATCTCCCCGTACGTCACAATCTTCCCGTATGTCACAATCTCCCAATACGTCACAATCTCCCTGTACGTCACAATCTCCCCCATCATCACAATCTCCCCGTCATCACAATCTCCCCGTACGTCACAATCTCCCCCATCATCACAATCTCCCCGTCATCACAATCTCCCCGTACGTCACAATCTTCCCGTACGTCACAATCTCCCCATACGTCACAATCTCCCTGTACGTTACAATCTCCCCGTACATCACAATCTCGCCCTCGTCACAATCTCCCCGTACGTCACAATCTCCCCCATCATCACAATCTCCCCGTCATAACAATCTCCCCTCGTCACAATCTTCCCGTACGTCACAATCTCCCCATACGTCACAATCTCCCTGTATGTCACAATCTCCCCGTACGTCACAATCTCCCCCTCGTCACAATCTCCCCGTACGTCACAATCTCCCCCATCATCACAATTTCCCTGTCATCACAATCTCCCCTCGTCACAATCTTCCCGTACGTCACAATCTCTCCATACGTCACAATCTCCGTGTACGTCGCAATATCCCCGTACGTCACAATCTCCCCCTCGTTACAATCTCCCCGTACGTCACAATCTCCCCCTCGCCACAATCTCCCCCTCGTCACAATCTCCCCTCGTCACAATCTCCCTGTACGTCACAATCTCCCCCTCGTCACAATCTCCCCCTCGTCACAATCTCCCCGTACGTCACAACCTCCCTGTACGTCACAATCTCCCCCTCGTCACAATCTCCCCCTCGTCACAATCTCCCCCTCGTCACAATCTCCCCGTACGTCACAATCTCCCTGTACGTCACAATCTCCCCATACGTCACAATCACCCCGTACTTCACAATCTCCCCGTACGTCACAATCTCCCCATACGTCACAATCTCCCTGTACGTCACAATCTCCCTGTACGTCACAATCTCCATTTACGTCACAATCTCCCTGTACGTCACAATCTCCCTGTATGTCACAATCTCCCCCTCGTCACAATCTCCCCCTCGTCACAATCTCCCCGTTCGTCACAATTTCCCCAATCTCCCCATCATCACAATCTCCCTGTACGTCACAATCTCCCCGTACGTCACAATCTCCCCGTAGTCACAATCTCACCGTATGTCACAATCTCGCCCTCGTCACAATCTCCCCCTTGTCACAATCTCCCCGTACGTCACAATCTCCCCCTCGTCACCATCTCCCCCTAGTCATAATCTCACCGTACGTCACAATCTCCCTGTACATCACAATCTCCCCGTACGTCACAATCTCCCTGTACGTCACAATCTCCCCGTACGTCACAATCTCCCTGTACGTCACAATCTCCTCACCGTTACAATCTCCCTGTACGTCACAATCTCCCCCTCGTCACAATCTCCCCCTCGTCACAATCTCCCCCTCGTCACAATCTCCCCGTACGTCACAATCTCCCCCATCATCACAATCTCCCCGTCAGCACAATCTCCCCGTATGTCACAATCTTCCCGTACGTCACAATCTCCCCATACGTCACAATCTCCCTGTACGTCACAATCTCCCCCATCATCACAATATCCCCGTCATCACAATCTCCCCGTACGTCACAATCTCCCCCATCATCACAATCTCCCCATCATCACAATCTCCCCGTACGTCACAATCTTCCCGTACGTCACAATCTCCCCATACGTCACAATCTCCCTGTACGTCACAATCTCCCCGTACATCACAATCTCCCCCTCGTCACAATCTCCCCGTACGTCACAATCTCCCCCATCATCACAATCTCCCCGTCATCACAATCTCCCCTCGTCACAATCTTCCCGTAGGTCACAATCTCCCCATACGTCACAATCTCCCCGTACGTCACAATCTCCCCATCATCACAATCTCCCAGTACGTCACAATATCCCCGTACGTCACAATCTCCCCCTCGTCACAATCTCCCCGTACGTCACAATCTCCCCCATCATCACAATCTCCCCTCGTCACAATCTTCCCGTACGTCACAATCTCCCCATACGTCACATTCTCCGTGTACGTCACAATCTCTCCGTATGTCACAATCTCCCCCTCGTCACAATCTCCCCGTACGTCACAATCTCCCCCATCATCACAATTTCCCCGTCATCACAATCTCCCCTCGTCACAATCTTCCCGTACGTCACAATCTCTCTATACGTCACAATCTCCGTGTACGTCACAATCTCCCCGTACTTCACAATATCCCCGTACGTCACAATCTCCCCCTCGTCACAATCTCCCCGTACGTCACAATCTCCCCCTCGTCACAATCTCCCTGTACGTCACAATCTCCCCCTCGTCACAATCTCCCCCTCGTCACAATCTCCCCGTACGTCACAATCTCCCTGTACGTCACAATCTCCCCGTACGTCACAATCACCCCGTACTTCACAGTTAAAAGGGTAAAACCTATTCCTATATCTTGTTACTGGCAAAGGAGGTCTCATAATGTAAATGCTCACCCCGAGCCCTCAATACTCTGATGGTGCGCTGTTTTTGAGCTGTACGCCTTTTGGCGTCTTCTGATCCAACACCAGTGGAGACTAAAGGGGCTCTAAGAAAAGCCGTCTCGGGTGTGGACAAATAAAAATTCAAGGACAGTGCCAATATTATCATTATCAGAGTTGTCTCTTTTGTTTGCATTTTGACTGCTTGTGTTGTGGTTATTGCAAACGTGATGCCTTGAATAAAGGTGTCAGTATTTTTTGTGCCAGTTAAAAGGGCTAAAACCCATTACTATATCTTGTTACTGGCAAAGGAGGTCTCGTAATGTAAAAAATCAAAACTACTCGCCCCTAAAACTTTCGTGGTAACTATTGCATGGCTTTCTATCATGAGCGCGTATTTTCATTTAGATTCATAGGTTGTTGTTGTTGGTGGTGGTGGTTTTTATTCACGACTTTTGCGTGAACGGAAAGGACACAATTCCGCCCATTTTTCTCGTTGAAAATCGGTACATTTAAAAAAAAACATTCGCAGACCTGGTCACAAAAGCAGAGTAATATGAGGCGCACAGAGTAATATGAGGCGCACCGCCCCCCTGATTAATATTCATGAGCTGCAACGCCCCCTCTAATGAATATTCATGAGATGCAACCACGCCCCCCCTCTAATTTATATTCACGAAAAGCAACGCCCCCTAAAAATATATTCATGAGATGCCCCGCCCCCTGATTAATATTCATGAGATGCAACGCCCCCTCCCCCCCGTCTCTCTAATTAATATTCATGAGACACAACGCCCCCTAAAAATATATTCATGAGATGCCCCGCCCCCTGATGAACATGCATGAGATGCAACGCCCCCTCTAATGAATATTCATGAGATGCAACGCCCCCTCACACACTCACATCCGACACACCGCCCCCCCTATGACATCGGCGTTATTGGTACAGCCCGATAGGCGTCATCGCCCGCGGACTCTACCAACTTCCCCAACCCCGCCGCCACGGGGGGGGTGGGTCGGGATCTGTGGTCATGACGTCACAACAGAACATTATTTAAACAACAACAACAACAAAAAACACTCAATTATAATCGCATCGCATTTACCCATTGTTGTTATCGTCGTTGTTGGCGCTACTGCCACGCAGCTATTTAATTAAATTAAAAATAATCGACGTTAATTTAACCACCCCTCCCCGCCGCCTCAACCCCGCTTTAACGTGAATAGTTTCACCCACAGCCGCCAATCTCAGTTGGTACAGTCCACGTAGAGAGTATAAATACGCGGGGTAGTCGGTGACGCGGCTTCCTCTGCGCGCGCACGACGGCCGTTGGTCCCCTTCGCTTCCGCCGCCTCTCTGCCGCGTGTCACTCCGCGCCCGGGACTCTTTTTTTCGTGTGTGCTCTCGCCGCCGGTGCATTTTTGGTAAGCTGGTACGCAACAAACAAAAAGAAGATTTTACAACGAGACAAAAATAAAAAAAATATCCCGCGCGATTCTGGTGCGTTGGCCGGGTTAAATTGCGAGGTGATAATTAACGGAAGTTTTGTAAAACGTTTTTAAAAAAATGTAATTTTAATTTGCGCGTCACGGGTTTTTTATAACATGGTGGCCGGGGTGGGTGGAGGGAGGCGTTTGCATTTCGTAGTCCGCATAGTCGGCGCTCGATCCCCATTGGCCGCGCCCTTTGTGCCACGTGGCGCACCATGCCCGGCGGCGATTGGCGGACGTGGCGGGGCCGGTCAGTGGTGGGCGGAGCTGGAGGCGTATCCGCGGTGGGAAATTAAATTGCGGGGCCTATTTTTTAAAAACCGATAAAGTTGTCAAATTAAAAAAAAAACTTTTAACGTTTAAAAACAAATAATCTTTTTTTAAAATAAGTTTTGTAAAAAATATAATTGTTCGAACGCTTCTATGAAATGTTACGCTCGCAACTGTCAGGATACATTTTAGAAGCTTTACGTTTCCATTGAAAACCTATTTGCCTTAAAACAAATAATTTAAGTGTTCAGTAAGTTTGTGTAGTTGTTTGTGTAGTTTGTGTAGTTGTTTGTGTAGTTGTTGCTTGTGTAGTTGTTTGTGTTGTCCGTAAGTTGCTTTTTGCTGTGTCCTGGTGGGGTGTCACTGTGTGTGTCACTGTGTGTGTCTCACTGTGTGTGTCACTGTCACTGTGTGTGTCACTGTCACTGTGTGTGTCACTGTGTCACTGTGTGTGTCACTGTCACTGTGTGTCACTGTCACTGTGTGTCACTGTCACTGTGTGTGTCACTGTCACTGTGTGTCACTGTCACTGTGTGTGTCACTGTGTGTCACTGTCACTGTGTGTCACTGTCACTGTGTGTGTCACTGTCACTGTGTGTGTCACTGTGTGTGTCACTGTCACTGTGTGTGTCACTGTGTGTCACTGTCACTGTGTGTGTCACTGTCACTGTGTGTCACTTTGTTGTAGTGTGATGCTGATGATTGCAGACACACGCAGACACGCACACGCAGACACCCACACACACACGTCCGTGGTAGTGGTGATAGTGGTTGTGGTAGTGGTGGTAATGGTTGTGGTAGTGGTGGTAGTGGTAGTGGTGGTAGTGGTATTGATCATGATGGTGGTGGTAATGGTAGTGGTGGTAATGGTTGTGGTAGTGGTGGTAGTGGTAATGATCATGATGGTGGTGGTAATGGTTGTGGTGGTAATGGGCGTGGCAGTAATGGTTGTGGTGGTAATGATTGTGGTGGTAATGGTCGTGATGGTGGTGGTAGTGGTTGTGATGGTAATGGTTGTGATGGTAATGGTTGTGGTGGTAATGGTCGTGGTGGTAATGGTCGTGGTGGTAATGGTCGTGGTGGTAATGGTCGTGGTGGTGGTGGTGGTAATGGTTGTGGTGGTAATGGTTGTGGTGGTAATGGTCGTGATGGTGGTGGTAGTGATTGTGGTGGTAATGGTCGTGATGGTGGTAGTGGTTGTGGTGGTAATGGTCGTGATGGTGGTAGTGGTTGTGGTGGTAATGGTTGTGGTGGTAATGGTTGTGGTGGTAATGGTCGTGGTGGTAATGGTCGTGACGGTGGTGGTAATGGTCGTGGTGGTAATGGTCGTGGTGGTAATGGTCGTGGTGGTAATGGTCGTGGTGGTAATGGTCGTGGTGGTAATGGTCGTGGTGGTAATGGTCGTGGTGGTAATGGTCGTGGTGGTAATGGTCGTGGTGGTAATGGTCGTGGTGGTAATGGTCGTGGTGGTAATGGTCGCGGTGGTAATGGTCGCGGTGGTAATGGTCGCGGTGGTAATGGTTGTGACGGTGGTGGTAATGGTGGTGGTGGTTTATCCGTGACCTTTCGTGCGGTGGCGGTGGTGGTGGCGGTGGTGATAATCCGCCGATTTGCTCAGGAATCCCCCTCGCTAATGAGCTCCTCCCTCCCCTCGCCCCCAATCCCGAATTAACTCTTCATTCTCACTCGGTGGGTTTCACGGTGGCCGTGTGGGTGGGTGGGTCAATAGTGGGTGGGTTCACAGTGGCCGTGTGGGTGGGGTTCACGATGGCCGTGTGGGTGGGTCAATGGTGGGTGGGTTCACAGTGGCCGTGTGGGTGAGTGGGTGGATTTCACCGTGGCTGTGTGGGTGGGTGGGTCAATGGTGGGTGGGTTCACAATGGCCATGTGGGTGGGGTTCACGATGGCCGTGTGGGTGAGTGGGTGGATTTCACGGTGGCCGTGTGGGTGGGTGGGTCAATGGTGGGTGGGGTTCACGATGGCCGTGTGGGTGGGTGGGTCAATGGTGGGTGGGTTCACAGTGGCCGTATAGGTTGGTGGGGTTCACGGTGTCCGTGTGGGTGGGCGAGTCAATGGTGGGTGGGGTTCACGATGGCCGTGTGGGTGAGTGGGTGGATTTCACGGTGGCCGTGTGGGTGGGTCGGTCAATGGTGGGTGGCTTCACAATGGCTGTGTGGGTGAGTGGGTGGATTTCACGGTGGCCGTGTGGGTGGGTCAATGGTGGGTGGGTTCACAATGGCCGTGTGGGTGAGTGGGTGGATTTCACGGTGGCCGTGTGGGTGGGTCAATGGTGGGTGGGTTCACAGTGACCGTGTGGGTGGGTGGATTTCACGGTGGCCGTGTGGGTGGGTGAGTCAATGGTGGGTGGGGTTCACGATGGCCGTGTGGGTGAGTGGGTGGATTTCACGGTGGCCGTGTGGGTGAGTGGATTGGTTCACGATGGCCGAGTGGGTGGGTTCACGGTGGGTGGGTGGGGTTCACGATTGCCGTGTGGGTGGGTGGGGTTCACAGTGGCCGTGTGGGTGGGTGGAGTTCACGATGGCCGTGTGGGTGGGGTTGACGGTGGCCGTGTGGGTGGGTTCACGGTGGGTGGAGTTCACGATGGCCGTGTGGGTGGGTTCACGGTGGGTGGATTTCACGGTGACCGTGTGGGTGGGTGGATTGGTTCACGATGGCCGAGTGGGTGGGTGGGGTTCACGGTGTCCGTGTGGGTGGGTGGGTCAATGGTGGGTGGGTTCACAGTGACCGTGTGGGTGGGTGGATTTCACGGTGGCCGTGTGGGTGGGTGAGTCAATGGTGGGTGGGGTTCACGATGGCCGTGTGGGTGAGTGGGTGGATTTCACGGTGGCCGTGTGGGTGAGTGGATTGGTTCACGATGGCCGAGTGGGTGGGTTCACGGTGGGTGGGTGGGGTTCACGATTGCCGTGTGGGTGGGTGGGGTTCACAGTGGCCGTGTGGGTGGGTGGAGTTCACGATGGCCGTGTGGGTGGGGTTGACGGTGGCCGTGTGGGTGGGTTCACGGTGGGTGGAGTTCACGATGGCCGTGTGGGTGGGTTCACGGTGGGTGGATTTCACGGTGACCGTGTGGGTGGGTGGATTGGTTCACGATGGCCGAGTGGGTGGGTTCACGGTGGGTGGAGTTCACGGTGGCCGTGTGGGTGGGTGGGGTTGACGATGGCCGTGTGGGGTGGGTTGTGTTCTGTCGCACAACACTGCAGTTACATCATTATCAAACACAATGCATCGTATAACACTGCAGTTACATTATTGCATCGTGTGTGTGTGTGTGTAGTCCCACCGTGGTGTGATGTCGGCATTCGGTGTGACGCGTGGCGTGTGTGATGTTGTAGAGAGATAGTGTAGCGGTTAGCGCGCTGTCTGTGTGTGTCTGTGTGTGTCTGTGTGTGTCTGTGTGTGTCTGTGTGTGTCTGTGTGTGTCTGTACAGGTGTGTGTGTGTGTGTGGGGAGCGATAGTGTAGTAGTGGTTAGCGCTACGCTGCGCTATGAACCTGGTGACCCGGGTTCGATTCCCGCTCACGGCCAACACCGCCGGTGACGATTATCCGAACCGGTCCCGGGCCTCCCCTAGGTCGACTCGGCCTCAAATGGGTACCCTGGTGCGGTGTCTAAAAACATCGCCACTGGGGAGACAAAGGCGGTCGGGCGTGGTGCCGGCCACCCACCCCCCTCGTGTACCGTTACCGGCCTTCATAGGTGCTCGCTAATAGCACTTGCCCCTACAGTCTGTTAAGGCTACACGGGGGATCTTTGTCTTTTGTGATGTTGCAGAGAGATGGAGCGAACTTTCTTGGCGGTGAAACCCGACGGAGTCCAGAGGGGACTGGTGGGCGAGATTGTGGGCCGCTTCGAGAAGAAGGGATTCCACCTCGTCGCCCTCAAGATGATTCACGTGAGGCGCTCGCTCGGGGGCTCGCTCAGACTCGTTCAGACTCACTCGCTCACTCACTCGCTCATAGACTCGCTCGCTCACTCACTCGCTCATAGACTCGCTCGCTCACTTACTCGCTCATAGACTCGCTCGCTCACTTACTCGCTCATAGACTCGCTCGCTCAGAGACTCGCTCGCTCAGAGACTCGCTCGCTCAGAGACTCGCTCGCTCAGACTCACTCGCTCAGAGACTCGCTCGCTCAGAGACTCGCTCGCTCAGAGACTCGCTCGCTCAGACTCACTCGCTCAGAGACTCGCTCGCTCAGACTCGCTCGCTCAGAGACTCGCTCAGAGACTCGCTCAGGCTCGCTCGCTCAGACTCGCTTGCTCAGAGACTCGCTCGCTCAGAGACTCGCTCGCTCATAGACTCGCTCGCTCAGACTCACCGACGGAGTCCAGAGGGGACTGGTGGGCGAGATTGTGGGCCGCTTCGAGAAGAAGGGATTCCACCTCGTCGCCCTCAAGATGATTCACGTGAGGAGCTCGCTCGCTCGGACTCGGAGGCTCGCTCAGACTCGCTCGCTCAGAGACTCGCTCGCTCAGTCGCTCAGAGACTCGCTCGGGAGGCTCGCTGAGACTCGTTCAGGCTCGCTCGCTCAGACTCACTCGCTCAGACTCGCTTGTTCAGACTCACTCGCTCAGAGACTCGCTCGCTCAGACTCACTCGCTCAGACTCACTCGCTCAGACTCACCGACGGAGTCCAGAGGGGACTGGTGGGCGAGATTGTGGGCCGCTTCGAGAAGAAGGGATTCCACCTCGTCGCCCTCAAGATGATTCACGTGAGGCGCTCGCTCGGGGGCTCGCTCAGACTCGTTCAGACTCGCTCGCTCACTCACTCGCTCATAGACTCGCTCGCTCACTCACTCGCTCATAGACTCGCTCGCTCACTCACTCGCTCATAGGCTCGCTCGCTCACTCACTCGCTCATAGACTCGCTCGCTCACTTACTCGCTCATAGGCTCGCTCGCTCACTCACTCGCTCAGAGACTCGCTCGCTCAGACTCACCGACGGAGTCCAGAGGGGACTGGTGGGCGAGATTGTGGGCCGCTTCGAGAAGAAGGGATTCCACCTCGTCGCCCTCAAGATGATTCACGTGAGGCGCTCGCTCAGGGGCTCGCTCAGACTCGCTCGCTCACTCACTCGCTCATAGACTCACTCGCTCACTCACTCGCTCATAGACTCGCTCGCTCACTCACTCGCTCATAGACTCACTCGCTCACTTACTCGCTCATAGACTCGCTCGCTCAGACTCGCTCGCTCAGAGACTCGCTCGCTCAGACTCGCTCGCTCAGAGACTCACTCGCTCAGACTCGCTCAGACTCGCTCAGACTCGCTCAGACTCGCTCAGACTCGCTCAGACTCGCTCAGACTCGCTCAGACTCGCTCAGACTCGCTCAGACTCGCTCAGACTCGCTCAGACTCGCTCAGACTCGCTCAGACTCGCTCAGACTCGCTCAGACTCGCTCAGACTCGCTCAGACTCGCTCAGACTCGCTCAGACTCGCTCAGACTCGCTCAGACTCGCTCAGACTCGCTCAGACTCGCTCAGACTCGCTCAGACTCGCTCAGACTCGCTCAGACTCGCTCAGACTCGCTCAGACTCGCTCAGACTCGCTCAGACTCGCTCAGACTCGCTCAGACTCGCTCAGACTCGCTCAGACTCGCTCAGACTCGCTCAGACTCGCTCAGACTCGCTCAGACTCGCTCAGACTCGCTCAGACTCGCTCAGACTCGCTCAGACTCGCTCAGACTCGCTCAGACTCGCTCAGACTCGCTCAGACTCGCTCAGACTCGCTCAGACTCGCTCAGACTCGCTCAGACTCGCTCAGACTCGCTCAGACTCGCTCAGACTCGCTCAGACTCGCTCAGACTCGCTCAGACTCGCTCAGACTCGCTCAGACTCGCTCAGACTCGCTCAGACTCGCTCAGACTCGCTCAGACTCGCTCAGACTCGCTCAGACTCGCTCAGACTCGCTCAGACTCGCTCAGACTCGCTCAGACTCGCTCAGACTCGCTCAGACTCGCTCAGACTCGCTCAGACTCGCTCAGACTCGCTCAGACTCGCTCAGACTCGCTCAGACTCGCTCAGACTCGCTCAGACTCGCTCAGACTCGCTCAGACTCGCTCAGACTCGCTCAGACTCGCTCAGACTCGCTCAGACTCGCTCAGACTCGCTCAGACTCGCTCAGACTCGCTCAGACTCGCTCAGACTCGCTCAGACTCGCTCAGACTCGCTCAGACTCGCTCAGACTCGCTCAGACTCGCTCAGACTCGCTCAGACTCGCTCAGACTCGCTCAGACTCGCTCAGACTCGCTCAGACTCGCTCAGACTCGCTCAGACTCGCTCAGACTCGCTCAGGCTCGCTCAGGCTCGCTCAGGCTCGCTCAGAGAATCGAGATGATTCACGCGAGTACTTGCAGACACCACTCCACTTACAACCCACAGATCCACCCCTACAGAGACCCACAGATCCACCCCTACAGAGACCCACAGATCCACACCTACAGAGACCCACAGATCCACACCTACAGAGACCCACAGATCCACACCTCCCAGAGACCCACAGATCCACACCTCCCAGAGACCCACACCTCCAGAAACCCACAGATCCACACCTCCCAGAGACCCACAGATCCACACCTCCAGAGACCCACAGATCCACACCTACAGAGACCCACGCCTCCAGAGACCCACAGATCCACACCTACAGAGACCCACAGATCCACACCTACAGAGACCCACAGATCTACACCTACAGAGACCCACAGATCCACACCTCCAGAGACCCACGGATCTACACCTCCAGAGACCCACAGATCCACGAGACCTCCAGTGACCCACAGATCCACACCTCCAGAGACCCCACATATCCACGAGACCTCCTGTAGGCCAGGCGAGGTAGTCAACATCTCACCACTGGGATAGAGACGCGCACGGACCCCACATCATACAGCAGGTATCGTCAGTGTCACGGCATCGAACCCGCGAGTCCTCCTGTAGACCGGGCGAGGTAGTCAACATCTCACCGCCTGAGAGAGACGCACACACTGGTGGATCCATTGGGGGGGGGGTGTGGGGTGGGGGTAGCACGTGCCCTAATTTTCCAGCAGATCATTGGGGTTTATTAATAACTAGCCCTTTGCCCCATCCCTGGCGACGGGGGTTGTGATATCCGGCGGACCAATTTGCGCGCAGGGTATCATCGTTCGTACCCTGTGTGGAAATGTTACCGGCGGCGAACCTCGCGCGAAACGTTGCCGTCCAAGCTCTTCGGTGAATTTCCACCGCAGCGCTTGTACGTGTTTTTTAACCGGCCTTCAATCGGGGGGCCCCATTTCTTTTTTCCTAGGTACGCGCGAGCTGCAATATTAAAGCCGTGGCGTTCACATTTTCGCGGGTGGCGATTGTTTTAAAAAAAACAAAATTTTTTCTTGAGGATGAAATTATTATTTTTCTCGATTTACTTTCACGTGAATCTCTCGCACTGCGTAGCTCCGCATTTGAACTCGCCCCTGGGGTTTTCTCCGACGCCTTATTTCCCTCCTCCCCCTCCCCCTGCTATAGCCCGCCATTGGTTGCAATCGTTTCGAATTGGCCCGTACCGGCCGTCTGGGAAACGTGACGGAGAGACGCGCAAATGTTTTTTTTTTATCGTCGGCCGGAAGCGAAAAATTTTGACTCTCGCTACCCTCCCCCCGCCCCCCTTTTATAGTTCATAGTTAGTTCATTTATTTTGGTATAGCCCCTGTGAGCCATTTGGCTCTTGAATCGGGTGCTACCGCAACAAACCAACAAAAAACACGAACAAGGAAAACATCTTAAAGTGACTTTGTGTGTGTTGACTGTGTGCAAACAGAAAATCCAGGAAAAAAAATATCAAAATGTTCCTGAAGTAGCTCCGTGTACACCACCCAAGGCTGTGTGCAAAAATCCCAGTGGGATGCAAGTCAAAATAACAACAACAACAACAACAACCACAACAACAACAACAACCACAAGACGACTAAGATTAAGGCCATCAGTCTAACTCCGTACTACAATAAACAAAAAAACATGGCCAAAACAAACAAAAAAAACTTTTCGAAATCACCAAAATAAAAGCCATAAATGCAACGTAACGGTGATCATAGGGACCGTGACCGAATGTTTTAACAATAAACTACGTAAATAAATTATAACACCCAAAATCTAGGGCCATAATTTAGGCCACTGAATGGCAGCGGCAGCTAGGGGGGTGTGTACAACTCTTCTAGAGCAGTTTTTGAGTGAAGATCTCATAGCTGGTGATTCAAGTTTCAGTTTATTGGCAATAGCATTCCAGACCCTGGGGGGCATCAATTAGCAAAAGGCCCTTCCTCCGTTTTTTTGTACGGCAATAGGGGAATGTGAAGCTGGTCAATGATGGGCTTTCGAGCGCTGAAGAAATAATTACCGGGGGTACCAAATCATAGGCACTGTGACCGAATGTTTAACAATAAACCACATAAATAAATTATAACACCCAAAATCTAGGGCCATAATTTAGGCCACTGAATGGCAGTGGCAGCTAGGGGGGTGTGTACAACTCCTCTAGAGCAGTTTTTTGAGCGAAGATCTCTCATTGGTAGCGATTCAAGTTTCAGTTTATTGGCAATAGCATTCCAGACCCTGGGGGGCATCAATTAGCAAAAGGCCCTTCCTCCTGTTTTTGTACGGCAATAGGGGAATGTGAAGCTGGTCAATGATGGGCTTTCGAGCGCTGAAGAAATAATTACCGGGGGTACCAAATCATAGGCACTGTGACCGAATGTTTAACAATAAACCACGTAAATAAATTATAACACCCAAAATCTAGGGCCATAATTTAGGCCACTGAATGGCAGTGGCAGCTAGGGGGGTGTGTACAACTCCTCTAGAGCAGTTTTTGAGCGAAGATCTCATAGCTGGTGATTCAAGTTGCAGTTTATTGGCAATAGCATTCCAGACCCTGGGGGGCATCAATAGCAAAAGCCCTTCCTCCGGTTTTTGTACGGCAATAGGGGAATGTGAAGCTGGTCAATGATGGGCTTTCGAGCGCTGAAGAAATAATTACCGGGGGTACCAAATCATAGGGACTGTGACCGAATGTTTAACAATAAACTACATAAATAAATTATAACACCAAAATCTAGGGCCATAATTTAGGCCACTGAATGGCAGTGGCAGCTAGGGGGGTGTGTACAACTCCTCTAGAGCAGTTTTTGAGCGAAGATCTCTCATAGGTAACGATTCAAGTTTCAGTTTATTGGCAATAGCATTCCAGACCCTGGGGGGCATCAATTAGCAAAAGGCCCTTCCTCCGGTTTTTGTACGGCAATAGGGGAATGTGAAGCTGGTCAATGATGGGCTTTCGAGCGCCGAAGAAATAATTACCGGGGGTACCAAATCCGCCCTGGTTTGCCGCGTGTTTATTGTTCATTTGATTAACTTCGGTGGGGGTAAATGTGAACGCTATAAAACGAGTTTCCGTGAAGTAGTTTGTTTGTTTTTTAATTTGCTTGCGGTGGTAATGAGAGGGGTGGGTGGGGTGCCTCTTTAACGTACTGATGCGGCGGCGATTTTAATATATTTTTCCACCGCCACGCTCTTTCCCGTGGAAATGAAACGCCGTCGTATTTGAAGCGACTTCGCACGGGGCGGGGGGGGGGATAAAATAAAAATCTTTCAGCCCGCTCGACCTTGTTCCGCGCGGGTGTGAACATCCACCCGCTCGGGATTATTGAGATTGAGCTCCTCACCTCCTCCACCACCACCTTCACCTCCACCACCACCTTAACCTCCACCACCACCTTAACCTCCACCACCACCTTAACCTCCACCAGCACCACCTTCACCACCACCACCTCCTCCACCACCACCTTCACCTCCACCACCACCTTCACCTCCACCACCACCACCACCACTACCTTCATCTCCTCCACCACCACCTTCACCACCAGCATCTCCTCCACCACCACCTTCACCTCCACCACCAGCATCTCCACCACCACCTCCACCACCTTCACCACCACCCTCACCACCTCCACCACCACCACCTTCATCTCCACCACCACCTCCACCACCACCTCCTTCACCTCCACCACCACCACCTTCACCACCACCATCACCTTCACCACCACCACCTTCACCACCACCATCACCTTCACCACCACCACCATCACCACCACCACCTTCACCTCCACCACCACCTTCACCTCCACCACCACCTTCACCTCCACCACCACCTTCACCTCCACCACCACCACCTCCTTCACCTCCACCACCACCTTCACCTCCACCACCACCTTCACCTCCACCACCACCACCTCCTTCACCTCCACCACCACCTTCACCTCCACCACCACCTTCACCTTCACCTCCACCACCACCTCCACCACCAGCATCTCCACCACCACCTTCACCACCACCTTCACCACCACCTCCACCACCACCTTCACCACCACCACCACCTTCACCACCACCACCCCCACCACCACCACCAGCAGCCAAGGAAGGCCCAAGGTGGAGGGGGAGGGGGGGAAGGTTTTTCTCTGACGTCACCATTCTCACGCCAAAACTCGTGGGCGTCCCTGGCCACCCCAGAACGCCCAGCGGCTGTCTTGTGACTGACCCGCCGATTTATAAAACCGCTGGATTTTTACTTCACCCGGCTTGGATTCGTGTCTTGGATTAAGTCGGGGTGGTGGCTGGTGGCGGCGGTGGTGGTGGTGGTGGGTGGTGGTGGTGGGCGGTGGTGGTGGCTGGTGGCAGTGGTGGTGGTGGTGGTGGTGGGTGGCGGTGGTGGTGGTGGGCGGTGGTGGTGGTGGGCGGTGGTGGTGGTGGGCGGTGGTGGTGGTGGGCGGTGGTGGTGGTGGGCGGTGGTGGTGTGTGGTGGTGGTGGTGGGGGGCGAGATGCGTGACGTCAGGCATGCGGGTGGCATCGCAGGATGTGACGTCAGCGCTCGCTTGCCGTGCACCACGTGTCCTCCGTTGATGCGCCTCCCCCCTACCTGAAAATCCTGGCTCCTCTATACCATTGCCCAACACGGGCTGCACATAAACAGCAGCAGCAGCAGGCATCGTCAGGGTAACAGGGATAGAAGCCACGACCTCCTGTAGACCAGGCGAGGTAGTCAACATCTAGAGAGAGAGAGAGAGACAGACTCCACATACACAGCAGTAGCAGACATCGTCAGGGTAACAGGGATGGAACCCACGACCTCCTGTAGACCGGGCGAGGTAGTCAACATCTACACAGACAGACACACACACAGACTCCAAATATACAGCAGTAGCAGTAGTAGCGGGCATCGTCAGGGATACAGGGATAGAACCCACGACCTCCTGTAGACCGGGCGAGGTAGTCAACATCTACACAGAGAGAGACACACACAGAATCTTCAAATCTGCAGCAGCAGCAGGCATTGTCAGGGTTACAGGGATAGAACCCACGACCTCCTGTAGACCGGGCGAGGTAGTCAACATCTACACACAGACACACACACACAGACTCCACATATACAGCAGTAGTAGTAGCGGGCATCGTCATGGATACAGGGATAGAAGCCACGACCTCCTGTATACCAGGCGAGGTAGTCAACATCTACACAGAGACACACACACAGACTCCAGATATACAGCAGTAGTAGTAGTAGTAGCGGGCATCGTCAGGGTAACAGGGATAGAAGCCACGACCTCCTGTATACCAGGCGAGGTAGTCAACATCTACACAGAGAGAGACACACACAGACTCCACATATACAGCAGTAGTAGCAGTAGTAGCGGGCATCGTCATGGATACAGGGATGGAACCCACGACCTCCTGTAGACCAGGCGAGGTAGTCAACATCTACACAGAGAGAGACACAGACTTCAGATATATACAGCAGCAGCAGTAGCAGGCATCGTCAGGGCTAAAGGGATAGAACCCACGACCTCCTGTATACCAGGTGAGGTAGTCAACATCTACACAGAGAGAGACACACACAGACTCCACATACACAGCAGTAGCAGCAGGCATCGTCAGGGTTACAGGGATAGAAGCCACGACCTCCTGTAGACCAGGCGAGGTAGTCAACATCTACACAGACAGACACACACAGACTCCAAATATACAGCAGCAGCAGTAGCAGGCATCGTCAGGGTTACAGGGATAGAACCCACGATCTCCTGTATACCAAGCGAGGTAGTCAACATCTACACAGAGAGAGAGACACACACAGACTCTTCAAATCTACAGCAGCAGCAGGCATTGTCAGGGTTACAGGGATAGAACCCACGACCTCCTGTAGACCGGGCGAGGTAGTCAACATCTACACACAGACACACACACACAGACTCCACATATACAGCAGTAGTAGTAGTAGTAGCGTGCATCGTCATGGATACAGGGATAGAAGCCACGACCTCCTGTATACCAGGCGAGGTAGTCAACATCTACACAGAGACACACACAGACTCCAGATATACAGCAGTAGTAGTAGTAGCGGGCATCGTCAGGGTAACAGGGATAGAAGCCACGACCTCCTGTAGACCAGGCGAGGTAGTCAACATCTACACAGACAGACACACACAGACTCCAAATATACAGCAGCAGCAGTAGCAGGCATCGTCAGGGTTACAGGGATAGAACCCACGATCTCCTGTATACCAAGCGAGGTAGTCAACATCTACACAGAGAGAGAGACACACACACAGACTCTTCAAATCTACAGCAGCAGCAGGCATTGTCAGGGTTACAGGGATAGAACCCACGACCTCCTGTAGACCAGGTGAGGTAGTCAACATCTACACAGAGAGAGAGACACACACAGACTCCAAATATACAGCAGTAGCAGCAGGCATTGTCAGGATTACAGGGATGGAACCCACGACCTCCTGTAGACCGGGCGAGGTAGTCAACATCTACACAGAGACACACACACAGACTCCAGATATACAGCAGTAGTAGCAGCAGGCATCGTCAGGGTAACAGGGATAGAACCCACGACCTCCTGTAGACCGGGTGAGGTAGTCAACATCTACACAGAGAGAGAGACACACAGACTCCAGATATATGCAGTAGCAGGCATCGTCAGGGTAACAGGGATAGAACCCACGACCTCCTGTATACCAGGCGAGGTAGTCAACATCTACACAGAGAGAGACACACACAGACTCCACATATACAGCAGTAGTAGCAGTAGTAGCGGGCATCGTCAGGGATACAGGGATAGAAGCCACGACCTCCTGTAGACCGGGTGAGGTAGTCAACATCTACACAGAGAGACACACACACAGACTCCAAATCTACAGCAGCAGCAGCAGGCATTGTCAGGGATACAGGGAGAGAACCCACGACCTCCTGTAGACCGGGCGAGGTAGTCAACATCTACACAGAGACACACAGACTCCAAATCTACAGCAGCAGCAGCAGGCATTGTCAGGGATACAGGGAGAGAACCCACGACCTCCTGTAGACCAGGCGAGGTAGTCAACATCTCACCACTGGGAGAGGGAGACACAGACTCCAGATATGCAGCAGCAGCAGGCATCGTCAGGGTCTGGGATTGAACCCTGGTGGTGGTGGTGGGTGGTGGTGGGTGGTTGTTGGTGGTGGGTGGTTGTTGGTGGTGGTGGGTGGTTGTTGGTGGTGGTGGGTGGTTGTTGGTGGTGGTGGGTGGTTGTTGGTGGTGGTGGTGGTGGTGGGTGGTGGTGGTGGTGGTGGTTGGTGGTGGTTGTTGTTGTTGTTAATGGTTGTTGTTGTTGTTGACAGGCGTCACGTGAGCTGCTGCAACAGCACTACATTGACCTGAAGGATCGCCCCTTCTACCCGGGCCTGGTGGAATACATGCACTCTGGGCCTGTCGTGGCCATGGTGAGTCGCCCGCTCGCTCACCCACTCGCTCGCCCGCACGCTCGTCCATCCATCCACTCATCCACTCACTCACCCACATGCTCACCCACTCACCCGCACGCTCCACCTGCTCATCCACTCACTCACCCACCCACTTGCTCACCCACCCACTCGCTAGACACTGCTGCTGCTACTCGCTAGCTAACAGCACTTGCCCCTACAGCCCTGCCGGAGGCTACCTGGGGGAGCTTTATCTGTGTGTGTGTTGTGTGTAGTACATAGACACTGCTGCTGCTACTCGCTAGCTAACAGCACTTGCCCCTACAGCCCTGCTAGAGGCTACCTGGGGGTAGCTTTATCTGTGTGTGGTGTGTGTAGTACATAGACACTGCTGCTGCTACTTGCTAGCTAACAGCACTTGCCCCTGCAGCCCTGCTAGAGGCTACCTGGGGGAGCTTTGTCTGTGTGTGGTGTGTGTAGTACATAGACACTGCTGCTGCTACTCGCTAGCTAACAGCACTTGCCCCTACAGCCCTGCTAGAGGCTACCTGGTGGAGCTTTATCTGTGTGTGTGGTGTGTGTAGTACATAGACACTGCTGCTGCTACTCGCTAGCTAACAGCACTTGCCCCTACAGCCCTGCTAGAGTCTACCTGGGTGAGCTTTGTCTGTGTGTGTGGTGTGTGTAGTACATAGACACTGCTGCTGCTACTCGCTAGCTAACAGCACTTGCCCCTACAGCCCTGCCGGAGCCTACCTGGGGGAGCTTTATCTGTGTGTGTGTTGTGTGTAGTATATAGACACTGCTGCTGCTACTCGCTAGCTAGCAGCACTTGCCCCTACAGCCCTGCTAGAGGCTACCTGGGGGTAGCTTTATCTGTGTGTGGTGTGTGTAGTACATAGACACTGCTGCTGCTACTCGCTAGCTAACAGCACTTGCCCCTGCAGCCCTGCTAGAGGCTACCTGGGGGAGCTTTGTCTGTGTGTGGTGTGTGTAGTACATAGACACTGCTGCTGCTACTCGCTAGCTAACAGCACTTGCCCCTACAGCCCTGCTAGAGGCTACCTGGTGGAGCTTTATCTGTGTGTGTGGTGTGTGTAGTACATAGACACTGCTGCTGCTACTCGCTAGCTAACAGCACTTGCCCCTGCAGCCCTGCCGGAGGCTACCTGGGGGAGCTTTATCTGTGTGTGTGGTGTGTGTAGTACATAGACACTGCTGCTGCTACTCGCTAGCTAACAGCACTTGCCCCTGCAGCCCTGCTAGAGGCTACCTGGGGGAGCTTTATCTGTGTGTGGTGTGTGTAGTACATAGACACTGCTGCTGCTACTCGCTAGCTAACAGCACTTGCCCCTGCAGCCCTGTCGGAGGCTACCTGGGGTAGCTTTGTCTGTGTGTGTGTTGTGTGTAGTACATAGACACTGCTGATACTCGCTACTAACAGCACTTGCCCCTACAGCCCTGCTAGAGGCTACCTGGTGGAGCTTTATCTGTGTGTGGTGTGTGTAGTACATAGACACTGCTGCTGCTACTCGCTAGCTAGCAGCACTTGCCCCTGCAGCCCTGTCGGAGGCTACCTGGGGGAGCTTTGTCTGTGTGTGTGGTGTGTGTAGTACATAGACACTGCTGCTGCTACTCGCTAGCTAACAGCACTTGCCCCTACAGCCCTGCCGGAGGCTACCTGGGGGAGCTTTATCTGTGTGTGGTGTGTGTAGTACATAGACACTACTGCTGCTACTCGCTAGCTAACAGCACTTGCCCCTGCAGCCCTGTCGGAGGCTACCTGGGGTAGCTTTGTCTGTGTGTGTGTTGTGTGTAGTACATAGACACTGCTGATACTCGCTACTAACAGCACTTGCCCCTACAGCCCTGCTAGAGGCTACCTGGTGGAGCTTTATCTGTGTGTGTGGTGTGTGTAGTACATAGACACTGCTGCTGCTACTCGCTAGCTAGCAGCACTTGCCCCTGCAGCCCTGTCGGAGGCTACCTGGGGGAGCTTTGTCTGTGTGTGTGGTGTGTGTAGTACATAGACACTGCTGCTGCTACTCGTTAGCTAACAGCACTTGCCCCTACAGCCCTGCCGGAGGCTACCTGGGGGTAGCTTTGTCTGTGTGTGGTGTGTGTAGTACATAGACACTGCTGCTGCTACTCGCTAGCTAACAGCACTTGCCCCTACAGCCCTGCTAGAGGCTACCTGGTGGAGCTTTGTCTGTGTGCGTGGTGTGTGTAGTACATAGACACTGCTGCTGCTACTCGCTAGCTAACAGCACTTGCCCCTACAGCCTTGCTAGAGGCTACCTGGGGGAGCTTTATCTGTGTGTGTGGTGTGTGTAGTACATAGACACTGCTGCTGCTACTCGCCAGCTAACAACACTTGCCCCTACAGCCCTGCTAGAGGCTACCTGGGGTAGCTTTGTCTGTGTGTGTGTGGTGTGTGTAGTACATAGACACTGCTGCTGCTACTCGCTAGCTAACAGCACTTGCCCCTGCAGCCCTGCTAGAGGCTACCTGGGGGAGCTTTATCTGTGTGTGTGGTGTGTGTAGTACATAGACACTGCTGCTGCTACTCGCTAGCTAACAGCACTTGCCCCTACAGCCCTGTCGGAGGCTACCTGGTGGAGCTTTGTCTGTGTGTGTGGTGTGTGTAGTACATAGACACTGCTGCTGCTACTCGCTAGCTAACAGCACTTGCCCCTGCAGCCCTGCCGGAGGCTACCTGGGGGTAGCTTTGTCTGTGTGTGTGGTGTGTGTAGTACATAGACACTGCTGCTGCTACTCGCTAGCTAACAGCACTTGCCCCTACAGCCCTGCTAGAGGCTACCTGGGGGAGCTTTGTCTGTGTGCGTGGTGTGTGTAGTACATAGACACTGCTGCTGCTACTCGCTAGCTAACAGCACTTGCCCCTACAGCCCTGCCGGAGGCTACCTGGGGGTAGCTTTGTCTGTGTGTGTGGTCTGTGTAGTACATAGACACTGCTGCTTCTACTCGCTAGCTAACAGCACTTGGCCCTACAGCCCTGCTAGAGGCTACCTGGGGGTAGCTTTGTCTGTGTGTGTGGTGTGTGTAGTACATAGACACTGCTGCTGCTACTCGCTAGCTAACAGCACTTGCCCCTACAGCCCTGCTAGAGGCTACCTGGGGTAGCTTTGTCTGTGTGTGTGTGGTGTGTGTAGTACATAGACACTGCTGCTGCTACTCGCTAGCTAACAGCACTTGCCCCTACAGCCCTGCCGGAGGCTACCTGGGGGTAGCTTTGTCTGTGTGCGTGGTGTGTGTAGTACATAGACACTGCTGCTGCTACTCGCTAGCTAACAGCACTTGCCCCTACAGCCCTGCTAGAGGCTACCTGGTGGAGCTTTATCTGTGTGTGTGGTGTGTGTAGTACATAGACACTGCTGCTGCTACTCGCTAGCTAGCAGCACTTGCCCCTGCAGCCCTGTCGGAGGCTACCTGGGGGTAGCTTTGTCTGTGTGCGTGGTGTGTGTAGTACATAGACACTGCTGCTGCTATTCGCTAGCTAACAGCACTTGCCCCTGCAGCCCTGCTAGAGGCTACCTGGGGGAGCTTTATCTGTGTGTGTGCGCTCCAGGTGTGGCAGGGAGCTAACGCGGTGAAGACAGCGCGGAAGATGCTGGGGGAGACGAAGCCGGACGACTCGAACCCCGGCACCATACGGGGAGACTTTGCCGTGCAAGTGGGGCGGTGAGGGAGACACGGGGAGAGAGAGAGACACGGGGAGAGAGGGAGAGAGAGAGGGAGACACGGGGAGAGAGGGACGGGGAGAGAGAGAGGGAGACACGGGGAGAGAGACACGGGGAGAGAGAGAGAGACACGGGGAGAGGGAGAGAGACACGGAGAGAGAGAGACACGGGGAGAGAGGGAGACACGGGGAGAGAGGGAGACAGGGGGAGAGAGAGGGAGACAGGGGGAGAGAGAGAGACACGGGGAGAGAGAGAGAGACACGGGGAGAGAGAGAGAGACACGGGGAGAGAGAGAGAGAGACACGGGGAGAGAGGGAGACACGGGGAGAGAGAGAGACACGGGGAGAGAGAGAGACACGGGGAGAGAGAGAGAGACACGGGGAGAGAGAGAGACACGGGGAGAGAGGGAGACACGGGGAGAGAGAGAGACACGGGGAGAGAGAGAGAGACACGGGGAGAGAGAGAGAGACACGGGGAGAGAGAGAGAGACACGGGGAGAGAGGGACGGGGAGAGAGAGAGGGAGACACGGGGAGAGAGGGAGACACGGGGAGAGAGGGACGGGGAGAGAGAGAGAGACGCGGGGAGAGAAGGAGACACGGGGAGAGAGGGACGGGGAGAGAGGGACGGGGAGAGAGAGAGACACGGGGAGAGAGAGAGACACACGGGGAGAGAGAGAGACACGGGGAGAGAGAGAGAGAGACACGGGGAGAGAGAGAGAGACACACGGGGAGAGAGAGAGACACGGGGAGAGAGAGAGAGAGACACGGGGAGAGAGAGAGACACGGGGAGAGAGAGGGAGACACGGAGAGAGAGGGAGACACGGGGAGAGAGAGGGAGACACGGGGAGAGAGAGGGAGACACGGGGAGAGAGAGGGAGACACGGGGAGAGAGAGAGAGACACGGGGAGAGAGAGACACGGGGAGAGAGAGAGAGACACGGGGAGAGAGAGAGAGACACGGGGAGAGAGAGAGAGACACGGGGAGAGAGAGAGAGACACGGGGAGAGAGAGAGACACGGGGAGAGAGAGAGACACGGGGAGAGAGAGAGACACGGGGAGAGAGGGAGACACGGGGAGAGAGGGAGACACGGGGAGAGAGGGAGACACGGGGAGAGAGGGAGACACGGGGAGAGAGGGAGACACGGGGAGAGAGAGAGAGGGAGACACGGGGAGAGAGAGAGAGGGAGACACGGGGAGAGAGAGAGAGGGAGACACGGGGAGAGAGAGAGAGGGAGACACGGGGAGAGAGAGAGAGGGAGACACGGGGAGAAGAGAGAGGGAGACACGGGGAGAGAGAGAGAGGGAGACACGGGGAGAGAGAGAGAGGGAGACACGGGGAGAGAGAGAGAGGGAGACACGGGGAGAGAGAGAGAGGGAGACACGGGGAGAGAGAGAGAGAGACACGGGGAGAGAGAGAGAGGGAGACACGGGGAGAGAGAGAGAGGGAGACACGGGGAGAGAGAGAGAGGGAGACACGGGGAGAGAGAGAGAGGGAGACACGGGGAGAGAGAGAGAGGGAGACACGGGGAGAGAGAGAGAGGGAGACACGGGGAGAGAGAGAGAGGGAGACACGGGGAGAGAGAGAGAGGGAGACACGGGGAGAGAGAGAGAGGGAGACACGGGGAGAGAGGGAGACACGGGGAGAGAGGGAGACACGGGGAGAGAGAGAGAGGGAGACACGGGGAGAGAGAGAGAGGGAGACACGGGGAGAGAGAGAGAGGGAGACACGGGGAGAGAGAGAGAGGGAGACACGGGGAGAGAGAGAGAGGGAGACACGGGGAGAGAGAGAGAGGGAGACACGGGGAGAGAGAGAGAGGGAGACACGGGGAGAGAGAGAGAGGGAGACACGGGGAGGGAGAGAGACACGGGGAGAGGGGTAGACACGGGGAGAGGGGTAGACACGGGGAGAGGGGTAGACACGGGGAGAGGGGTAGACACGGGGAGAGGGGTAGACACGGGGAGAGGGGGAGAGGGGGAGACACGGGAAGAGAGGGAGAGAGAGACACGGGGAGAGGGGTAGAGGGAGACACGGGGAGAGGGGTAGAGGGAGACACGGGGAGAGGGGTAGAGGGAGACACGGGGAGAGCGAGAGACACGGGGAGAGCGAGAGACACGGGGAGAGAGAGAGAGAGACATGGGGAGAGAGGGAGAGACAGACACGGGGAGAGAGAGAGAGACACGGGGAGAGAGAGAGAGACACGGGGAAGAGAGAGAGACACGGGGAGAGAGAGAGACACACGGGGAGAGAGAGGGAGAGACACGGGGAGAGAGGGAGAGACACGGGGAGAGAGGGAGACACGGGGAGAGAGGGAGACACGGGGAGAGAGAGAGAGACACGGGGAGAGAGAGAGACACGGGGAGAGAGAGGGAGACACGGGGAGAGAGAGAGAGAGACACGGGGAGAGAGAGAGAGACACGGGGAGAGAGAGAGAGAGACACGGGGAGAGAGGGACGGGGAGAGAGGGAGAGGGACGGGGAGAGAGGGAGAGACACGGGGAGAGAGAGAGAGACACGGGGAGAGAGAGAGAGACACGGGGAGAGAGAGAGAGACACGGGGAGAGAGGGACGGGGAGAGAGGGAGAGACACGGGGAGAGAGAGAGAGACACGGGGAGAGAGAGAGAGAGACGGGGAGAGAGAGAGACACGGAGAGAGAGAGAGACACGGGGAGAGAGAGAGAGACGCGGAGAGAGAGAGAGACGGGGAGAGAGAGAGAGACACGGGGAGAGAGAGAGAGACACGGGGAGAGAGAGAGACACGGGGAGAGAGAGAGACACGGGGAGAGAGAGAGACACGGGGAGAGAGAGAGACACGGGGAGAGAGAGAGACACGGGGAGAGAGAGAGACACGGGGAGAGAGAGAGACACGGGGAGAGAGAGAAACACGGGGAGAGAGAGAGACACGGGGAGAGAGAGAGACACGGGGAGAGAGAGAGACACGGGGAGAGAGAGAGACACGGGGAGAGAGAGAGACACGGGGAGAGAGAGAGACACGGGGAGAGAGAGAGACACGGGGAGAGAGAGAGACACGGGGAGAGAGAGAGACACGGGGAGAGAGAGAGAGAGGGAGACACGGGGAGAGAGAGAGACACGGGGAGAGAGAGAGAGACACGGGGAGAGAGAGAGGGAGACACGGGGAGAGAGAGAGGGAGACACGGGGAGAGAGAGAGGGAGACACGGGGAGAGAGAGAGGGAGACACGGGGAGAGAGAGAGGGAGACACGGGGAGAGAGAGAGGGAGACACGGGGAGAGAGAGAGGGAGACACGGGGAGAGAGAGAGGGAGACACGGGGAGAGAGAGAGGGAGACACGGGGAGAGAGAGAGGGAGACACGGGGAGAGAGAGAGGGAGACACGGGGAGAGAGAGAGGGAGACACGGGGAGAGAGAGAGGGAGACACGGGGAGAGAGAGAGGGAGACACGGGGAGAGAGAGAGGGAGACACGGGGAGAGAGAGAGGGAGACACGGGGAGAGAGAGAGGGAGACACGGGGAGAGAGAGAGGGAGACACGGGGAGAGAGAGAGGGAGACACGGGGAGAGAGAGAGGGAGACACGGGGAGAGAGAGAGGGAGACACGGGGAGAGAGAGAGGGAGACACGGGGAGAGAGAGAGGGAGACACGGGGAGAGAGAGAGGGAGACACGGGGAGAGAGAGAGGGAGACACGGGGAGAGAGAGAGGGAGACACGGGGAGAGAGAGAGGGAGACACGGGGAGAGAGAGAGGGAGACACGGGGAGAGAGAGAGAGGGAGACACGGGGAGAGAGAGAGAGGGAGACACGGGGAGAGAGAGAGAGGGAGACACGGGGAGAGAGAGAGAGGGAGACACGGGGAGAGAGAGAGAGGGAGACACGGGGAGAGAGAGAGAGGGAGACACGGGGAGAGAGAGAGAGGGAGACACGGGGAGAGAGAGAGAGGGAGACACGGGGAGAGAGAGAGAGGGAGACACGGGGAGAGAGAGAGAGGGAGACACGGGGAGAGAGAGAGAGGGAGACACGGGGAGAGAGAGAGAGGGAGACACGGGGAGAGAGAGAGAGGGAGACACGGGGAGAGAGAGAGAGGGAGACACGGGGAGAGAGAGAGAGGGAGACACGGGGAGAGAGAGAGAGGGAGACACGGGGAGAGAGAGAGAGGGAGACACGGGGAGAGAGAGAGAGGGAGACACGGGGAGAGAGAGAGAGGGAGACACGGGGAGAGAGAGAGAGGGAGACACGGGGAGAGAGAGAGAGGGAGACACGGGGAGAGAGAGAGAGGGAGACACGGGGAGAGAGAGAGAGGGAGACACGGGGAGAGAGAGAGAGGGAGACACGGGGAGAGAGAGAGAGGGAGACACGGGGAGAGAGAGAGAGGGAGACACGGGGAGAGAGAGAGAGGGAGACACGGGGAGAGAGAGAGAGGGAGACACGGGGAGAGAGAGAGAGGGAGACACGGGGAGAGAGAGAGAGGGAGACACGGGGAGAGAGAGAGAGGGAGACACGGGGAGAGAGAGAGAGGGAGACACGGGGAGAGAGAGAGAGGGAGACACGGGGAGAGAGAGAGAGGGAGACACGGGGAGAGAGAGAGAGGGAGACACGGGGAGAGAGAGAGAGGGAGACACGGGGAGAGAGAGAGAGGGAGACACGGGGAGAGAGAGAGAGGGAGACACGGGGAGAGAGAGAGAGGGAGACACGGGGAGAGAGAGAGAGGGAGACACGGGGAGAGAGAGAGAGGGAGACACGGGGAGAGAGAGAGACACGGGGAGGGAGAGAGACACGGGGAGAGGGGTAGACACGGGGAGAGGGGTAGACACGGGGAGAGGGGTAGACACGGGGAGAGGGGTAGACACGGGGAGAGGGGGAGAGGGGGAGACACGGGAAGAGAGGGAGAGAGAGACACGGGGAGAGGGGTAGAGGGAGACACGGGGAGAGGGGTAGAGGGAGACACGGGGAGAGCGAGAGACATGGGGAGAGCGAGAGACACGGGGAGAGAGAGAGAGAGACATGGGGAGAGAGGGAGAGACAGACACGGGGAGAGAGAGAGAGACACGGGGAGAGAGAGAGAGACACGGGGAGAGAGAGAGACACACGGGGAGAGAGAGAGACACACGGGGAGAGAGAGAGACACGGGGAGAGAGAGAGACACGGGGAGAGAGAGGGAGACACGGGGAGAGAGAGAGAGAGACACGGGGAGAGAGAGGGAGAGACACGGGGAGAGAGAGAGAGACACGGGGAGAGAGAGAGAGAGACACGGGGAGAGAGGGACGGGGAGAGAGGGAGAGGGACGGGGAGAGAGGGAGAGACACGGGGAGAGAGAGAGAGACACGGGGAGAGAGAGAGAGACACGGGGAGAGAGGGACGGGGAGAGAGGGAGAGACACGGGGAGAGAGAGAGAGACACGGGGAGAGAGAGAGAGAGACGGGGAGAGAGAGAGACACGGAGAGAGAGAGAGACACGGGGAGAGAGAGAGAGACGGGGAGAGAGAGAGAGACGGGGAGAGAGAGAGAGACACGGGGAGAGAGAGAGACACGGGGAGAGAGAGAGACACGGGGAGAGAGAGAGACACGGGGAGAGAGAGAGACACGGGGAGAGAGAGAGACACGGGGAGAGAGAGAGACACGGGGAGAGAGAGAGACACGGGGAGAGAGAGAGACACGGGGAGAGAGAGAGACACGGGGAGAGAGAGAGACACGGGGAGAGAGAGAGACGCGGGGAGAGAGAGAGACGCGGGGAGAGAGGGAGACGCGGGGAGAGAGAGGGAGACGCGGGGAGAGAGGGAGAGAGACGCGGGGAGAGAGAGAGGGAGACACGGGGAGAGAGAGAGGGAGACACGGGGAGAGAGAGAGGGAGACACGGGGAGAGAGAGAGGGAGACACGGGGAGAGAGAGAGGGAGACACGGGGAGAGAGAGAGGGAGACACGGGGAGAGAGAGAGGGAGACACGGGGAGAGAGAGAGGGAGACACGGGGAGAGAGAGAGGGAGACACGGGGAGAGAGAGAGGGAGACACGGGGAGAGAGAGAGGGAGACACGGGGAGAGAGAGAGGGAGACACGGGGAGAGAGAGAGGGAGACACGGGGAGAGAGAGAGGGAGACACGGGGAGAGAGAGAGGGAGACAGGGGGAGAGAGAGAGGGAGACACGGGGAGAGAGAGAGGGAGACACGGGGAGAGAGAGAGGGAGACACGGGGAGAGAGAGAGGGAGACACGGGGAGAGAGAGAGGGAGACACGGGGAGAGAGAGAGGGAGACACGGGGAGAGAGAGAGGGAGACACGGGGAGAGAGAGAGGGAGACACGGGGAGAGAGAGAGGGAGACACGGGGAGAGAGAGAGGGAGACACGGGGAGAGAGAGAGGGAGACACGGGGAGAGAGAGAGGGAGACACGGGGAGAGAGAGAGGGAGACACGGGGAGAGAGAGAGGGAGACACGGGGAGAGAGAGAGGGAGACACGGGGAGAGAGAGAGGGAGACACGGGGAGAGAGAGAGGGAGACACGGGGAGAGAGAGAGGGAGACACGGGGAGAGAGAGAGGGAGACACGGGGAGAGAGAGAGGGAGACACGGGGAGAGAGAGAGGGAGACACGGGGAGAGAGAGAGGGAGACACGGGGAGAGAGAGAGGGAGACACGGGGAGAGAGAGAGGGAGACACGGGGAGAGAGAGAGGGAGACACGGGGAGAGAGAGAGGGAGACACGGGGAGAGAGAGAGGGAGACACGGGGAGAGAGAGAGGGAGACACGGGGAGAGAGAGAGGGAGACACGGGGAGAGAGAGAGGGAGACACGGGGAGAGAGAGAGGGAGACACGGGGAGAGAGAGAGGGAGACACGGGGAGAGAGAGAGGGAGACACGGGGAGAGAGAGAGGGAGACACGGGGAGAGAGAGAGGGAGACACGGGGAGAGAGAGAGGGAGACACGGGGAGAGAGAGAGGGAGACACGGGGAGAGAGAGAGGGAGACACGGGGAGAGAGAGAGGGAGACACGGGGAGAGAGAGAGGGAGACACGGGGAGAGAGAGAGGGAGACACGGGGAGAGAGAGAGGGAGACACGGGGAGAGAGAGAGGGAGACACGGGGAGAGAGAGAGGGAGACACGGGGAGAGAGAGAGGGAGACACGGGGAGAGAGAGAGGGAGACACGGGGAGAGAGAGAGGGAGACACGGGGAGAGAGAGAGGGAGACACGGGGAGAGAGAGAGGGAGACACGGGGAGAGAGAGAGGGAGACACGGGGAGAGAGAGAGGGAGACACGGGGAGAGAGAGAGGGAGACACGGGGAGAGAGAGAGGGAGACACGGGGAGAGAGAGAGGGAGACACGGGGAGAGAGAGAGGGAGACACGGGGAGAGAGAGAGGGAGACACGGGGAGAGAGAGAGGGAGACACGGGGAGAGAGAGAGGGAGACACGGGGAGAGAGAGAGGGAGGGGACACGGGGAGGAGAGAGAGGGAGACACGGGAGAGAGAGAGGAGACACGGGGAGAGGGAGACACGGGGAGAGGAGACACGGGGAGAGGGAGACACGGGGAGAGGGAGACACGGGGAGAGGGAGACACGGGGAGAGGGAGACACGGGGAGAGGGAGACACGGGGAGAGGGAGACACGGGGAGAGGGAGACACGGGGAGAGGGAGACACGGGGAGAGGGAGACACGGGGAGAGGGAGACACGGGGAGAGGGAGACACGGGGAGAGGGAGACACGGGGAGAGGGAGACACGGGGAGAGGGAGACACGGGGAGAGGGAGACACGGGGAGAGGGAGACACGGGGAGAGGGAGACACGGGGAGAGGGAGACACGGGGAGAGGGAGACACGGGGAGAGGGAGACACGGGGAGAGGGAGACACGGGGAGAGGGAGACACGGGGAGAGGGAGACACGGGGAGAGGGAGACACGGGGAGAGGGAGACACGGGGAGAGGGAGACACGGGGAGAGGGAGACACGGGGAGAGGGAGACACGGGGAGAGGGAGACACGGGGAGAGGGAGACACGGGGAGAGGGAGACACGGGGAGAGGGAGACACGGGGAGAGGGAGACACGGGGAGAGGGAGACACGGGGAGAGGGAGACACGGGGAGAGGGAGACACGGGGAGAGGGAGACACGGGGAGAGGGAGACACGGGGAGAGGGAGACACGGGGAGAGGGAGACACGGGGAGAGGGAGACACGGGGAGAGGGAGACACGGGGAGAGGGAGACACGGGGAGAGGGAGACACGGGGAGAGGGAGACACGGGGAGAGGGAGACACGGGGAGAGGGAGACACGGGGAGAGGGAGACACGGGGAGAGGGAGACACGGGGAGAGGGAGACACGGGGAGAGGGAGACACGGGGAGAGGGAGACACGGGGAGAGGGAGACACGGGGAGAGGGAGACACGGGGAGAGGGAGACACGGGGAGAGGGAGACACGGGGAGAGGGAGACACGGGGAGAGGGAGACACGGGGAGAGGGAGACACGGGGAGAGGGAGACACGGGGAGAGGGAGACACGGGGAGAGGGAGACACGGGGAGAGGGAGACACGGGGAGAGGGAGACACGGGGAGAGGGAGACACGGGGAGAGGGAGACACGGGGAGAGGGAGACACGGGGAGAGGGAGACACGGGGAGAGGGAGACACGGGGAGAGGGAGACACGGGGAGAGGGAGACACGGGGAGAGGGAGACACGGGGAGAGGGAGACACGGGGAGAGGGAGACACGGGGAGAGGGAGACACGGGGAGAGGGAGACACGGGGAGAGGGAGACACGGGGAGAGGGAGACACGGGGAGAGGGAGACACGGGGAGAGGGAGACACGGGGAGAGGGAGACACGGGGAGAGGGAGACACGGGGAGAGGGAGACACGGGGAGAGGGAGACACGGGGAGAGGGAGACACGGGGAGAGGGAGACACGGGGAGAGGGAGACACGGGGAGAGGGAGACACGGGGAGAGGGAGACACGGGGAGAGGGAGACACGGGGAGAGGGAGACACGGGGAGAGGGAGACACGGGGAGAGGGAGACACGGGGAGAGGGAGACACGGGGAGAGGGAGACACGGGGAGAGGGAGACACGGGGAGAGGGAGACACGGGGAGAGGGAGACACGGGGAGAGGGAGACACGGGGAGAGGGAGACACGGGGAGAGGGAGACACGGGGAGAGGGAGACACGGGGAGAGGGAGACACGGGGAGAGGGAGACACGGGGAGAGGGAGACACGGGGAGAGGGAGACACGGGGAGAGGGAGACACGGGGAGAGGGAGACACGGGGAGAGGGAGACACGGGGAGAGGGAGACACGGGGAGAGGGAGACACGGGGAGAGGGAGACACGGGGAGAGGGAGACACGGGGAGAGGGAGACACGGGGAGAGGGAGACACGGGGAGAGGGAGACACGGGGAGAGGGAGACACGGGGAGAGGGAGACACGGGGAGAGGGAGACACGGGGAGAGGGAGACACGGGGAGAGGGAGACACGGGGAGAGGGAGACACGGGGAGAGGGAGACACGGGGAGAGGGAGACACGGGGAGAGGGAGACACGGGGAGAGGGAGACACGGGGAGAGGGAGACACGGGGAGAGGGAGACACGGGGAGAGGGAGACACGGGGAGAGGGAGACACGGGGAGAGGGAGACACGGGGAGAGGGAGACACGGGGAGAGGGAGACACGGGGAGAGGGAGACACGGGGAGAGGGAGACACGGGGAGAGGGAGACACGGGGAGAGGGAGACACGGGGAGAGGGAGACACGGGGAGAGGGAGACACGGGGAGAGGGAGACACGGGGAGAGGGAGACACGGGGAGAGGGAGACACGGGGAGAGGGAGACACGGGGAGAGGGAGACACGGGGAGAGGGAGACACGGGGAGAGGGAGACACGGGGAGAGGGAGACACGGGGAGAGGGAGACACGGGGAGAGGGAGACACGGGGAGAGGGAGACACGGGGAGAGGGAGACACGGGGAGAGGGAGACACGGGGAGAGGGAGACACGGGGAGAGGGAGACACGGGGAGAGGGAGACACGGGGAGAGGGAGACACGGGGAGAGGGAGACACGGGGAGAGGGAGACACGGGGAGAGGGAGACACGGGGAGAGGGAGACACGGGGAGAGGGAGACACGGGGAGAGGGAGACACGGGGAGAGGGAGACACGGGGAGAGGGAGACACGGGGAGAGGGAGACACGGGGAGAGGGAGACACGGGGAGAGGGAGACACGGGGAGAGGGAGACACGGGGAGAGGGAGACACGGGGAGAGGGAGACACGGGGAGAGGGAGACACGGGGAGAGGGAGACACGGGGAGAGGGAGACACGGGGAGAGGGAGACACGGGGAGAGGGAGACACGGGGAGAGGGAGACACGGGGAGAGGGAGACACGGGGAGAGGGAGACACGGGGAGAGGGAGACACGGGGAGAGGGAGACACGGGGAGAGGGAGACACGGGGAGAGGGAGACACGGGGAGAGGGAGACACGGGGAGAGGGAGACACGGGGAGAGGGAGACACGGGGAGAGGGAGACACGGGGAGAGGGAGACACGGGGAGAGGGAGACACGGGGAGAGGGAGACACGGGGAGAGGGAGACACGGGGAGAGGGAGACACGGGGAGAGGGAGACACGGGGAGAGGGAGACACGGGGAGAGGGAGACACGGGGAGAGGGAGACACGGGGAGAGGGAGACACGGGGAGAGGGAGACACGGGGAGAGGGAGACACGGGGAGAGGGAGACACGGGGAGAGGGAGACACGGGGAGAGGGAGACACGGGGAGAGGGAGACACGGGGAGAGGGAGACACGGGGAGAGGGAGACACGGGGAGAGGGAGACACGGGGAGAGGGAGACACGGGGAGAGGGAGACACGGGGAGAGGGAGACACGGGGAGAGGGAGACACGGGGAGAGGGAGACACGGGGAGAGGGAGACACGGGGAGAGGGAGACACGGGGAGAGGGAGACACGGGGAGAGGGAGACACGGGGAGAGGGAGACACGGGGAGAGGGAGACACGGGGAGAGGGAGACACGGGGAGAGGGAGACACGGGGAGAGGGAGACACGGGGAGAGGGAGACACGGGGAGAGGGAGACACGGGGAGAGGGAGACACGGGGAGAGGGAGACACGGGGAGAGGGAGACACGGGGAGAGGGAGACACGGGGAGAGGGAGACACGGGGAGAGGGAGACACGGGGAGAGGGAGACACGGGGAGAGGGAGACACGGGGAGAGGGAGACACGGGGAGAGGGAGACACGGGGAGAGGGAGACACGGGGAGAGGGAGACACGGGGAGAGGGAGACACGGGGAGAGGGAGACACGGGGAGAGGGAGACACGGGGAGAGGGAGACACGGGGAGAGGGAGACACGGGGAGAGGGAGACACGGGGAGAGGGAGACACGGGGAGAGGGAGACACGGGGAGAGGGAGACACGGGGAGAGGGAGACACGGGGAGAGGGAGACACGGGGAGAGGGAGACACGGGGAGAGGGAGACACGGGGAGAGGGAGCGGTAAAACAACCCCCTACCTCCTCGCGGTGCCGGACGGGCAACTCTGTCGTGGACAGTGCTGTGGGGGGAGGGGGCCAATTCCGATTGGCCCCCCTCTCCCCTCATGGCGTCTGTGACCACCACAGCGGCTGAATGTGGGCTCTGGACGAATGTGAGGCGCTGGTAACCCCTCCACCTTCAATAACCTACCACTAAACTAGGACCGAAAAATTGTCGATTTGGTAATAGCTGCTCAGTCAGAGGAAGAGTTGGAGACGCTGCTGCTGCTGAGACTGGAGCGTGCCACTAAGAGGTGGGGCCTTACCATCAGCCCCACCAAAACTAAGCACCTGCCTGGGTATTTTGTACCATCGGACACTCCACCCCCACAACTCCCAATCGGTGATGGGGCAGTTTTGGAGAGAGTGGAGAGTTTCCCATACCTGGGCAGTGTGCTCATGATCGGCTCCAGTTTAACAGCAGAGGTCTCACTCCGAATCAGTCGAGCGGCAATATCTTTTCATCGTTTGTGTAACGCTGTGTGGAAGCTACCTGGTCTGTCGCTCCGCACTAAGCTTCAGGTCTTCTCGGCCACGGTCATTCCCTCCCTTCTCTACGCTTGTGAAACGTGGACCCCTCCTAATGGAACATCTTCGCCGGTTAGAAACATTTAGGCTGGCCTGCCTACGATCCATCCTGGGTTTAACCAGGCTGGATTGTGTGAGGAGCTCACAAATCCTCAACAGAGCTGGGCAAGGTCCCATCGGTGAGCTCCTCCGGCGGGCAAGGCTGCGATGGCTGGGTCATGTAGCCCGCATGCCCAGCCAACGCATGCCGAAACAGCTTTTGTTCAGCCGGATCGAGGGGGCTAAGCGGGCACGGCACGGGCTAGAGAAGAGATGGAGTGATGTGGTACAGGAGGACGTGGAGCTGAGTGGACTTGCCGATGACCGGTACCAGCAGTGTCAAGATCGGCCTCTGTGGAGGAGGCTCGTGAAGGATGCTACTGGGCAGTTGGAGGCAGTCGCCCTCCAACAACAACGGAGGGCGGAGGAGCGACGCTCACAACAGCGAGCGGAGCGCCGGGTGGCTAAAGCACAGCAGGTTGGCACAGTAGGGGGCACAGGTGGTGCATCAGCCAGTCATCTCAGTCAGTCGACCCGTGGCACCTGGGTCTGCCCCGTGACCTCCTGCCAGCGGGCGTTCGACACTTCACGTGGCAGCCTCAGGGTGCACCTAGCCTGGCACAAGCGTCGTGGTGATGTCACCGCCACTTAGTGGCGAATGGCGGTTGTTGTTGTTGTGTTGTTGTGTGTCTGTGTGTATGTCTGTGTGTGAGATTCATCTCCTCTCCCCCCCCACTCTCTCCCCCCCACTACTCTCCCCCCCACCACCACTACTCCCCCCCACCACTCTCCCCCCCCCCCACCACCACTCTCCCCCCCACCACCACAGGAACATCATCCATGGCAGCGATTCTGTGGCGAGCGCTGAGAAGGAGATTTCTCTTTGGTTCACTGCCGAAGAGGTCACCTCGTGGAAGAGCTGCTCACACGACTGGGTCTACGAATAGTCGCGCCCACTACCACCCACTACCACCCACTACCACCCACTACCACCCACTACCACCCACTACCACCCACTACCACCCACTAGCACCCACTACCACCCACCACCACCCACTAGTACCCACCGCTACTACCACCCACTACCACCCACTACTAGTACCCACCGCTACTACCACCCACTACCACCCACCACTACTACCACCCACTACCACCCACTACCACCCACTACCACCCACTACCACCCACTACCACCCACTACCACCCACCACCCACCACCACCCACTACCACCGACCACTACTAGTACCCACCGCCCACTACCACCCACTACCACCCACCGCTACTACCACCCACCACTACTAGTACCCACCGCCCACTACCACCCACCGCCCACTACCACCCACCACCCACTACCACCCACCGCCCACTACCACCCACCGCTACTACCACCCACCGCCCACTACCACCCACCACTACTACCACCCACTGCTAACACCCACCACCACGACTAACACCCACCCACCAACACCCACCCACCACTACCCGCTACTCGTGGCACTCGGTACTCACGACTACTACACACACGCTGACACACAGACTGACACGCACGCTGACACACACACACACACTGACACACACACACTGACACACACACACACACACTGACACACACACACTGACACACACACACTCACACACACACACTGACACTGACACACACACACTGACACACACACACACACACTGACACACACACACTGACACACACACACTGACACACACACACTGACACACTCACTGACTGTGTCCGTGCTACAGGCGTCTGTCGTGTTCACCGCCCTCTCTCCCAAGTGAATAAAGTCTCTGACTCCGCCTCTGTTTATGAGTCTCATTAATATTCATGAATACACCACGCCCATCTCATTAATATTCATGAATACACCACGCCCATCTCATTAATATTCATGAATACACCACGCCCATCTCATCAATATTCACGAGCCACCGCCCATCTCATTAATATGCACGAGCCACCACGCCCATCTAATTAATATTCATGAATACACCACGCCCATCTCATTAATATTCACGAGCCGCCACGCCCATCTCGTTAATATTCACGAGCCACCACGCCCATCTCATTCATATTCACGAGCCACCACGCCAATCTCATTCATATTCACGAGCCACCACGCCCATCTCATTAATATTCACGCGCTACCACGCCCATCTCATTAATATTCACAAGCCACCACGCCCATCTCATTCAGCGAACAGCACTTGCCCCTCAAGCCCTGCTAGAGGCTACCTGGGGGAGCTTTGTGTGTGGTGTGTGTAGTACATAGACACTGCTGCTGCTACTCGCTAGCTAACAGCACTTGCCCCTACAGCCTTGCTAGAGGCTACCTGGGGGTAGCTTTGTCTGTGTGCGTGGTGTGTGTAGTACATAGACACTGCTGCTGCTACTCGCTAGCTAACAGCACTTGCCCCTACAGCCTTGCTAGAGGCTACCTGGGGGTAGCTTTGTCTGTGTGCGTGGTGTGTGTAGTACATAGACACTGCTGCTGCTACTCGCTATTACTAACAGCACTTGCCCCTACAGCCCTGCTAGAGGCTACCTGGGGGTAGCTTTGTCTGTGTGCGTGGTGTGTGTAGTACATATGTAGCGGGTTCACGGCAGCACTGTTTATTTAACGTAACAACGGGGGTCACACTGGAAGGGGTAACGGCCCCTTCACCCTGGGACACCCCCTAGGCTATCTATCCTAACCCCACTGTGCTCCCAATTCCTCCAGCTACAGGCGCTAAGAGGGAGGCCATCTCACCTGGCCCCGGTCATGGCACAGATCACGGGCACACCCCACCATCACCGGCTTGCCCTGCCAATGTCCCTCGCAACGACAGCGGACAGGGAAGTCCCAGGGTCTATCCTAGCCGGCCTTCCTTCCTTCCTCCCTCACCGGTTCTTCGTCCTTTGGCCCCAACGCACTGCCCCGAGCTCCCTGGCTCTCCCCGCCTTTTATACCCCACACACACACCGCTGAGGGGCGGGGCTATAGCGCGGACGTTGTTGTAGCCACCAAGGGGCGTGGCTTTGTGTTTCCTTACCACAACAACCCATCCACCCACCCACCCACCCTCCCTCCTCCTTAACGGCTTAGTGCAAAATCTGTGAATGTAACCCCCGAAAATGATGCAGGAGATGGCGCTGTCTGATTACTCACGCGCAGAGCACGGACGCTGGGCGCCAGATCGCAAGCAGGTCCCTGCAGGGTGGGGGCTGGTAGGAACGTTGGAATTTTGCGCGATTTTACGAAATTGTCACGTAAAATTTGTGCAAAATCGAGAGCGTCTTCCCACCCTTTTTGCCCTCAACAGCACGAGATTTCACTTCGTTAAAGTATTGAAAGGGGACGGACGGACGAACGGACGGACGGACGTACGGACACATTAATCTATTGCAGGCTGGTACACTCAGTTCACAATTTGGTTCCTACCAGTATAAAGGATGTCGGTGACAAGAGAGTGACTCTCAATGACGTCACTCACGTGGTTAAACAAAGGATGTCGGTGACGAGAGAGTGACTCTCGATGACGTCACTCACGTGGTTAAACAAAGGATGGCGGTGACAAGAGAGTGACTCTCAATGACGTCACTCACGTGGTTAAACAAAGGATTCCGGTGACAAAGAGAGTGACTCTCAATGACGTCACTCACGTGGTTAAAACAAAGGATGACAGTCACACGAGATTTCACTTCGTTAAAGTATTGAAAGGGGACGGACGGACGAACGGACGGACGGACGGACGGACACATTAATCTATTGCAGGCTGGTACACTCAGTTCACAACTTGGTTCCTACCAGTATAAAGGATGTCGGTGACAAGAGAGTGACTCTCAATGTCGTCACTCACGTGGTTAAACAAAGGATGTCGGTGACAAGAGAGTGACTCTCAATGACGTCACTCACGTGGTTAAACAAAGGATGACAGTCACACGAGATTTCACTTCGTTAAAGTATTGAAAGGGGACGGACGGACGAACGGACGGACGGACGGACACATTAATCTATTGCAGGCTGGTACACTCAGTTCACAATCTTCGTGCCTACCAGTATAAAGGATGTCGGTGACAAGAGAGTGACTCTCAATGACGTCACTCACGTGGTTAAAACAAAGGATGACAGTCACACGAGATTTCACTTCGTTAAAGTATTGAAAGGGGACGGACGGACGGACACATTAATCTATTGCAGGCTGGTACACTCAGTTCACAACTACCAGTATGAGGTGCGGGTCTCCACCTCGTGGTGCAACAGGGTAACCCCCACGGCTTCTCCTGGCAACTCTGTGGCAACTCGTCCCCCCCTTGGCAGACTCTCGTTTGGCACTTCCGATAGGGAAGGGGGGCGAGCTCACCCCGAAAGGCTTTGAAGACACTCGGCTGGGAGGCCGTCAATCCCTGGTGCCTTTCCAGCAGCAGTTTTATTTGTTTCAGTTGTTTCAGTTTCAGTTTATTTTGGTTATAGCCCTGTGAGCCGTCCGGCTCTTGAATCGGGTGCAACCACAACAACAAGCAAAAAAAAACAAAAACACGAACTAGACAAACATCTTGAAGTGACTGCTGTATGTGTGTGTGTGTTGACTGTGCAAAACAGAAAATCCAGGAAAAAAAAAAACCCAGCAAAAATATTCCTGAAAAAAGCACCACCTCGTACACCACCAACGCTGTGTGTAAAAAATCCCAGTGGGATGCAAAGTCAAACAACAACAACAACAACCACAAGGCAACTAAGATTAAGGTCGTCAGTCTAACTCCGTACTACAATAAACAAAAACGTGTCCAAACCAAAAAAACGTTTTCGAAATCACCAAAAAACTAAAGCCATAATTGCAACGTAACAGCGATCACAGGGACTGACTGTGACCGAATTTTTTTTAACAATAAACTACGTAAACAACATGTAACACCAAACCCTAGAGCCATAGCTGGCTGCGTGAGTTTCTCCACAACAACAGAGGCGTCAGTCGGAGTATCAAATTTTTCAATGCACCTTCAAGATCAGCACGCTAAATCAAAATGCAGATTCTACTTTGCAGCCTTATCCGGTTCTTGGAGGGCAATCTACCCTTCAAGCTGCTCCATCTCAGAGGTGCTCAGTGTAGGAACGCCATCCAACAATTCCCCAAGAGCTGCCCTCCCGGATGCTTGCCGCGGTGAACAGTTTTGTGTAAAAACCCCTTCAACCATCTTAGCGATGCTTTCATCATTTACGTGGCCTGTAGGACTGGCTACGGGGGTTCCTTCGTGAACTGGTTATTTTTCCGTCTCAAGAAATATTTTAGCTGGTGCCTGCAAGAGCGTCCCGACCCTGCGCCCTTCACCGTAGTCCCACCGTCGCTGGAGAGAGAGAGAGGAGAGAGAGAGAGAGAGCCGAAAGTGCTTTTGGACGCTGTCCAAACCTTCCAGAAGGCTCCGAAGGCCCCTTTCCGGGGAGTCCTCATTTTCTAAGAGCTGCAGGTTGAACCGCCAGTAGGTTCAAAAAAAGAGGGGGAGTTGCGTGCGCGAACTAAAGCCAGGTGATCATCGGAGAACCCGGACGAGGACAGATTTTTTTTGCCGTCGCCCGAGCAAGCTGGCACTGCCCGGCGTTGACGGGGCGTCGGCACAAAGGGTACCGCCGCTGGGCCGCCGGATGTTGCAGTCGCGCCACGTGCCGAGCAGGTCCAGCGTCTCCGCGGTCGAGGGCGCAGTTGAAGTCTCCCCGCCAACCCCCCCCTCTCTCTCCCGGACGACGACCGTGAGCCCCCCCAGCCCCCCAGCCCCCCGTCGTCCCCACCGTCCGGCCCCCAGGGCGTCCCACGGCGTGCCGGGGATGAAGAGCCCCAGGCCCCGCAGCTCCCGCTCGGCGCGTACAAGCCGGGGCGCCGCAGCCTCGCGTCGTCGAGCACAACGTCCGCCGATACGAAACGTCCCTTTTCGTCGATCCCCTCCGAGGGCCGCTCCCTCAGGGAACGAACACGGGGTCGCGACTCACAGCGAGGTTGCCTCAGGCTTTTGCCGGAGGAGGGTGATCGCGGGTTCATGATTTCCTCCGGCACCCAAGGCTTCTTTGCAAGCCCACGGTTTTTTTTTTTTTTTTTTAATTGGAGATTTGTCCACGAGGCAAATTCAGATCCACAAGCACGGGCACGATTTCAACCCGAGAGGATGGTTTCAAGTTAAGCAACCATTGGAAAGACGTTCTGAATCGAGGAGGAGGGTGATCGCGGGTTCATGATTTCCTCCGGCACCCAAGGCTTCTTTGCAAGCCCACGGGTTTTTTTTTTTGAATCGGAGATTTGTCCACGAGGCAAATTCAGATCCACAAGCACGGGCACGATTTCAACCCGAGAGGATGGTTTCAAGTTAAGCAACCATTGGAAAGACGTTCTGAATCGAGGAGGAGGGTGATCGCGGGTTCATGATTTCCTCCGGCACCCAAGGCTTCTTTGCAAGCCCACGGGTTTTTTTTTTTTGAATCGGAGATTTGTCCACGAGGCAAATTCAGATCCACAAGCACGGGCACGATTTCAACCCGAGAGGATGGTTTCAAGTTAAGCAACCATTGGAAAGACGTTCTGAATCGAGGAGGAGGGTGATTGCGGGTTCATGATTTCCTCCGGCACCCAAGGCTTCTTTGCAAGCCCACGGGTTTTTTTTTTTGAATCGGAGATTTGTCCACGAGGCAAATTCAGATCCACAAGCACGGGCACGATTTCAACCCGAGAGGATGGTTTCAAGTTAAGCAACCATTGGAAAGACGTTCTGAATCGAGGAGGAGGGTGATCGCGGGTTCATGATTTCCTCCGGCACCCAAGGCTTCTTTGCAAGCCCACGGGTTTTTTTTTTTTTAATCGGAGATTTGTCCACGAGGCAAATTCAGATCCACAAGCACGGGCACGATTTCAACCCGAGAGGATGGTTTCAAGTTAAGCAACCATTGGAAAGACGTTCTGAATCGAGGAGGAGGGTGATCGCGGGTTCATGATTTCCTCCGGCACCCAAGGCTTCTTTGCAAGCCCACGGGTTTTTTTTTTGAATCGGAGATTTGTCCACGAGGCAAATTCAGATCCACAAGCACGGGCACGATTTCAACCCGAGAGGATGGTTTCAAGTTAAGCAACCATTGGAAAGACGTTCTGAATCGAGGAGGAGGGTGATCGCGGGTTCATGATTTCCTCCGGCACCCAAGGCTTCTTTGCAAGCCCACAGGTTTTTATTTTGAATCGGAGATTTGTCCACGAGGCAAATTCAGATCCACAAGCACGGGCACGATTTCAACCCGAGAGGATGGTTTCAAGTTAAGCAACCATTGGAAAGACGTTCTGAATCGAGGAGGAGGGTGATCGCGGGTTCATGATTTCCTCCGGCACCCAAGGCTTCTTTGCAAGCCCACGGGTTTTTTTTTTTTGAATCGGAGATTTGTCCACGAGGCAAATTCAGATCCACAAGCACGGGCACGATTTCAACCCGAGAGGATGGTTTCAAGTTAAGCAACCATTGGAAAGACGTTCTGAATCGAATCAAAAACATTAAAATAATTTTTCAATGGTACGGTATATTTATTTCAAGTAGTGGTAGCCCAAACTTTTGCAGATTTTTTAAAAATTCGCTTTTCACAACCATCAATAGGTAAACTCCCCCTCATCCACTCACTCACTCACTCACCCACCCACTCGCTCACCCACTCACCCACTCACTCGCACGCTCACCCGCTCATCCATCCACTCACTCATCCACTCACTCATCCACCCACTCACTCACCCACCCACCCACTCACCCACCCACCCACTCACCCACCCACCCACTCACCCACCCACTCGCTTCACACCATCAATAGGTAAACTCCCCCTCCCCCACCCCCCCCCCCCCGTGCCAACCGGCTTGTTCACCCGCACGTACACCACCTCCACACCGTTCATCATGCTAAGTCGGCAAATCAAATGCTAATAATTTTTACGCTAATTCCTTTGTCAAGGCACCTTGATTACTCTCACACAGCTAAAAGGTCCGCGGTCTGAGCGTGGCTGCGTTTCACTCCAGCGCTGTCCTCCAGACAGCCTGGTCCCTTCACCTGACGAAGGCCGCTTGTGTTGTGGCCGAAACGTCGTGATTTTTTTGTAATTGTTGTTTTAATTTTTTTTTACCCACCACGTGACTTTTACCGAATAGAACCAAAGAGTGCGGATCCTTGCAGTCACGAAAGCTTCAAATCTAGAATCACTATTTTAGTTTCCAATTGTACCAGGGGCAAGGGCCCACCGAGGCTACGTGTGTAGCTACGTGCGTAGCTCAGTGTGTGTGTGTGTGTGCCGTCAATACCTCCAACAACAACAACAACAACCGCTTGTGCCAGGCTATGTGCACTTTGAGTCCACGTGAAGTGTCGGCAGGAGGTCACGGGGCAGACCCAGCAGGTGCCACGGGTCGACTGACTGAGATGACTGGCTGATGCACCACCTGTGCCCCCTACTGTGCCAACCTGCTGCGTTTTATCCGCCCGGCGCTCCGCTCGTCGTTGTGAGCGTCGCTCCACCACTTGCCCTCCCGTTGTTGTTGTTGTTGGATGGGCGACCCTCCCTCCAGCTGCCAAAGTGGTGGCGCCCTTCACGAGCCTCCCACACAAGCCCTGCATGCACACACACACACACCGCGGACAAGGGCGAGCATCCCCCGTTTAGCCTGTGACGGATTGTTTGGGGGCATGCGCTGCTAACGAGCAGCAGGGCCAATGACGGCCGGCAAGGTAACACGAGGCTGCCGTGGGTGGCCGGCACCACGCCCGGCCGCCTTTGTCTCCCCCAGTGGCGATGTCTCCTCCACACCACCACCGCCCCAGGTAACCCAGTTGAGGACGAGTCGACCTCGTGGGAGGAGGCCCCAGGGTACCGCTTCGGATGATCGCCACCTGCGGGTGTTGGAGGCCATGGGCGGGAATCAAACTCGATGGTAGTGCCCGGTTCGTAGTGCAGCAGCAGCAGCAGCAGCGTGATGGTGGTGGTGGTGGTGATGATGGTGGTGGTGATGGTGATGATGGTGGTGGTGGTGGTGATGGTGGTGGTGATGCTGGTGGTGGTGGTGGTGATGGTGATGATGATGCTGCTGCTGGTGGTGATGGTCATGATGATGATGATGGTGATCGTCAGCCGTGATGATGATGATGGTGATCGTCAGCCGTGATGATAGTGATCGTCCACCGTGATGATGATGATGATGTTGATCGTCAGCCGTGATGATGATGGTGATCGTCTACCGTGATGATGATGATGGTGATTGTCTACCGTGATGATGATGGTGATTGTCTACCGTGATGATGGTGATGATCGTCTGCCGTGATGATGATGATCGTCTGCCGTGATGATGATGATGGTGACCGTCTACCGTGATGATGATGATGATGGTGATCGTCTACCGTGATGATGATGATCGTCTACCGTGATGATGGTGATCGTCAGCCGTGATGATGGTGATCGTCTACCGTGATGATGATGATGTTGATCGTCAGCCGTGATGATGATGGTGATCGTCTACCGTGATGATGATGATGATGGTGATTGTCTACCGTGATGATGATGATGGTGATTGTCTACCGTGATGATGGTGATGATCGTCTGCCGTGATGATGATGATGATGATCGTCTGCCGTGATGATGATGATGGTGATCGTCTACCGTGATGATGATGATGATGGTGATCGTCTACCGTGATGATGGTGATCGTCTACCGTGATGGTGATGATGGTGATCGTCTACCGTGATGATGGTGATCGTCTACCGTGATGATGGTGATGATGGTGGTGATCGTCTACCGTGATGATGATGATGGTGATCGTCTACCGTGATGATGGTGATCGTCTACCGTGATGATGATGGTGATCGTCTACCGTGATGATGATGATGACCGGTGTCGTTCTTGTGTCTTGATTCTGTGGATATAGTGTGCACAGCCTCAAATGCTACGAATGCCATACTGACCATCGACTTAACGGAGTGCAAACAAGGGCGGCCTCACCACGTGTCGCAAAAAGAAAAACGCCGTGAGAATTTTATAGTTTCATATATTTTTTATTATTATTATTTCATTGTTTCCCTTCCACGTGGTGACTTTACCGAAAGAACCAACAATACGATTTAAAACTTTCGTGACTGCAAGGATTCATCTTCTTTGGTTCTTTCGGTAAAGTCACGTAGAATGAGAATAAAATAATAAATTGATAAAATAAAATAACACAATAATATTCTCACGACGTTTCGGCCACAACACAAGCGGCCTTCAGCAGGTGAAGGGGACGAGACTGTCTGGTAGGACAGCGCTGGAGTGTAGACAGACAGTCTCGTCCCCTTCACCTGATGAAGGCCGCTTGTGTTGTGGCCGAAACGTCGCGAGAATATTATTCTCTTATTTTATTTTATCAATTTATTATTTTATTCTCATTCTACGTGGTGGTGGTGACTTTACCGAAAGAACCAAAGAAGATGAACCAACAATACGTACGTGCCACTTCTGAAAAAAAAGGGGCTACATGACAGCTCATCGGGGCTTACACCTTTGGTAAAATAACAATTACAAATACGTGTATTTTTTTTGTTCACGTATTTTTAATGAATTTTTTTAAAGTTTTTTTTACTTTACTTTACTTACGACGAGATCCACGTGATTTCTCCTCCGCCCGGCCTACGCCGTCACCAATCAGTGCATGACCAAGGCCTGTTGCGACACCATCGAAGCATTCGACGCGACCTGTGATCGCCGTTACGTTGCATTTTATGGCTTTTGTTTTGGTGATTTCGAAAACGTTTTTTTTTGTTTGTTTTGGCCATGTTTTGGCCATGGAGTTAGACCGATGGCCTTAATCTTAGTTGTCTTGTGGTTGTTGTTGTTCTTGTTGTTGTTATTTTTGACTTGCATCCCGCTGGGATTTTTGCACACAGCGTTGGTGATGTACACGGTGCTGTTTCAAGGAATATTTTGATGTTTTTTTTATATTTTGTCCTGGATTTTTCTGTTTTGCACAGTCACACGCACGCACACACAGTAGTCACTTTAAGATGTGTTATCTGGTTCGTGTGCTTTTGCTTGCGGTTGCACCCGATTCAAGAGCCGAATGGCTCACAGGGCTATAACCAAAATAAATGAAACTAACTATGATGAACCACGAACCACGTGGTGCCAGAGCGACCGCTGGCAACGTCGACTCCGCCCCCTCACACCCCACGTGACCCTGCTGGGGGGGAGGGGGCGTGGCCACCAGCGTCGCGGTCGGCCACGCCCCCAGCAGTGTAGGTCGTGACGTCACAGCCACACCCACCCCACCCCACCCACGTGCCTGGGTTCTGTCCAATCGCTTTAAACCCCGTCTAGATTTGAAGCTTTCGTGACTGTTAAGGATCCACACTCCTCGGTTCTATTCGGTAAAAGTCACGTGGTGGGTAACAACAAAATAAAACGATGAAAAAAATCACGACGTTTCGGTCCACAACACAAGCGGCCCTCGTCAGGCGAAGGGATCGGGCTGTCTGGAGGACAGCGCTGGAGTGAAGCACAGCCACACACGGCTTAAAGGTCCGCGGATCTGAGCTGTGGCTGTGCTTCACTCCAGCGCTGTCCTCCAGACAGCCCGATCCCTTCGCCTGACGAGGGCCGCTTGTGTTGTGGACCGAAACGTCGTGATTTTTTTTATCGTTTTATTTTTTCGTTACCCACCGCGTGACTTTTACCGAATAGAACCGAACGCTTTGAACCCCTTCCACTCGGTTGTCTCGCGACGCTTCCGCCGGTGGAGCTGTGCAACGCCTGATTGTTGCGCCACGCTGCTAACGAGATTCAACGTACGTATGTCCACACACGGAGACGTGTAGACTCATGTCCTTAGTTCTTTCGGTAAAGTCACCACGTTGAAGGGAAACAACAAAATAATAAAATATATATATATAAAACAATACAAAAAATTCTCACGACGTTTCGACCATAACACAAACGGTGGTCTTCAGGTGTGTTGGTTTGCATAAATTTATTTTTAAACGGTGCATTTATTTATTTATAATTTTAAAAAAACGTTAGCGCCACACGCAGCGATTTGGCAGTTTATTTAGGACTAGTCCATCTATATTCTGAAAAGAGGAGGGGGGAGACGAAATTTATTTTTATGTATGCTGTCTGAAAGCCACTGTAAGCGTGAACAATCAATTAAGACCTGAAATGGTTTATCAAATCTTTCCAATGATTGCTAAGATAGAATCCATCTTCTCGGTTGAAATTGTCTATGTGCTTGTATATGTGGATAGCCTCGTGAACGAATCTCTCATGGTAGCCAGATGGCTTACAAAGAACCTCTGTCTTGGAAAAGTCAATGCCATGTGAGCCTACTGAATTATAACAGTGATCTGCCACGGCCGAGGTGTTGGTCCTACCGTGTTTCAGGTCTGCTTTGTGTTCACGAATGCGGTCCGAGACATGGCGTTTGGTTTCTCCAATGTAACTACTACCACAGAGGCAACTTAGTTTGTAGACACCAGGGTATTGTATGTCCGGAATCACATCTTTTACAGACAGAACCAGATCACGGATTTTATGTAATGTGTTAAAACGGACCTGGATCTTGTGTTTATTCAAGATTTTGGAGATCTTTTTTGTGATCCCCGCAATGTAGGGTAAAGTGATGGTTTTGAAAGGCTCCTCAAGAGGGTTCTTCTTCATGGTTTGAGTGATAGCTTTGCGGATTGTATAGTCGGAGTAACCATTAGCCTTAAGAGCTTGGTGTACGTGCTTGAGTTCACTGCCTATGTGTTTCTGGTCGGATATGCATTGGGCTCTATGATACAGAGTCTTGATGAGAGAATTCTTCTGTGATGGATGGTGGTGGGAATCCGGTTTCAGATAAGCATCCGTATGGGTAGCTTTCCTGTAGACAGAGTGGCTCATTGAACCATCAGGTCTCTTTTTAATTAGGACATCCAAAAAAGGTAGCTTGCCATCTATTTCGACTTCCATGGTAAATCTGATGGCTGGGTGTATGGAATTGATGTGGTCGAAGAATTGGTCTAGAGCAGGCCGGCCATGTGGCCAGATGACAAAAGTGTCATCCACGTACCTCTTCCATAAGGTTGGGCGCAGAGTGGTAGTCTGGATGGCGTCAGCCTCAAATTTCTCCATGAAAATGTTAGCTATAACCGGAGATAGGGGGAGCCCATTGGGGTGCCCTCAGTTTGTTTGTAGAAAGTTCAATTCCAAGTGAAGTATGTATTGGTTAAACAGTGTCTCACCAGGGGGGGTACCTCAGTGTTTAGTCTTTGATGAACCAAGTCTTCAATGATTGTGATGGTGTCAGGTACAGGAACCTTGGTGAATAAGGAAACTACATCAAAACTGACAAGCAGGTCGGCTGGGGACAGGGAAATTCCCTTGATTGTCGATACCAGGTGAGTAGAATTGTGTACCGCAGAGGTGGTTTTTCCAGTGAAAGGACGCAGGATTTCAGACAAAAAACGAGCCAGTTTGTAGGTGGGGGAGTTGATAGTAGAGACGATGGGACGAAGGGGTGTATCTACTTTATGTATTTTTGGTAAGCCGTATAATCTTGGTGGCCTGGCAGCAGAAGGTTTCAACGAAAACTGTTTAGATTGATCAATTAATGCGGTTGAATCAGAAATTATTTTGTTGGTTTGTGTGACGAGGCTGTTGGTGGGATCTCTTTTTATTTTTGTATAACTACCATCGTCGAGTAATTCTTTAATTTTGTCAGCTGGAGGACTACAATATCATCCCTCTTTTTTAATTTATGTAATTCATAACGCTCATCTTTGCTGAGGTTGCTAGCTGGCATCTTAGCGTTTTTGAGGGTTGCAGCGATTTCAGATCTTGCTACGTCTGCAGCGATGTGACCCAGGCCCCTGAGAGCAACGTCTACTTGGGCAATTATATCATTAACTGGTATGTGTTTAGGTGTGACTGCAAAGTTTAGACTTTTAGCTAAAACGGATTTCAGACCATCGGAAATAGAACTGTTACTGCGATTAATTACGACTTTGTTAACGTCTAACTTTTTGGTGTGTGGGTCCGGTCTTTTGTTGAAGAGGAGGTTAAATTTGGAAATCAGGTTGTCCTTACATTTGGTCGACATAGTAGCAGCTGAAGAGGCAGTCATATTGCCTACATGTTCCCAATCCGATGTGGACATTGTTGCCGTCAATGATAAGTGCGATTTGTGGAGTGTCTTGTCTAACTGATCTAGTTCGGTGCGTATAAGCCAGATTTTTTTCTGAGATAAGAGCTAAGCTAGAATTCGTTTCGCATTAGAAAGAAGTTACAGCAGCAGAGGTCAGCGTGAATGCGATTGGTGTTACCCCAGAGTCGCGGCATTTCTTCAGAAAGGTGAGAGACTCGATCAGCTGAGCCTTCTTATCCCGGAGTTTGTTGAAGGATCTTAAAGTTGTCTGGTTGCTACTCGCTTACAGCGCTTGCCCCGACAGTCTGTTACAGAACCGAAACCTTTTTACAATGATTCATGTTCACCGCATTAACCACAATACCTGCAGTCCAAATACAAACAAAACACACACACACTATGATAATATTTGATGCATTGTCCTTGACACTGATTGGTCCACACCAAGGGACGGCTTTCTTCTTGAGCCTCGACCCAATTGGTGCTCGTCCAGATGACGCCAAAAGGCGTTTACACAGCTCAAAGACAATGCCGCTGGAAAAGTAACGAGGGGCTCGTGGTGAGCATCTACATCATCATTAGAGCTCCTTTGCCAGTACCAAAAATTTTCAGTTTTGTTGACAGAAAAAAGGGGAAAACCCTATTATTATTATTACATTTTGGTACTGGCAAAGGAAATCTAATGATGATGTAGATGCCCACCCCGAGCCCCTCGTTACTTTAATAGTGCAATGATTCATCTTCTTTGGTTCTTTCGGTAAAGTCACTTAGAATGAGAATAAAATAATAAATTGATAAAATAAAATAACACAATAATATTCTCACGACGTTTCGGCCACAACACAAGCGGCCTTCATCAGGTGAAGGGACGAGACTGTCTGGTAGGACAGCGCTGGAGTGAAAGAGCCACGTTCAGATCACGGCCTTTAAGCCAGACAGTCTCGCCCCTTCACCTGATGAAGGCCGCTTGTGTTGTGGCCGAAACGTCGTGAGAATATTATTGTGTTATTTTATTTTATCAATTTATTATTTTATTCTCATTCTAAGTGACTTTACCGAAAGAACCAAAGAAGATGAATCATTGCAGTTACGAAAGCTTTAAATCGAAATTCAAGAATAGTAATGTTTTTTGTTTGCATTTTGACCGCAGGTATTGCGATTAATGCGGTAAACATGAATCCTTGTAAGAAGATTTCAGGTTTGTAGCCAGAAAAAAAGGGGAAAAACCCCTGTTATTATTATTATTACATTTTGGTACCGGCAAAGGAGGTCTTATGATGATGATGTAGATGCTCACCCCGAGCCAAATTACTTTGCTAGCGGCATTGTCTTTGAGCTGTGGTGACGCCTTTTGGCGTCATCTGGTCGAGCACCAATTGGGTCGAGGCTCAAGAAGAAATCCGTCCCTTGGTGTGGACCAATCAGTGTCAAGGACAATGCATCATCATATATTATCATAGTTTGTGTGTGTTTTGTTTGCATTTTGACCGCAGGTATTGTGGTTAATGCGGTAAACATGGATCCTTGTAAGAAGATTTCAGGTTTGTAGCCAGAAAAAAAGGGGAAAACCCCCTGTTATTATTATTACATTTTGGTACCGGCAAAGGAGGTCTTATGATGATGATGTAGATGCTCACCCCGAGCCAAATTACTTTGCTAGCGGCATTGTCTTTGAGCTGTGTGACGCCTTTTGGCGTCATCTGGTCGAGCACCAATTGGGTCGAGGCTCAAGAAGAAATCCGTCCCTTGGTGTGGACCAATCAGTGTCAAGGACAATGCATCATCATATATTATCATAGTTTGTGTGTGTTTTGTTTGCATTTTGACCGCAGGTATTGTGGTTAATGCGGTAAGCATGAATCCTCGTTAGAAGGTTTCAGATTTGTTGCCAGAAAAAAGGGGGAAAACCCCCTGTTATTATTATTATAGTCTGTTACAGGCTACACGGGGTATCTTTGTCCTTGGTTAGTTTTTTCAGTGTCTAAGTGTGTGTGCGTATCTGTGTTTGTCGAACTTACCGATGACCGGTACCAGCGGTGTCAAGATCGGCCTCTGTGGAGGAGGAGGTTCGTGAAGGACGCCGCTACTGGGCAGTTGGAGGCAGTCGCCCTCCAACAACAACGGAGGGCGGAGGAGCGACGCTCACAACAACGAGCGGAGCGCCGGGTGGCTAAAGCGCTAGCAGGTTGGCACAGTAAGGGGGGCACAGGTGGTGCACCAGCCAGTCGTCTCAGTCAGTCGACCCGTGGCACCTGCTGGGTCTGCCCCGTGACCTCCTGGTGCACCTAGCCTGGCACAGTAGGGGGGCACAGGTGGTGCATCAGCCAGTCATCTCAGTCAGTCGACCCGTGGCACCTGCTGGGTCTGCTGCCCCGTGACCTCCTCCTGCCGGCGGGCGTTCGACACTTCACGTGGTAGCCTCAAGGTGCACGTGGCCTGGCACAAGCGTCGTGGCAAATGGCGGTTGTTGTTGTGGTTGTTGTTGTTGTTGTTGTGGTGGTTGTTGTTGTTGCTGGGCAGAGGTATAGCGGCAATTGGGCCTGCTTGCATTACGAAGACCTGAGTTCGATTCCCGGTCGCGGATGATGCCAGTGACGAGTGTTTGAACCGGTACGGGGTCATCCCCTAGGTCGACTCAGCTTCAAATGAGTAAGTGGAGCGAGTTGTGAGTTTTGGTGGTGAGTGGGTGAGTGGTGAGTGTGAGTGGTGAGCTGGTGGCGAGTGGGTGAGTGAGTGAGTGAGTGGGTGAGTTCTGAGTGGGGTGAGTGAGTAGGTGAATTCTGAGTGGGGTGAGTGAATGGTGAGTGCTCAGTGGGTGAGTGAGTAGGTGAGTTCTGAGTGGGGTGAGTGAGTTGGTGAGTGGTGAGTGCGTAGGTGAGTGGCGAGTGGTGTGTGGTTTAGTAGGTGAGTGTGAGTGGTGAGTGGATGAGTGAGTAGGTGAGTGGTGAGTGCTGAATGGGTGAGTGAGTAGGTGAGCGGTGAGTGCGTAGGTGAGTGTGAGTGGTGAGTGCGTAGGTGAGTAGGTGAGTGGTGAGTGAGTGAGTGAGTAGGTGAGTGGTGAGTGCTCAGTGGGTGAGTGAGTAGGTGAGTGCTGAGTGAGTAGGTGAGTGGTGAGTGGTGAGTGGGTGATTGTGTAGGTGAGTGGTGAGTGGGTGAGTGAGTAGGTGAGTGGGTGAGTGAGTAGGTGACTATGAGTGCTGAATGGGTGAGTAGGTGAGTGGTGAGTGGTGAGTGAGTAGGTGAGTGGTGAGTGGGTGTGTAGGTGAGTGATGAGTGAGTAGGTGAGTGGTGAGTGGTGAGTGGGTGAGTGAGTAGGTGAGTGGTGAGTGAGTAGGTGAGTGTGAGTGGTGAGTGAGTAGGTGAGTGTGAGTGGTGAGTGGGTGAGTGTGAGTGTTGAGTGGGTGAGTAGGTGAGTGGTGAGTGGTGAGTGTGTAGGTGAGTGGTGAGTGAGTAGGTGAGTGTGAGTGGTGAGTGGGTGAGTGAGTAGGTGAGTGGTGAGTGAGTAGGTGAGTGTGAGTGGTGAGTGAGTAGGTGAGTAGTGAGTGCTGTGTGGGTGAATGTGTAGGTGAGTGTGAGTGGTGAGTGCTGAATGGGTGAGTGAGTAGGTGAGTGGTGAGTGCATAGGTGAGTGTGAGTCGTGAGTGCGCAGGTGTGTAGGTGAGTGGTTAGTGGGTGAGTGCGTGAGTAGATGAGTGGTGAGTGAGTAGGTGAGTGCTGAGTGGTGAGTGGGTGAGTGAGTAGGTGACTATGAGTGCTGAATGGGTGAGTAGGTGAGTGGTGAGTGTGTAGGTGAGTGGTGAGTGAGTAGGTGAGTGGGTGAGTGAGTAGGTGACTATGAGTGCTGAATGGGTGAGTAGGTGAGTGGTGAGTGTGTAGGTGAGTGGTGAGTGAGTAGGTGAGTGGGTGAGTGAGTAGGTCAGTGGTGAGTGTGTAGGTGAGTGGTGAGTGAGTAGGTGATTGGTGAGTGGTGAGTGTGTAGGTGAGTGGTGAGTGGTGAGTGGGTGTGTAGGTGAGTGATGAGTGAGTAGGTGAGTGGTGAGTGGGTGAGTGAGTAGGTGAGTGGTGAGTGAGTAGGTGAGTGTGAGTGGTGAGTGAGTAGGTGAGTGTGAGTGGTGAGTGGGTGAGTAGGTGAGTGGTGAGTGGGTGAGTGAGTAGGTGAGTTGGTGAGTGAGTTGATGAGTGGGTGAGTGAGTTGATGAGTGGGTGAGTGAGTAGGTGAGTGGTGAGTGCTGAGTGGTGAGTGGGTGAGTGAGTAGGTGAGTGGTGAGTGGGTGAGTGAGTAGGTGAGTGGTGAGTGGGTGAGTGAGTGGGTGAGTGGTGAGTGGGTGAGTGAGTAGGTGAGTGGTGAGTGCTGAGTGGTGAGTGGGTGAGTGAGTGGTGAGTGGTGAGTGGGTGAGTGCTGAGTGGTGAGTGGTGAGTGGGTGAGTAGGTGAGTGGTGAGTGGTGAGTGAGTAGGTGAGTGGTGAGTGGATGAGTGAGTAGGTGAGTGGTGAGTGGTGAGTGTGTAGGTGAGTGGTGAGTGGTGAGTAGGTGAGTGGTGAGTAGGTGAGTAGGTGAGTGAGTGCTGAGTGCTGAGTGGATGAGTGGGTGAGTAGGTGAGTGGTGAGTGGTGAGTGAGTAGGTGAGTGGGTGAGTGTGTAGGTGAGTGGTGAGTGGGTGAGTGAGTAGGTGAGTGGTGAGTGGGTGAGTGAGTAGGTGAGTGGTGAGTGTGTAGGTGAGTGGTGAGTGGTGAGTAGGTGAGTAGGTGAGTGGTGAGTAAGTGAGTAGGTGAGTGAGTGCTGAGTGCTGAGTGGATGAGTGGGTGAGTAGGTGAGTGGTGAGTGGTGAGTGAGTAGGTGAGTGGGTGAGTGTGTAGGTGAGTGGTGAGTGGGTGAGTGAGTAGGTGAGTGGTGAGTGGGTGAGTGAGTAGGTGAGTGGTGAGTGGTGAGTGTGTAGGTGAGTGGTGAGTAGGTGAGTGGTGAGTAGGTGAGTAGGTGAGTGAGTGCTGAGTGCTGAGTGGATGAGTGAGTGAGTGGTGAGTGGGTGAGTGAGTAGATGAATGGATGAGTGAGTAGGTGAGTGGTGAGTGGTGAGTGCTGAGTGGTGAGTGAGTAGGTGAATATGAGTGCTGAGTAGGTGAGTAGGTGAATGGTGAGTGGGTGAGTGCGTGAGTAGGTGAGTGCTGAGTGGTGAGTGGTGAGTGTGTTGGTGAGTGGGTGAGTGAGTAGGTGAGTGGTGAGTGGGTGAGTGTGTAGGTGAGTGGTGAGTGGGTGAGTGAGTGAGTGCTGAGTGGTGAGTGCTGAGTGGGTGAGTAGGTAAGTGGTGAGTGAGTAGGTGAGTAGTGAGTGCTGTGTGGGTGAATGTGTAGGTGAGTGTGAGTGCTGAATGGGTGAGTGAGTAGGTGAGTGGTGAGTGCATAGGTGAGTGTGAGTCGTGAGTGCGTAGGTGTATAGGTGAGTGTGAGTGGTTAGTGGGTGAGTGCGTGAGTAGATGAGTGGTGAGTGGTGAGTGAGTAGGTGAGTGGGTGAGTGATGACTGCTGAGTGGGTGAGTGAGTAGGTGACTATGAGTGCTGAATGGGTGAGTAGGTGAGTGGTGAGTGGTGAGTGTGTAGGTGAGTGGTGAGTGGGTGTGTAGGTGAGTGGTGAGTGGTGAGTGGGTATGTAGGTGAGTGGTGAGTGGATGAGTGAGTAGGTGAATGTGAGTGGTGAGTGGGTGAGTAGGTGAGTGGTGAGTGGGTGAGTGAGTAGTAGAGTGGGTGAGTGAGTAGATTAGTGGGTGAGTGAGTAGGTGAGTGGTGAGTGGTGACTGCTGAGTGGGTGAGTGAGTAGGTGAGTGGTGAGTGCTGAGTGGGTGAGTAGGTGAGTGGTGAGTGGGTGAGTGAGTAGGTGAGTGGGTGAGTGAGTAGGTGAGTGGTGAGTGGTGAGTGAGTAGGTGAGTGAGTAGGTGAGTGGTGAGTGGTGAGTGAGTGGGTGAGTGGGTGAGTGAGTAGGTCAGTGGTGAGTGAGTAGGTGAGTGGGTGAGTGAGTAGATGAGTGGGTGAGTGAGTAGGTGAGTAGTGAGTGGTGAGTGCTGAGTGGGTGAGTAGGTGAGTGGTGAGTGGGTGAGTAGGGGAGTGGTGAGTGGGTGAGTGAGTAGGTGAGTGGTGAGTTGGTGAGTGAGTTGATGAGTGGGTGAGTGAGTAGGTGAGTGTGAGTGGTTAGTGGGTGAGTGGGTGAGTGGTGGGTGGGTGAGTGAGTAGATGAGTGGGTGAGTGAGTAGGTGAGTGGTGAGTGAGTAGGTGAGTGGTAAGTGCTGACTGCTGAGTGGGTGAGTGAGTAGGTGAGTGGTGAGTGAGTAGGTGAGTGGTGAGTGCTGAGTGCTAAGTGGGTGAGTGGTGAGTGGGTGAGTGAGTTGATGAGTGGTGAGTGGTGAGTGAGTAGATGAGTGGATGAGTGAGTAGGTGAGTGTGAGTGGTTAGTGGGTGAGTGGGTGAGTGGTGGGTGGGTGAGTGAGTAGATGAGTGGGTTAGTAAGTAGGTGAGTGGTGAGTGAGTAGGTGAGTGGTGAGTGCTGACTGCTGAGTGGGTGAGTGAGTAGGTGAGTGGTGAGTGAGTAGGTGAGTGGTGAGTGCTGAGTGCTAAGTGGGTGAGTGGTGAGTGGGTGAGTGAGTTGATGAGTGGTGAGTGGTGAGTGAGTAGATGAGTGGGTGAGTGAGTAGGTGAGTGTGAGTGGTGAGTGGGTGAGTGAGTAGGTGAGTGGTGAGTGGTGAGTGAGTAGGTGAGTGGTGAGTGGTGAGTGAGTAGATGAGTGGGTGAGTGTGTAGGTGAGTGGTGAGTGCTGAGTAGGTGACAATGAGTGGTGAGTGGGTGAGTGAGTGGTGAGTGTGTAGGTGAGTGCTGATTGGGTGAGTAGCTGAGTGGGTGAGTGAGTGAGTAGGTGAGTGGGTGAGTGAGTAGGTGAGTGCTGAGTGGCATGGTAAAAAGGGTCAAATAACCTTACCTTACCGAGGCCTAGCGTGGACCCAGGCACTAACCTTCTGTCGATCCCGGTGACGTAGTTAATGGTGTCCCTCCAGAGCAGACACGGGGGCAAAGTACGGCCCAATGGGACTTATATGGCCCATTGGGCTTTGAAATCCGGCCCTCCTAACGTGTCCAAATATTAATATTATTGTTGTTGTTGTTAAATTAAATTTTTACATTTCTCCTGTAATGCCCCCATTTCACCATTAGATGTCGCACTTTGACCGGGGAGTTACGTTAAGACGTGATTTTTGTATTGTATTGTTTTATATATGTGTTTTATTATTTTATTGTTTCCCATCAACGTGACTTTACCGAAAGAACTAAGAATAATAATTTTTATTGTTTTATATGTGTTTTATTATTTTGTTGTTTCCCTTCAACGTGACTTTACCGAAAGAACTAAGATAAGAATTTTTATTGTTTTATATTTTTTTTTATTATTTTATTGTTTCCCTTCCAACGTGACTTTACCGAAAGAGCTAAGATAAATATTATTATTGTTGTTAAATTTAATTTTACATTTCTCCCGTAATGCCCCCATTTCACCATTAGATGTCGCACTTTGACCAGGGAGTTACGTTAAGATGTGATTTTTGTACTGTATTGTTTTATATATGTGTTTTATTATTTTATTGTTTCCCTTCCAACGTGACTTTACCGACAGAGCTAAGATAAATATTATTATTGTTGTTAAATTAAATTTTTACATTTCTCCTGTAATGCCCCCATTTCACCATTAGACGTCGCACTTTGACCGGGGAGTTACGTTAAGACGTGATTTTTGTATTGTATTGTTTTATATATGTGTTTTATTATTTTATTGTTTCCCATCAACGTGACTTTACCGAAAGAACTAAGAATAATAATTTTTATTGTTTTATATGTGTTTTATTATTTTGTTGTTTCCCTTCAACGTGACTTTACCGAAAGAACTAAGATAAGAATTTTTATTGTTTTATATATTTTTTATTATTTTATTGTTTCCCTTCCAACGTGACTTTACCGAAAGAGCTAAGATAAATATTATTATTGTTGTTAAATTTAATTTTACATTTCTCCCGTAATGCCCCCATTTCACCATTAGATGTCGCACTTTGACCAGGGAGTTACGTTAAGACGTGATTTTTGTACTGTATTGTTTTATATATGTGTTTTATTATTTTATTGTTTCCCTTCCAACGTGACTTTACCGACAGAGCTAAGATAAATATTATTATTGTTGTTAAATTAAATTTTTACATTTCTCCTGTAATGCCCCCATTTCACCATTAGATGTCGCACTTTGACCGGGGAGTTACGTTAAGACGTGATTTTTGTATTGTATTGTTTTATATATGTGTTTTATTATTTTATTGTTTCCCATCAACGTGACTTTACCGAAAGAACTAAGAATAATAATTTTTATTGTTTTATATGTGTTTTATTATTTTGTTGTTTCCCTTCAACGTGACTTTACCGAAAGAACTAAGATAAGAATTTTTATTGTTTTATATATTTTTTATTATTTTATTGTTTCCCTTCCAACGTGACTTTACCGAAAGAGCTAAGATAAATATTATTATTGTTGTTAAATTTAATTTTACATTTCTCCCGTAATGCCCCCATTTCACCATTAGATGTCGCACTTTGACCAGGGAGTTACGTTAAGACGTGATTTTTGTACTGTATTGTTTTATATATGTGTTTTATTATTTTATTGTTTCCCTTCCAACGTGACTTTACCGAAAGAACTAAGATAAGAATTTTAATTGTTTTATATATTTTTTATTATTTTGTTGTTTCCCTTCAACGTGACTTTACCGAAATAACTAAGACAATAATTTTTATTGTTTTATATATTTTTTATTATTTTATTGTTTCCCTTCCAACGTGACTTTACCGAAAGAGCTAAGATAAATAGTATTATTGTTGTTAAATATAATTTTACATTTCTCCTGTAATGCCCCCATTTCACCATTAGATGTCGCACTTTGACCAGGGAGTTACGTTAAGACGTGATTTTTGTACTGTATTGTTTTATATATGTGTTTTAGTATTTTATTGTTTCCCTTCCAACGTGGTGACTTTACCGAAAGAGCTAAGATTATATATTATTATTGTTAAATTAAATTTTACATTTCTCCTGTAATGCCCGCATTTCACCATTAGATGTCGCACTTTGACCAGGGAGTTACGTTAAGACGTGATTTTTGTATTGTATTGTTTTATATATGTGTTTTATTATTTTATTGTTTCCCTTCCAACGTGGTGACTTTACCGAAAGAGCTAAGATAATAATTTTTATTGTTTTATATATTTTTTATTATTTTGTTGTTTCCCTTCAACGTGACTTTACCGAAAGAGCTAAGATGAATATTATTATTGTTGTTAAATTAAATTTTTACATTTCTCCTGTAATGCCCCCATTTGACCATTAGATGTCGCACTTTTACCAGGGAGTTACGTTAAGACGTGATTTTTGTACTGTATTGTTTTATATATGTGTTTTATTATTTTATTGTTTCCCTTCCAACGTGACTTTACCGAAAGAGCTAAGATAAGAATTTTTATTGTTTTATATATATTTTTTATTATTTTATTGTTTCCCTTCAACGTGACTTTACCGAAATAACTAAGATAAGAATTTTTATTGTTTTATATATATTTTTAATTATTTTATTGTTTCCCTTCCAAAGTGGTGACTTTACCGAAAGAGCTAAGAATAAAATATTATTATTATTAAATTAAATTTTTACATTTCTCCTGTAATGCCCGCATTTGACCATTAGATGTCGCACTTTTACCAGGGAGTTACGTTAAGACGTGATTTTTGTACTGTATTGTTTTATATATGTGTTTTATTATTTTATTGTTTCCCTTCCAACGTGACTTTACCGAAAGAGCTAAGATAAGAATTTTTATTGTTTTATATATTTTTTTTATTATTTTATTGTTTCCCTTCAACGTGACTTTACCGAAATAACTAAGATAAGAATTTTTATTGTTTTATATATATTTTTAATTATTTTATTGTTTCCCTTCCAAAGTGGTGACTTTACCGAAAGAGCTAAGAATAAAATATTATTATTATTAAATTAAATTTTTACATTTCTCCTGTAATGCCCTCATTTCACCATTAGATGGCCCACTTTTACCGGGGGGTTACGTTAAGACGTGATTTTTGTATTGTATTGTTTTATATATGTGTTTTATTATTTTATTGTTTCCCTTCCAACGTGGCTCTACCGAAAGAGCTAAGAATAAATATTATTAAATTTTGATTTAAAGCTTTCGTGACTGCAGTAATTCATATTCTTAGTTCTTTCGGTAAAGTCACGTTGAAGGGAAACAACAAATTAATAAAATATATATACAAATACACACCTGAAGACGACCGTTTGTGTTGTGGTCGAAACGTCTTGAGAATTTTTAGTGTTTTATATATATTTTATTATTTTGTTGTTTCCCTTCAACGTGTATTTTCCTGAAAGTACTAAGAATATATTTTTTAATTGTTTTATATATATTTTATTATTTTGTTGTTCAACATGACTTTACCGATAGAACTAAGAATAATAAATATTATTATTATTGTTAAATTAAATTTTACATTTCTCCTGTAATGCCCCCGTTTCACCATTAGATGTCGCACTTTGACCGGGGGGTTACGTTAAGACGTGATTTTTGTATTGTATTGTTTTATATATATTTCATTATTTTATTGTTTCCTTTCAAACGTGACTTTACCGAAAGAGTTAAGAATAAAATATTATTATTGTTGTCAATTTAAATTTTAAATTTCTCCTGTAATGCCCCCATTTCACCATTAGATGGCACACTTTGACCAAGGAGTTACGTTAAGACGTGATTTTTGTACTGTATTGTTTTATATGTGTTTTATTATTGTATTGTTTCCCTTCCAACGTGGTGACTTTACCGAAAGAGCTAAGAATATATATTATTATTATTGTTAAATTAAATTTTTACATTTCTCCTGTAATGCCCCCATTTCACCATTAGATGTCGCACTTTGACCGGGGGGTTACGTTAAGACGTGATTTTTGTATTGTATTGTTTTATATATGTGTTTTATTATTTTATTGTTTCCCTTCCAACGTGACTTTACCGAAAGAACTAAGAATAATAAATGTTATTATTAAATTAAATTTTTACATTTCTCCTGTAATGCTCCCATTTCACCATTAGATGGCACACTTTTACCGGGAGTTACGTTAAGACGTGATTTTTGTACTGTATTGTTTTATATATGTGTTTTATTATTTTATTGTTTCCCTTCAACGTGACTTTACCGAAAGAGCTAAGATAAGAATTTTTATTGTTTTATATATTTTTTTATTATTTTATTGTTTCCCTTCCAACGTGACTTTACAGAAAGTTGTTGTTAAATTAAATTTTACATTTCTCCTGTAATGCCCCCATTTCACCATTAGATGTCGCACTTTTACCAGGGGGTTACGTTAAGACGTGATTTTTGTACTGTATTGTTTTATATATGTGTTTTATTATTTTATTGTTTCCCTTCCAACGTGACGACTTTACCGAAAGAGCTAAGAATATGTTTACGTATATCGTTCACGTTCGGTGCACTTTGTCACATTTGCCTTGCAAATAAATTGCTTTGCTACCTTCCTCTTTGGTTCTGTCGGTAAAGTCCTACCAGACAGTTCTCGTCCCTTCACCCGATGAAGGCCGCTTGTGTTGTGGCCCGAAACGCCGTGAGGATTTCATCGCGTTATTTTATTTGGTCAATTTATTATTTTATTCTCGTTCTACGCGGGTGGTGGCGGCTTTTACCGAAAGAACCAGAAAGAAGATGAATCCCTGCAGTGGCGAAAGCTTCGAATCGAAACGCTCCGCTACCTGTCAAAGGCCAAATATCCTTTCACGTGATGATTTTTTTTAACGGGGGCCCCCTCCGTCAAATTTTCAGAACCCGTTGTGGCCCGCGAGTCACAACAATTTGCCCGCCCCCTGCTGCAGAAGGTTCCAGAGAGTGGGCGTGGCCCAAGGGACGGAGTGAACCCCCTGGGAGGCGGAACCCCGGGGCGGCTCGCCTGAAGACCAGGACCCCGAAGGTTCGCCGGGACACGAGGTCCTTGGGTCCGGGAATCTCGTGCTCGAGACCCGGGGGGGGGGGGGGGGGGGGGGGGCCTTTGGCTTGGGTTTTGGTCAGGCTCCCCCTCTAGGGGCCACGTTAGCCGGAGGGGCTGAGAGTAGGCCGTCCCAGTGACTAGGGACCACGTTGACTGGAGGGCTAAGAGTAGGCGGTCCCAGTGACTAGGAGTAGGCGGTCCCAGTGACTAGGGACCACGTTGACTGGAGGGGCTGAGAGTAGGCGGTCTCAGTGACTAGGGGCACGTTAGTGGGAGGGCTGAGAGTAGGCGGTCTCAGTGACTAGGGACACGTTAGCCGGATGGCTGAGAGTAGGCGGTCCCAGTGACTAGGACCACGTTAGCCACAGGGCTGAGAGTAGGCGGTCTCAGTGACTAGGACCACGTTAGCCGGAGGGGCTGAGAGTAGGCGGTCTCAGTGACTAGGGGCAAGTTAGCCGTGGGGCTGAGAGTAGGCGGTCTCAGTGACTAGGACCACGTTAGCCGTGGAGCTGAGAGTAGGCCGTCTCAGTGACTAGGGGCACGTTAGGGGGAGGGCTGAGAGTAGGCAGTCTCAGTGACTAGACCACGTTAGCCGGAGGCCTGAGAGTAGGCGGTCTCAGTGACTAGGAGTAGGCGGTCCCAGTGACTAGGGGCACGTTAGCGGGAGGGCTGAGAGTAGGCGGTCTCAGTGACTAGGAGTAGGCGGTCTCAGTGACTAGGACCACGTTAGCCACAGGGCTGAGAGTAGGCGGTCTCAGTGACTAGACCACGTTAGCCGTGGGGCTAGACAAGAATGTACGTCCCGTGCGAAGCCGGGTAGGTAAAGCTGGTATTCGTGTTGCCTCCTAAGAAGACTCCGTGTCCATACATCCCACTGCAAATGCACTCCATGCATTTCAAAGCGCAGGGGGTATTGAAATGCACGTGTAGGCATTTAAAAGCGCTACGTTTTCTAGAAATGCACTCCATGCATTTCAAAGCGCAGGGCGTATTGAAATGCACTTGTAGGCATTTAAAAGCGCTACGTTTTCTTGAAACGCACTCCATGCATTTCCAAGCGCTGGTGGTATTGAAATGCACTTGTAGGCATTTAAAAGCGCTACGTTTTCTTGAAATGCACTCCATGCATTTCAAAGAGCTGGCCGTATTTGAAATGCACTTGTAGGCATTTCAAAGCGCTACGTTTTCTTGAAATGCAATGCAGGCATTTCAAAGGACAGGGAGTATTGAAATGCACTTGTAGGCATTTAAAAGCGCTACGTTTTCTTGAAATGCACTCCATGCATTTCAAAGCGCAGGGGGTATTGAAATGCACTTGTAGGCATTTAAAAGCGCTACGTTTTCTAGAAATGCATCGCATGCATTTCAAAGCGCAGGGGGTATTGAATTACACTTGTAGGCATTTATAAGTGCTACGTTTTCTTGAAATGCACTCCATGCATTTCAAAGGGCTGGGCGTATTGAAATGCACTTGTAGGCATTTAAAAGCGCTACGTTTTCTTGAAACGCACTGTATGCATTTCAAAGCGCTGGTGGTATTGAAATGCACTTGTAGGCATTTAAAAGCGCTACGTTTTCTTGAAACGCACTCCATGCATTTCAAAGCGCTGGTGGTATTGAAATGCACTTGTAGGCATTTCAAAGCGCTACGTTTTCTTGAAATGCAATGCAGGCATTTCAAAGCACAGGGAGTATTGAAATGCACTTGTAGGCATTTAAAAGCGCTACGTTTTCTTGAAACGCACTCCATGCATTTCAAAGCGCTGGGGGGTATTGAAATGCACTTGTAGACATTTCAAAGCGCTACGTTTTCTTGAAATGCAATGCAGGCATTTCAAAGCACAGGGAGTATTGAAATGTACTTGTAGGCACTTAAAAGTGCTACGTTTTCTTGAAATGCAATGCAGGCATTTCAAAGCGCTGGGGGGTATTGAAATGCACTTGTAGGCATTTAAAAGCGCTACGTTTTCTTGAAACGCACTCCATGCATTTCAAAGCGCTGGGGGGTATTGAAATGCACTTGTAGGCATTTAAAAGCGCTACGTTTTCTAGAAACGCACTTCATGCATTTCAAAGCGCTGGGGGGTATTGAAATGCACTTGTAGGCATTTAAAAGCGCTACGTTTTCTAGAAACGCACTTCATGCATTTCAAAGCGCTGGGGGGTATTGAAATGCACTTGTAGGCATTTAAAAGCGCTACGTTTTCTTGAAACGCACTCCATGCATTTCAAAGCGCTGGGGGGTATTGAAATGCACTTGTAGGCATTTAAAAGCGCTACGTTTTCTAGAAACGCACTTCATGCATTTCAAAGCGCTGGGGGGTATTGAAATGCACTTGTAGGCATTTAAAAGCGCTACGTTTTCTAAAAACGCACTCCATGCATTTCAAAGCGCTGGGGGGTATTGAAATGCACTTGTAGGCATTTAAAAGTGCAACGTTTTATTAAAATGCACCACATGCATTTCAAAGCGCTGGCGGTTAGTGCAGTGCATTGGGGGCATTTCAAAGCGCCGGGGGTTGGTGCAGTGCATTGGGGGCATTTCAAAGCGCTGAGGGTTCGTGCAGTGCGCTGGAGGAATTTCAAAGCGCCAAGAGGCAGTTTCAAGATTCCAGACGCTTCCGGCTACCGCTGTTGTTGTGGGGAATTAATTATTTATTTAGTACAGCTGTGACCCCTCACCCAGATAGCAACTACACAGTCACTAGTCACTCACCAGCTAGTCACTAGTCACTCACCAGCTAGTCACTCACCAGCTAGTCACTCACCAGCTAGTCACTCACCACCAGCTAGTCACTCACCAGCTAGTCACTCACCAGCTAGTCACTCACCACCAGCTAGTCACTCACCAGCTAGTCACTCACCAGCTAGTCACTCACCACTATACAGTCACTAGTCACTCACCAGCTAGTCACTCACCAGCTAGTCACTCACCAGCTAGTTACTCACCACCTAGTCACTCACCAGCTAGTCACTCACCAGCAGCTAGTCACTCACCAGCTAGTCACTCACCACTACACAGTCACTCACCAGCTAGTCACTCACCAGCTAGTCACTCACCAGCTAGTCACTCACCAGCTAGTCACTCACCACTACACAGTCACTACTCACCACCAGCTAGTCACTCACCACCAGCTAGTCACTCATCAGCTAGTCACTCACCAGCTAGTCACTCACCAGCAGCTAGTCACTCGCCAGCTAGTCACTCAACACTATACAGTCACTACTCACCAGCAGCTAGTCACTCACCAGCTAGTCACTCACCAGCTAGTCACTCACCACCTAGTCACTCACCAGCTAGTCACTCACCACCTAGTCACTCACCACCAGCTAGTCACTCACCAGCTAGTCACTCACCACCTAGTCACTCACCACCAGCTAGTCACTCACCAGCTAGTCACTCACCACCTAGTCACTCACCAGCTAGTCACTCACCAGCTAGTCACTCACAAGCTAGTCACTCACCAGCTAGTCACTCACCAGCTAGTCACTCACCAGCAGCTAGTCACTCACCAGCTAGTCACTCACCAGCTAGTCACTCACCACCAGCTAGTCACTCACCAGCTAGTCACTCACCAGCTAGTCACTCACCAGCTAGGCACTCACCAGCTAGTCACTCACCACCTAGTCACTCACCAGCTAGTCACTCACCAGCAGCTAGTCACTCACCAGCTAGTCACTCACCACTACACAGTCACTCACCAGCTAGTCACTCACCAGCTAGTCACTCACCAGCTAGTCACTCACCACTACACAGTCACTACTCACCACCAGCTAGTCACTCACCACCAGCTAGTCACTCACCAGCTAGTCACTCACCAGCTAGTCACTCACCAGCAGCTAGTCACTCGCCAGCTAGTCACTCAACACTATACAGTCACTACTCACCAGCAGCTAGTCACTCACCAGCTAGTCACTCACCAGCTAGTCACTCACCACCTAGTCACTCACCAGCTAGTCACTCACCACCTAGTCACTCACCACCAGCTAGTCACTCACCAGCTAGTCACTCACCACCTAGTCACTCACCACCAGCTAGTCACTCACCAGCTAGTCACTCACCACCTAGTCACTCACCAGCTAGTCACTCACCAGCTAGTCACTCACAAGCTAGTCACTCACCAGCTAGTCACTCACCAGCTAGTCACTCACCAGCAGCTAGTCACTCACCAGCAGCTAGTCACTCACCAGCTAGTCACTCACCAGCTAGTCACTCACCACCTAGTCACTCACCAGCTAGTCACTCACCAGCAGCTAGTCACTCACCAGCTAGTCACTCACCAGCTAGTCACTCACCAGCTAGTCACTCACCACCAGCTAGTCACTCACTAGCTAGTCACTCACCAGCTAGTCACTCACCAGCTAGTCACTCACCAGCTAGTCACTCACCACTACACAGTCACTACTCACCACCAGCTAGTCACTCACCACCAGCTAGTCACTCACCAGCTAGTCACTCACCAGCTAGTCACTCACCAGCAGCTAGTCACTCACCAGCTAGTCACTCACCACTATACAGTCACTACTCACCAGCAGCTAGTCACTCACCAGCTAGTCACTCACCAGCTAGTCACTCACCACCTAGTCACTCACCAGCTAGTCACTCACCACCTAGTCACTCACCACCAGCTAGTCAATCACCAGCTAGTCACTCACCACCTAGTCACTCACCACCAGCTAGTCACTCACCAGCTAGTCACTCACCAGCTAGTCACTCACCACCAGCTAGTCACTCACCAGCTAGTCACTCACCAGCTAGTCACTCACCAGCTAGTCACTCACCACCAGCTAGTCACTCACCAGCTAGTCACTCACCACCAGCTAGTCACTCACCAGCTATTCACTCACCAGCTAGTCACTACTCACCACCAGCTAGTCACTCACCAGCTAGTCACTCACCAGCTAGTCACTCACCACCTAGTCACGCACCAGTTAGTCACTCACCAGCTAGTCACTCACCAGCTAGTCACTCACCAACTAGTCACTCACCAGCTAGTCACTCACCAGCTAGTCACTCACCAGCTAGTCACTCACCACTCAGCGAGAGAGATAAGAGAGAGACAAGAGAGAGATAAGAGAGAGACAAGAGAGAGACAAGAGAGAGAAAAGAGAGATGAGAGAGAGGTAAGAGAGAGATAAGAGAGAGACAAGAGAGAGACAAGAGAGATGAGAGAGATAAGAGAGAGATAAGAGAGAGATAAGAGAGAGACAAGAGAGAGACAAGAGAGATGAGAGAGATAAGAGAGAGCTAAGAGAGAGATAAGAGAGAGACAAGAGAGAGACAAGAGAGATGAGAGAGATAAGAGAGAGATAAGAGAGATAAGAGAGAGACAAGAGAGAGACGAGAGAGAGACAAGAGAGAGATAAGATAGAGACAAGGGAGAGACAAGAGAGATAAGAGAGATAAGAGAGAGATAAGAGAGAGACAAGAGAGAGACGAGAGAGAGACAAGAGAGAGATAAGAGAGAGCTAAGAGAGACAAGAGAGAGACAAGAGAGAGATAAGAGAGAGAGATAAGAGAGACAAGAGAGATAAGAGAGAGATAAGAGAGAGACAAGAGAGAGCTAAGAGAGAGAGATAAGAGAGAGCTAAGAGAGAGCTAAGAGAGAGACAAGAGAGAGATACGAGAGAGACAAGAGAGAGATAAGAGAGAGACAAGAGAGACAAGAGAGATAAGAGAGAGACAAGAGAGAGATAAGAGAGAGACAAGAGAGAGATAAGAGAGAGACAAGAGAGATAAGAGAGAGAGACAAGAGAGAGACAAGAGAGAGACAAGAGAGAGATAAGAGAGAGACAAGAGAGAGACAAGAGAGAGATAAGAGAGAGACAAGAGAGGGATAAGAGAGAGACAAGAGAGAGATAAGAGAGAGACAAGAGAGAGACAAGAGAGAGATAAGAGAGAGATAAGAGAGAGACAAGAGAGAGACAAGAGAGAGACAAGAGAGAGATAAGAGAGATATAAGAGAGAGACAAGAGAGAGACAAGAGAGAGCTAAGAGAGAGACACCAGAGAGACAAGAGAGATAAGAGAGAGACAAGAGAGAGAGAAGAGAGAGACAAGAGAGAGACAAGACAAAGACAAGAGAGAGACAAGAGAGAGATAAGAAAGAGATAAGAGAAAGACAAGAGAGAGACAAGAGAGAGACAATAGAGAGATAAGAGAGAGACAAAAGAGAGATAAGAGAGAGACAAGAGAGAGATAAGAGAGAGCTAAGAGAGAGACAAGAGAGAGATAAGAGAGAGCTAAGAGAGAGCTAAGAGAGAGACAAAAGAGAGCTAAGAGAGAGACAAGAGAGAGACAAGAGAGAGATAAGAGAGAGAGACAAGAGAGAGATAAGAGAGAGATAAGAGAGAGACAAGAGAGAGACGAGAGAGAGACAAGAGAGAGATAAGAAAAAGATAAGAGAGAGACAAGAGAGAGACAAGAGAGAGATAAGAGAGAGAGAGATAAGAGAGAGACAAGAGAGAGATAAGAGAGACAAAAGAGAGATAAGAGAGAGACAAGAGAGAGATAAGAGAGAGCTAAGAGAGAGACAAGAGAGAGATAAGAGAGAGCTAAGAGAGAGCTAAGAGAGAGACAAAAGAGAGCTAAGAGAGAGACAAGAGAGAAACAAGAGAGAGATAAGAGAGAGCTAAGAGAGAGACAAGAGAGAGCTAAGAGAGAGACAAGAGAGAGACAAGAGAGAGATTAGAGAGAGACAAGAGAGAGACAAGAGAGAGATAAGAGAGATAAGAGAGAGATAAGAGAGAGACAAGAGAGAGACAAGAGAGATAAGAGAGAGACAAGAGAGAGATAAGAGAGAGATGAGAGAGAGATAAGAGAGAGACAAGAGAGAGATAAGAGAGAGACAAGAGAGAGACAAGAGAGAGATAAGAGAGAGATAAGAGAGAGATAAGAGAGAGACAAGAGAGAGAGACAAGAGAGAGACAAGAGAGAGACAAGAGAGAGATAAGAGAGAGACAAGAGAGAGACAAGAGAGAGACAAGAGAGATAAGAGAGAGACAAGAGAGAGAGACAGGAGAGAGATAAGAGAGAGAAAAGAGAGAGACAAGAGAGAGACAAGAGAGAGATAAGAGAGAGAGATAAGAGAGAGAGAGACAAGAGAGAGAGACAAGAGAGAGACAAGAGAGAGAAAAGAGAGATAAGAGAGAGGCAAGAGAGAGCTAAGAGAGAGATAAGAGAGAGCTAAGAGAGAGACAAGAGAGAGCTAAGAGAGAGATAAGAGAGAGACAAGAGAGAGATAAGAGAGAGCTAAGAGAGAGCTAAGAGAGAGCTAAGAGAGAGATAAGAGAGCTAAGAGAGAGCTAAGAGAGAGACAAGAGAGAGCTAAGAGAGAGACAAGAGAGAGACAAGAGAGAGATAAGAGAGAGATAAGAGAGAGACAAGAGAGAGAGACAAGAGAGAGATAAGAGAGAGACAAGACAGAGATAAGAGAGAGCTAAGAGAGAGATAAGAGAGAGATAAGAGAGAGCTAAGAGAGAGCTAAGAGAGAGCTAAGAGAGAGAGACAAAAGAGAGCTAAGAGAGAGTCAAGAGAGAGCTAAGAGAGAGCTAAGAGAGAGCTAAGAGAGAGCTAAGAGAGAGACAAGAGAGAGACAGGAGAGAGACAAGAGAGAGATAAGAGAGCTATGAGAGAGCTAAGAGAGAGCTAAGAGAGAGACAAGAAAGAGATGAGAGAGATAAGAGAGAGCTAAGAGAGAGACAGGAGAGAGACAAGAGAGAGACAAGAGAGAGCTAAGAGAGAGCTAAGAGAGAGATAAGAGAGAGCTAAGAGAGAGCTAAGAGAGAGCTAAGAGAGAGACAAGAGAGAGCTAAGAGAGAGCTAAGAGAGAGCTAAGAGAGAGATAAGAGAGAGCTAAGAGAGAGCTAAGAGAGAGCTAAGAGAGAGATAAGAGAGAGATAAGAGAGAGCTAAGAGAGAGCTAAGAGAGAGCTAAGAGAGAGCTAAGAGAGAGATAAGAGAGAGCTAAGAGAGAGCTAAGAGAGCGCCCAGGTGCATTTATAAATTCCTCGGCACTACCAGCAACTTCAATTATTTATTTATTTTACAATAAGTTAATTTTTAAATTTCCACCACAACGTCCCTGCGACGCTTTGAGGTCAGCACCACCCACACACACACAGACAAAGCTCCCCCAGGTAGCTTCTAGCAGGGTTGTAGGGGCAAGTGCTGTTAGCTAGCGAGTAGCAGCAGTGTCTATGTACTACACACACCACTCACACAGACAAAGCTCCCCCAGGTAGCCTCTCGCAGGGCTGTAGGGGCAAGTGCTGTTAGCTAGCGAGTAGCAGCAGCAGTGTCTATGTACTACACACACCACACACACAGACAAAGCTCCCCCAGGTAGCCTCTAGCAGGGCTGTAGGGGCAAGTGCTGTTAGCTGGCGAGTAGCAGCAGCAGTGTCTATGTACTACACACACCACACACACAGACAAAGCTCCCCCAGGTAGCCTCTAGCAGGGCTGTAGGGGCAAGTGCTGTTAGCTAGCGAGTAGCAGCAGCAGTGTCTATGTACTACACACACCACACACACAGACAAAGCTACCCCAGGTAGCCTCTAGCAGGGCTGTAGGGGCAAGTGCTGTTAGCTAGCGAGTAGCAGCAGCAGTGTCTATGTACTACACACACCACACACAGACAAAGCTCCACCAGGTAGCCTCTAGCAGGGCTGTAGGGGCAAGTGCTGTTAGCTAGCGAGTAGCAGCAGCAGTGTCTATGTACTACACACACCACGCACACAGACAAAGCTACCTCAGGTAGCCTCTAGCAGGGCTGTAGGGGCAAGTGCTGTGAGCTTACGAGTAGCAGCAGCAGTGTCTATGTACTACACACACCACACACAGACAAAGCTCCACCAGGTAGCCTCTAGCAGGGCTGTAGGGGCAAGTGCTGTTAGTAGTAGCAGCGTCTATGAAGGCTACCGGCACTGTGGCACACACAGAGGGGGTGGGTGGCCAGCACCACGCCCGGCCGCCTTTGTCTCTCCCCCAGTGCTAACGATGTTCACTACACCACCACCGCTACACCACCACCACCACTACACCATCACCACTACTACACCACTACACCACCGCTACACCACCACTACACCACCACCACCACAGCACCACTACACCACCACATTACCAGGTACTCAGTTGAGGCTGAGTCGACCTAGGGGAGGCCCAGGATAGCGGTTCAGATAATCGCTGTCACTGGCGGTGTTTGCCGTGAGCGGGAATCGAACTTGGGTCGCCGGGTTCATAGCGCAGCGTAGCGCTAACCACTACACCCACCACTCCCCACACAGACACACACACTCGCCCCTACACACACACACCCCTACACACACACACCCACACACACCCCTACACACACACACCCCTACACACACCCCTACACACACACACCCCTACACACACACCCCTACACACACACACCCCTACACACACACACCCCTACACACACACCCCTACACACACCCCTACACACACACACCCCTACACACACACCCCCCTACACACACACCCCTACACACACACCCCTACACACACACACCCCTACACACACACACCCCTACACACACACACCCCTACACACACACCCCTACACACACCCCTACACACACACACCCCTACACACACACCCCTACACACACACCCCTACACACACACCCTTACACACACCCCTACACACACACATACACACACCCCTACACACACACAAAACAAAGATCCCCCGTATAGCCTTAACAGACTGTAGGGGCAAGTGCTGTTAGCGAGCACCTATGAAGGCCGGATCAGTACACGAGGGGGTGGGTGGCCAGCACCACGCCCGACCGCCTTTGTCTCCCTAGTGGCGATGTTTACACACCGCACCAGGTACTCATTTGAGGCTGAGTCAACCTGTACTACACACCCCTACACACACACCCCTACACACACCCCTACACACACACACCCCTACACACACCCCTACACACACACTCCCCTACACACACCCCTACACACACACACCCCTACACACACTCCCCTACACACACCCCTACACACACACACCCCTACACACGCACCCCTACACACACACCCCTACACACACACACACCCCTACACACACACACACCCCTACACACACCCCTACACACACCCCCACACACACCCCTACACACACACTCCCCTACACACACACCCCTACACACACACACCCCTACACACACACACCCCTACACACACACCCCTACACACACACACCCCTACACACACACCCCTACACACACACCCCTACACACACACCCCCCTACACACACACACCCCTACACACACACACCCCTACACACACCCCTACACACACCCCTACACACACACACCCCTACACACACACCCCTACACACACACACCCCTACACACACCCCTACACACACACACCGACATACCTACACACACCCCTACACACACACACCCCTACACACACACACCCCTACACACACCCCTACACACACACCCCTACACACACCCCTACACACACACACCCCTACACACACACCCCTACACACACACACCCCTACACACACACACCCCTACACACACACACCCCTACACACACACACCCCTACACACACTTCCCTACACACACCCCTACACACACTCCCCTACACACACACACAACTACACACACCCCTACACACGCACCCCTACACACACACTCCCCTACACACACCCCTACACACACACACTCCGACACACACACACCCCTACACACACACGCCCACCAACCCACCCACCAACCCACCCACCAACCCGCCCACCAACACACCAACACACACACCCGCCCACCAACCCACCCACCAACCCGCCCACCAACCCGCCCACCAACACACACACACATACAGAGAGCCACAGAGATCCACAGAGGGAGAGGCTTTCCCTTAGCCGCTCACAGCCAAAGCAACTCAAATTAAAACAATAACATCCTTATCGTAGCTCCAACACGACACACGCGCACAGACACAGCTGTGTCACGACATATGATTGTCATCACTTATCATTAATTGACACCGTTCATCATTTTAAACCCACACGCAGACGCACAAGCGACGTGAATCGACAATGGTTTATTCACGATTTGCCGGAATGTACAGAGCGAGGCTTCAACTCAGGAAGAGTCTAAACTGGGCGCGTGGATTCGCCTCTGTGAGGTGAGTTGCTTATTCAGCGGTGGATAGTGCCAAGGCTGAGGCTTACTCAGAGACTCACTCAGAGGCACACTCAGAGACTCACTCACTCAGAGACTCACTCACTCAGACACTCACTCACTCACTCAGAGACTCACTCACTTAGAGACTCACTCACTCAGACACTCACTCACTCACTCAGAGACTCACTCACTTAGAGACTCACTCACTCACTCAGAGACTCACTCAGAGGCTCACTCACTCAGAGACTCACTCAGAGGCTCACTCACTCAGAGACTCACTCACTCACTCAGAGACTCACTCAGAGACTCACTCACTCAGAGACTCACTCACTCAGATACTCACTCAGAGACTTACTCACTCAGAGACTCACTCACTCAGAGACTCACTCAGAGGCTCACTCAGAGGCTCACTCACTCAGAGACTCACTCAAAGGCTCACTCACTCAGAGACTCACTCACTCACTCAGACTCACTCAGAGACTCACTCACTCAGAGACTCACTCACTCAGATACTCACTCAGAGACTCACTCACTCAGAGACTCACTCACTCAGAGACTCACTCAGAGGCTCACTCAGAGGCTCACTCACTCAGAGACTCACTCAGAGACTCACTCACTCAGAGACTCACTCAGAGACTCACTCAGAGACTCACTCACTGACTCAGACTCACTCAGAGACTCACTCACTCAGAGACTCACTCACTCAGAGACTCACTCAGAGACTCACTCAGAGACACACTCACTGACTCAGAGACTCACTCAGAGACTCACTCACTCACTCAGAGACTCACTCAGAGGCTCACTCAGAGGCTCACTCACTCAGAGGCTCACTCACTCAGAGACTCACTCAGAGACTCACTCAGAGACTCACTCAGAGGCTCACTCACTCAGAGACTCACTCACTCAGAGACTCACTCACTCAGAGACTCACTCAGAGACTCACTCAGAGGCTCTCTCACTCAGAGACTCACTCAGAGACTCACTCAGAGACTCACTCACTCACTCAGAGACTCACTCAGAGACTCACTCACTCAGAGACTCACTCACTCAGAGACTCACTCAGAGACTCACTCACTCAGAGACTCACTCAGAGACTCACTCAGAGACTCACTCACTCAGAGACTCACTCAGAGACTCACTCAGAGACTCAGAGACTCACTCAGAGACTCACTCACTCACTCAGAGACTCACTCAGAGGCTCACTCAGAGGCTCACTCACTCAGAGACTCACTCAGAGACTCACTCAGAGACTCACTCAGAGGCTCACTCACTCAGAGACTCACTCACTCAGAGACTCACTCACTCAGAGACTCACTCACTCAGAGACTCACTCAGAGACTCACTCAGAGGCGCTCTCACTCAGAGACTCACTCAGAGACTCACTCACTCAGAGACTCACTCAGAGACTCACTCACTCACTCAAAGACTCACTCACTCAGAGACTCACTCAGAGACTCACTCACTCAGAGATTCACTCACTCAGAGACTCACTCACTCAGAGACTCACTCAGAGGCTCTCTCACTCAGAGACTCACTCAGAGGCACACTCACTCAGAGACTCACTCAGAGACTCACTCAGAGACTCACTCACTCAGAGGCACACTCACTCAGACACTCACTCACTCAGAGACTCACTCAGACACTCACTCACTCAGAGATTCACTCAGAGACTCACTCACTCAGAGACTCACTCACTCAGAGACTCACTCAGAGACTCACTCACTCACTCAGAGACCAACTCAGAGACTCACTCAGAGACCAACTCAGAGACTCACTCATAGACTCACTCACTCAGAGACTCACTCACAGACTCACTCACTCAGAGACTCACTCACTCAGAGACTCACTCACAGACTCACTCAATCAGAGACTCACTCAGAGACTCACTCAGAGACTCACTCAGAGACTCACTCAGAGACTCACTCACTCACTCAGAGACTCACTCAGAGACTCACTCAGAGACTCACTCACTCACTCAGAGACTCACTCAGAGACTCACTCAGAGACTCACTCACTCAGAGACTCACTCAGAGACTCACTCTCTCGTGTTTAAGTTGCAAACGAGATTCCACCCATAAGTGGATAGAGCACGCTTCCACCCAGATAAAGACAGAAGGCCCCAGGTAGCCTCTAGCAGGGCTGTAGGGGCAAGTGCTGTTAGCTAGCGAGTAGCAGCAGCAGTGTCTATGTACTACACACACCACACACAGACAAAGCTCCCCCAGGTAGCCTCTAGCAGGGCTGTAGGGGCAAGTGCTGTTAGCTAGCGAGTAGTAGCAGCAGTGTCTATGTACTACACACACCACACACAGACAAAGCTACCCCCAGGTAGCCTCTAGCAGGGCTGTAGGGGCAAGTGCTGTTAGTAGCGCGTAGCAGTGTCTATGTACTACACACACCACACACAGACAAAGCTCCCCCAGCTAGCCTCTAGCAGGGCTGTAGGGGCAAGTGCTGTTAGTAGTAGCAGCGCCTATGAAGGCTACCGGCACTGTGGCACACACAGAGGGGATGGGTGGCCAGCACCACGCCCGGCCGCCTTTGTCTCTCCCCCAGTGCTAACGATGTTCACTACACCACCACCACAACCACAACCACCACCACAACCACTACACCACCACCACCACAGCTCGAGGTTTTCATTTGAGGCTGAGTCGACCTAGGGGGAGACCCAACGTAAGACTTCTAAAACTAAAACTGTGTTCATGTTACCAGCTACAATGTCTCCACTCAGCTGTTGTGTAGTTTCCTTTGTCAAACAAGCGGCCTGGTCACCATCACAGAGACTCATAGAGACTCATAGAAACCCACAGAGACCCAGACTCATAGAGACCCACACTCACAGAGACCCACAGAGACCCACACTCATAGAGACCCACAGAGACCCAGACTCATAGAGACCCACAGAGACCCAGACTCATAGACACCCACAGAGACCCAGACTCATAGAGACCAACATAAACCCACACTCATAGAGACCCACGGAGACCCACACTCATAGAGACCCACAGAGACCCACAGAGACCCACACTCATAGAGACCCAGACTCATATAGACCCACACTCATAGACACCCACAGAGACCCAGACTCATAGAGACCAACATAAACCCACACTCATAGAGACCCACAGAGACCCACACTCATACAGACCCACAGAGACCCAGACTCATAGAGACCCACAGAGACCCACACTCATAGAGACCCACAGAGACCCACAAAGACCCACACTCATAGAGACTCACAGAGACCCAGACTCATAGAGACCCACAAAGACCCAGACTCATAGAGACCCACAGAGACCCACACTCATAGAGACCCACAGAGACCCACACTCACAGAGACCCACAGAGACCAACACTCATAGAGACCCACAGAGACCCAGACTCACAGAGACCCACAGAGACCCACACTCACAGAGACCCACAGAGACCCACACTCATAGAGACCCACAGAGACCCACACTCATAGAGACCCACAGAGACCCACACTCATAGAGCCCCACAGAGACCCACATAGACTCATAGACACCCACACTCATAGAGACCCACATAGACCCACAGAGACCCACAGAGACTCAAAGACACCCACACTCATAGAGACCCACAGAGACCCACACTCATAGAGACCCACACTCATATAGACCCACACTCATAGAGACCCACAGAGACCCACACTCATAGAGACCCACAAAGACCCAGACTCATAGAGCCCCACAGAGACCCACATAGACCCATAGACACCCACACTCATAGAGACCCACATAGACCCACACTCATATAGACCCTCAGAGACCCAGACTCATAGAGACCCACAGAGACCCACACTCATAGAGACCCACACGCATAGAGACCCACAGAGACCCACACTCATAGAGCCCCACAGAGACCCACATAGACTCATAGACACCCACACTCATAGAGACCCACATAGACCCACAGAGACCCACAGAGACTCAAAGACACCCACACTCATAGAGACCCACATAGACCCACACTCATATAGACCCACAGAGACCCAGACTCATAGAGACCCACAGAGACCCACACTCATAGAGACCCACACTCATAGAGACCCACACTCATAGAGACCCACAGAGACCCACACTCATAGAGCCCCACAGAGACCCACATAGGCTCATAGGAGACTCATAGACACCCACACTCATAGAGACCCACATAGACCCACAGAGACCCACAGAGACTCATAGACACCCACACTCATAGAGACCCACACTAAAAGTAAACTGTGTTTACGTCACCAGCTGTAAGGTCTCCACTCAGCTGTTGATGCTGAGTGGAGACTTTTGTCACCAGCGACCTGACCACCATCACAACTTGACAGCAGTTCTAGCAAGTGGCTGATATCATCAGCATCATCACCATCCATCAGCAACCATCATCAACAACAACAACAACCACCACCAGACCATCATCAACAACAACATCACAACCAGACCATCAACAACAACAACAACCAGACCATCAACAACAACCAGATCATCAACAACAACAACAACCACAACAACAACAACCACAACAACAACAACCACAACAACAACAACAACCACAACAGACCATCAACAACAACAACAACAACAGACCATCATCAACAACAACAACAACCACAACAGACCATCAACAACAACAACAACAACCATAACAACAACCATCACAACAACAACAACCACAACAGACCATCAACAACAACAACAACCACAACAGACCAACAACAACAACCATAACAACAACCATCACAACAACAACAACAGACCATCAACAACAACAACCACAACCACAACCAGACCATCATCATCATCACCATCACCATCAACCACAACTTGACCATCATCAACAACTATCATCAACAACAACAACAACAATCATCATCATCACCATCACCAACAACCACAACCAGACCATCATCATCATCACCATCACCAACAACCACAACTTGACCATCATCAACAACTATCATCAACAACAACAACAACAATCATCATCATCATCACCATCACCAACAACTACAACCAGACCATCATCATCAACAACAACATCACAACAACAACATCACAACAACAACAACCACAACAGACCATCAACAACAACAACCATCATCAACAACAACAACATCACAACAACAACAACAACCACAACCAGACCATCATCAACAACAACAACCACCACCAGACCATCCACAACCAACAACAACAACAATCATCATCATCACCAACAACTACAACCAGACCATCATCATCAACAACAACCACAACAACAACCACAACTTGACCATCATCAACAACTATCATCAACAACAACAATCATCACCATCACCACGTGCGAATGGAGATCAGCTGATAAACTGGACTGTACGCACGTGGCTGAGACGATTTCGATTCAAAACGTGGTGGGGAAATCCCCCGGGGACTTGGGGAGAAAATACACGGGGAGAGAGAGACGCAGACTCCAGATATATAAACAGCAGTAGCAGGCATCGTCAGGGTAACAGGGATAGAACTCACGACCTCCTGTAGACCAGGCGAGGTAGTCAACATCTTCAGAGAGAGACACACACACAGACTCCAGATATATAAACAGCAGTAGCAGGCATCGTCAGGGTAACAGGGATAGAACCCACGACCTCCTGTAGACCAGGCGAGGTAGTCAACATCTTCAGAGAGAGACACACACACACAGACTCCAGATATATAAACAGCAGCAGTAGCAGGCATCGTCAGGGTAACAGGGATAGAACCCACGACCTCCTGTAGACCGGGCGAGGTAGTCAACATCTACACAGAGAGAGACGCAGACTCCACATACACAGCAGTAGCAGGCATCGTCAGGGTAACAGGGATAGAACCCACGACCTCCTGTATACCAGGCGAGGTAGTCAACATCTAGAGAGAGAGAGACACACACACAGACTCCAAATATACAGCAGCAGCAGCAGGCACCGTGAGGGTTACAGGGATAGAACCCACGACTTCCTGTGGACCAGGCGAGGCAGTCAACATCTACACAGAGAGACACACAGACTTCAGATATATACAGCAGCAGCAGTAGCAGGCATCGTCAAGGTTACAGGGATGGAACCCACGACCTCCTGTATATCAGGCGAGGTAGTCAACATCTACACACAGAGAGACACACACACACAGACTCCAGATATATAAACAGCAGCAGTAGCAGGCATCGTCAGGGTTACAGGGATGGAACCCACGACCTCCTGTATACCAGGCGAGGTAGTCAACATCTACACAGAGAGACACACACACAAACACAGACTCCACATACACAGCAGCAGCAGTAGCAGCAGGCATCGTCAGGATTACAGGGATGGAACCCACGACCTCCTGTATACCGGGCGAGGTAGTCAACATCTTCAGAGAGAGACACACACACACAGACTCCAAATCTACAGCAGCAGCAGGCACCGTCAGGGTTACAGGGATAGAACCCACGACTTCCTGTATACCAGGCGAGGCAGTCAACATCTCTGTGTGTGTCTGGGGATGGAACCCACGACCTCCTGTATACCAGGCGAGGCAATCAACATCTCTGTGTGTGTCTCTGGGGATAGAACCCACGACTTCCTGTAGACCGGGCGAGGTAGTCAACATCTCTGTGAGTGTCTGGGGATGGAACCCACGACTTCCTGTAGACCGGGCGAGGTAGTCAACATCTCTACGGAGGAAGGAGACGAAGGGGGTGAGGGAGGAGGAGGGAGGAGATGGAGATGGAGCTGTGAGGCCGTTTGACTGTGGGAAGGGCTGCGTACAGATGCATCACTTGTCGAGAGAGAGAGGGGGTAGAGAGAGAGGGGGTAGAGAGGGAGGGTAGAGAGAGAGGGGGTAGAGAGAGAGAGGGAGTAGAGAGAGAGGGTAGACAGAGAGAGAGGGTAGGAGAGAGGGGGTAGAGAGAAAGAGGGGGTAGAGAGAGAGGGTAGAGAGAGAGGGGGTAGAGAGAGAGGGGGTAGAGAGAGAGGGGGTAGAGAGAGAAAGAGGGTAGAGAGAGAGGGGGTAGAGAGAGAGGGGGTAGAGAGAGAGGGGGTAGAGAGAGAGGGGGTAGAGAGAGAGGGGGTAGAGAGAGAGGGGGTAGAGAAAGAGGGTAGAGAGGGGGGGTAGAGAGAGAGGGGGTAGAGAGAGAGAGGGAGTAGAGAGAGAGGGTAGAGAGAGATGGGGTAGAGAGAGAGGGGGTAGAGAGAGAGGGGGTAGAGAGAGAGAGGGTAGAGAGAGAGGGTAGAGAGAGAGAGGGGGTAGAGAGAGAGGGGGTAGAGAGAGAGGGGGTAGAGAGAGGGGGGGGGGGTAGAGAGAGAGGGGTAGAGAGGGGGGGGGTAGGAGAGAGGGGGTAGAGAGAGAGGGGGTAGAGAGAGAGAGGGGTAGAGAGAGGGGGGTAGAGAGAGAGGGGGTAGAGAGAGAGAGGGGGTAGAGAGAGAGGGGGTAGAGAGAGAGAGGGGGTAGAGAGAGAGAGAGGGGGTAGAGAGAGAGGGGGGGTAGTGAGAGAGAGGGAGAGGGGGTAGAGAGAGAGAGGGGTAGAGAGAGAGAGAGGGGGTAGAGAGAGAGAGGGTAGAGAGAGAGAGGGGAGAGAGAGAGAGGTGAGAGAGAGAGGGGGTAGAGAGGGGGGTAGAGAGAGAGGAGGGGTGGTAGAGAGGAGGGGGGTAGAGAGACAGAGAGAGAGGGTAGAGAGAGAGGGGGTAGAGAGAGAGAGGGGTGAGAGAGAGGGGGTAGAGAGAGGGGGTAGAGAGAGAGAGAGGGGGGTAGAGAGAGAGGGGGTAAAGAGAGAGGGGGTAGAGAGAGGGGGGTAGAGGGAGAGGGGGTAGAGAGAGGGGGTAAGAGAGAGAGAAGGGGGGTAGAGAGAGAGGGGGTAGAGAGAGGGGGGTAGAGAGAGAGGGGGTAAGAGAGAGGGGGTAGAGAGAGGGGGGGTAGAGAGAGAGAGGGGGTAGAGAGAGAGGGGGTAGAGAGAGGGGGTAGAGGAGAGAGAGGGGGGTAGAGAGAGAGGGGGGTAGAGAGAGGGGGGTAGAGAGAGGAGAGGGTAGAGAGAGAGAGGGGTGGTGGTATATAGGGTGTTGGAGAGGGGGTAGAGAGAGAGGGGGTAGAGAGAGAGGGGGGGTAGAGAGAGAGGGGGTAGAGAGAGAGGGGGTAGAGAGAGAGGGGAAGAGAGAGAGAGGGGGTTAGAGAGAGGGCGTAGAGAGGGGGGTGAGAGAGAGGGGGGTAGAGGTGAGAGGGGGTAGAGAGAGAGAGAGGGGTGAGGAGGAAGAGGGGGTAGAGAGAGAGAGAGGGGGGTAGAGAAGAGGGGGTAGAGAGAGAGGGGGTAGAGAGAGGGGGTAGAGAGAGAGAGGGGGTAGAGAGAGAGAGAGGGGGTAGAGACAGAGGGGGTAGAGAGAGAGAGAGGGGGTGTAGAGAGAGGGGTAGAGAGAGAGGGGGTAGAGAGAGGGGGGAGTTAGAGAGAGAGAGGGGGTTAGAGGAGAGGGGGTAGAGAGAGGGGGTAGAGAGGAGAGGGGGGGTAGGTAGAGAGAGAGGGGTGGTAGAGAGAGAGGGGGTTAGAGAGAGGGGGTAGAGTAGAGAGAGGAGGGGGGTGGGATAGAGAGAGAGGGGGGGTGAGAGAGGGGGTAGAGAGAGAGGGGGGTAGAGTAGAGAGGTGGGTAGAGAGAGAGAGGGGGGTAGAGAGAGAGGGGGTAGAGAGAGAGGGGTAGAGAGAGAGAGGGGGTAGAGAGAGGGGGTAGAGAGAGGGGGTAGAGAGAGAGGGGGGTAGAGAGAGAGGGGTAGAGAGAGAGAGAGGGGGTAGAGACAGAGGGGGTAGAGAGAGAGAGAGGGGGTAGAGAGAGAGGGGGTAGAGAGAGAGGGGTAGAGAGAGGGGTTGAGAGACGGAGAAAAGACAGACAGAGACAGACAGAGGGGGGGGTAGAGAGAGACAGACAGACAGAGACAGAAAGACAGTGATGGAGTAAAGAGGAGCCCAGAACGTGAAATCTGTCTTTGTGAACTCGTTCACGTTAACGGGGGTGGGGGGGGGGGTGGGCCCACGTTAACAATGCATTGGGATTAAAAACTAAAAAAGGAGCGAGTAGAGAGTGAGAGCAGAGAGAGTAGAGAGTGAGAGCAGAGAGAGTAGAGAGTGAGAGCAGAGAGAGTAGAGAGTAGAGAGGGAGGGAGTAGAGAGGGAGGGAGTGAGGGAGTGCTCCAGTAACGCAAGAATGACCGGACCAAACTCGTTTCACCACTTGAGATTTAGTTTTTCAAACTAAAAAAAAAACTCTTTTTGTTGTTGCTGCTGCTGGTGGTGGTGTGGGTGGTGTTGTGGGTGGTGTTGTGGGTGGGTGGTGTGGGTGTAAGGTGAGGTGGGGTTGAGTTACATCAACAACATCAACCCCAAGAACACCTCCCACCCACCACCACCACCAACTCTGCGTGGGGCAAGACAAGAGGAGGGTTCGTTTTGGGTTCAGCGGCTCCACAAATCGGCAGCGGTCACAGTGGGAGATGTTGACTACCTCTCCTGGTACGCAGGAGGTCGTGGGTTCGATCCCAGACCCTGAGAGATGTTGACTACCTCTCCTGGTACACAGGAGGGTCGTGGGTTCGATCCCAGACACTGTAAGATGTTGACTACCTCTCCTGGTACACAGGAGGTCATGGGTTCGATCCCAGACCCCGAGAGATGTTGACTACCTCGCCTGGTACACAGGAGGATCGTGGGTTCGATCACAGACCCTGAGAGATGTTGACTACCTCTCCTGGTACACAGGAGGATCGTGGGTTCGATCCCAGACCCTGGGAGATGTTGACTACCTCTCCTGGTACACAGGAGGATCGTGGGTTCGATCCCAGACACTGAGAGATGTTGACTACCTCTCCTGGTGCGCAGGAGGATCGTGGGTTCGATCCCAGACACTGAGAGATGTTGACTACCTCTCCTGGTACACAGGAGGATCGTGGGGTTCGATCCCAGACCCTGGGAGATGTTGACTACCTCTCCTGGTACGCAGGAGGATCGTGGATTCGATCCCAGACCCTGAGAGATGTTGACTACCTCTCCTGGTACACAGGAGGTCGTGGGTTCTATCCCAGACCTGGGAGATGTTGACTACCTCGCCTGGTACACAGGACGATCGTGGGTTCGATCCCAGACCCTGAGAGATGTTGACTACCTCTCCTGGTACACAGGAGGTCGTGGGTTCGATCCCAGACCCTGGGAGTTGTTAACTACCTCTCCTGGTACACAGGAGGGTCGTGGGTTCGATCCCAGACCCTGTGAGATGTTGACTACCTCTCCTGGTACACAGGAGGATCGTGGGTTCGATCCCCGACCCCGAGAGATGTTGACTACCTCTCCTGGTACACAGGAGGATCGTAGGTTCGATCCCAGACCCTGGGAGATGTTGACTAGCTCGCCTGGTATACAGGAGGATCGTGGGTTCGATCCCAGACCCTGAGAGATGTTGACTACGTCGCCTGGTACGCAGGAGGATCGTGGGTTCTATCCCAGACCCTGGGAGATGTTGACTACCTCTCCTGGTACACAGGAGGATCGTGGGTTCGATCCCAGACCCTGGGAGATGTTGACTACCTCTCCTGGTACACAGGAGTGTCGTGGATTCGATCCCAGACACTGTGAGATGTTGACTACCTCTCCTGGTACGCAGGAGTGTCGTGGATTCGATCCCAGACCCTGGGAGATGTTGACTACCTCTCCTGGTACACAGGAGGTCGTGGGTTCGATCCCAGACCCTGGGAGATGTTGACTACCTCGCCTGGTACACAGGAGGTCGTGGGTTCGATCCCAGACCCTGGGAGATGTTGACTACCTCGCCTGGTACACAGGGAGTTCGTGGGTTCGATCCCAGACCCTGAGAGATGTTGACTACCTCTCCTGGTACGCAGGAGGTCGTGGGTTCGATCCCAGAACCTGGGAGATGTTGACTACCTCTCCTGGTACACAGGAGGGTCGTGGGTCCGATCCAGACCCTGGGAGATGTTGATTACCTTGCCTGGTACACAGGAGGTCGTGGGTTCGATCCCAGACCCTGAGAGATGTTGACTACCTCGCCTGGTACGCAGGAGGTCGTGGGTTCGATATCAGACACTGGGAGATGTTTACTACCTCGCCGGCTCTACAGGTCGTGGGTTCGATCCCAGTCCCTGAGAGATGTTGACTACCTCGCCTCCTCTGCAGGAGGTCGTGGGTTAGATTCCAACTAATAACATTTTTGACATGCGTTTTTCTGGATTTTTTGTTTGTTATTCTGTCTCTCACTGTTCAAAAAAACCTACCATTAAAATTATAGACTGATCATTTCTTTGTCAGTGGGCAAACGTACAAAATCAGCAGGGGATCAAATACTTTTTTCCCTCACTGTATGTACTACACACACTACACACAGACAAAGCTCCCCCAGGTAGCCTCTAGCAGTGGCTGTAGGGGCAAGTGCTGTTAGTTCTATGGGTCTCTATGAGTCTGGGTCTCTGCGGGTCTCTGTGAGTCTGGGTCTCTGTGGGTCTCTATGAGTCTGGGTCTCTGTGGATCTCTATGAGTGTGGGTCTCTGTGGGTCTCTATGAGTCTGGTCTCTGTGGGTCTCTATGAGTCTGGGTCTCTGTGGGTCTCTGTGGGTCTCTGTATCTCTGTATGGGTGTCTGTGGGTCTCTATGAGTGTGGGTCTCTGTGGGTCTCTGTGAGTCTGGGTCTCTGTGGGTCTCTATGAGTATGGGTCTCTATGAGTGTGGGTCTCTGTGGGTCTCTATGAGTATGGGTCTCTGTGGGTCTCTTTGAGTATGGGTCTCAATGAGTGTGGGTCTCTGTGGGTCTCTATGAGTGTGGGTCTCTGTGGGTCTCTATGAGTGTGGGTCTCTATGAGTGTGGGTCTCTGTGGGTCTCTATGAGTGTGGGTCTCTGTAAGTATGGGTCTCTGTGGGTCTCTGTGGGTCTCTATGGCTCCTTTATGGGTACGTACAAGCAAGCGTTTCGAGTATTTGGCTCCTGAAGTACATTCCCACGTGGTGATCACGATGATGATGATGATATCAGCCAGATGGTAGTGATGCTGAGAAGTTGTGACAGTGCCCAGACCGCTTATCTGACGACGGAAACCACCCGGCAGCTCGGCGGAACATTGCAGCAAAGTGACACACAGTTCATTCATTTAATAGTTTTCATTTATTTGTGGTGTAGCCCCCTGTGAGCCATTCGGCTCTTGAATCGCGTGCAACCGCAACAAGCCAACAAAAAAACAAAAACACGAACCAGATGAAAAAACATCTAAAAGTGACTTTGTGTTGACTTGTGCGAACAGAAAATCCAGGACACACACACAAAAAAAAACATCAAAAGTATTCCTCATAATAAAGGTTGTTTTTGGGTTAGATCGCGTTTATTTATAAATGTGTCGTAACCCTCCACCACCCGACACGGCCAATCAGCAAGCGAGGGCTTTACCATTCTGGCGAATTGCCCGATGATGCTGGATGTATTTACCAGCGAAACGTCGTACTCAAACTGTAAATGTTGTGGATTAACTCTTCAACACACCGGTGGGCTGAAGTAGTGAATTATTTGTCTTTTGTCAACGTGACACTTTTTTTTGCTGATTGGCCGTGTCGGGTGGTGGAGGGTTACGACACATTTATAAATAAACGCGATCTAACCCAAAAACAACCTTTATTATGAAGAATATTGGTCGCGAAAGCCTACGTGTTAAAAATATTCCTGAAAATATCACCGTGCACACCAACGCTGTGTGGAACAAAAATCCCAGTGGGATGCAAGTCAACGTCAACAACAACAACAACCACATTATGAGACCTCCTTTGCCAGTAAACAAGATATAGGAATAGGTTTTAACCTTTTTAACTGGCACAACAAACTGACACCTTCATTCAAGGCATCGTGTTTGCAATAACCACAACACAAGCAGTCAAAAATGCAAACAAAAAGAGACAACTCTGATAATGATGATGATATTGGCACTGTCCTTGAATTTGATTGGTCCACACTCGAGACGGCTTTTCTTAGAGGCCTTTAGTCTCTCCACTGGTGTTGGACAAGAAGACGCCAAAAGGCGTACAACTCAAAAACAGCGCACCATCAGAGTACTGAGGGCTCGGGGTGAGCATTAACATTATGAGACCTCCTTTGCCAGTAAACAAGATATTGTAATAGGTTTTAGCCCTTTTTAACTGGCACACAAAAACTGACACCTTCATTCAAGGCATCGTGTTTGCAATAACCACAACACAAGCAGTCAAAAATGCAAACAAAAAGAGACAACTCTGATAATGATGATGATATTGGCACTGTCCTTGAATTTGATTGGTCCACACTCGAGACGGCTTTTCTTAGAGCCCCTTTAGTCTCCACTGGTGTTGGACCAGAAGACGCCAAAAGGCGTACAACTCAAAAACAGCGCACCATCAGAGTTATTGAGGGCACGGGGTGAGCACTTACATTATGAGACCTCCTTTGCCAGTAAACAAGATATAGGAATAGGTTTTAACCCTTTTAACTGGCACAAAATACTGACACATTAATTAAGGTGTCAGTTTTTGTGCCAGTTAAAAGGGTAAAACCTATTCCAACAACAACCACAAGACAACTAAGATTAAGGACATCAGTCTAACTCCGTACTACAATGAACAAAGACATGGCCAAAAACCCCCCAAAAAAACGTGAACACATTTTTTTTAATATGTTGTCGCCAATGTTATGGCCACTTTACAGGGGGTCTGTCCCGTGACTTCCTCCTCGTGCACCTAGCCTGGCACGGCAGTCAACCAATGGCGCGTGCCAGGCGAGGTGGTCAACATCTACACCGGGATCGAGAGAGACACACACACACAGATTTCAAATATACAGCAGCAGCAGTAGCAGGCATAGTTAGGGTTAGAGGGATAGAACCCACGACCTCCGGTATACCAGGCGAGGTAGTCAACATCTACACATAGAGACACACACACAGAGACCCATAGACTCACCACACAGAGACCCACAGACTCACCACTCACCACACAGAGACCCATAGAGTCACCGCACAGAGACCCACAGACTCACCACACAGAGACCCACAGACTCACCACACAGAGACCCACAGACTCACAACACAGAGACCCACAGACTCACCGCACAAAGACCCACAGACTCACCATACAGAGACCCACAGACTCACCACTCACCACACAGAGACCCACAGACTCACCACACAGGGACCCATAGACTCACCACACAGAGACCCATAGACTCACCACACAGAGACCCACAGACTCATCACACATAGACCCATAGACTCATCACACAGATACCCACAGACTCACCACACAGAGACCCACAGACTCACCACACAGAGATCCACAGACTCACCACACAGAGACCCACAGACTCACCACACAGAGACCCACAGACTCAACACACAGAGACCCACGGACTCACCACACAGGGACCCACAGACTCACCACTCCCCACACAGAGACCCACAGACTCACCACACAGGGACCCATAGACTCACCACACAGAGACCCATAGACTCACCACTCACCACACAGAGACCCACAGACTCACCATACAGAGACCCACAGACTCACCACACAGAGACCCACAGACTCACCACACAGAGATCCACAGACTCACCACACAGAGACCCACAGACTCACCACACAGAGACCCATAGACTCACCACACAGAGACCTGTAGACTCACCACGCAGAGACCCACAGACTCACCACACAGAGACCCGTAGACTCACACACAGAGACCCACGGACTCACTACACAGAGACCCACAGACTCACCATACAGAGACCCGTAGACTCACACACAGAGACCCACAGACTCACCATACAGAGACCCACAGACTCACCACTCACCACACAGGGACCCACAGACTCACCACACAGAGACCCACAGACTCACCACACAGGGACCCACAGACTCACCACACAGAGACCCACAGACTCACCACTCACCACACAGAGACCCACAGACTCACCATACAGAGACCCACAGACTCACCACTCACCACACAGAGACCCATAGACTCATCACACAGAGACCCACAGACTCACCACACAGAGACCCACAGACTCACCACACAGAGACGCATAGACTCATCACATAGAGACCCATAGACTCATCACACAGAGACCCATGGACTCACCACACAGAGACCCATAGACTCACTACACAGAGATCCACAGACTCACCACACAGAGACCCACAGACTCACCACACAGAGACCCACAGACTCATCACACAGAGACCCACAGACTCACAACACAGAGATCCATAGACTCACCGCACAAAGACCCACAGACTCACCATACAGAGACCCACAGACTCACCACTCACCACACAGAAACCCATAGAGTCACCGCACAGAGATCCACAGACTCACCACACAGAGACCCACAGACTCACAACACAGAGACCCACAGACTCACCGCACAAAGACCCACAGACTCACCACACAGAGACCCACAGACTCACCATACAGAGACCCACAGACTCACCACTCACCACACAGAGACCCACAGACTCACCACACAGGGACCCATAGACTCACCACACAGAGACCCACAGACTCACCACACAGAGACCCACAGACTCACCACACAGAGACCCACAGACCCACCATACAGAGACCCACAGACTCACCATACAGAGACCCACAGACTCACCACTCACCACACAGAGACCCACAGACTCACCACACAGAGACCCACAGACTCACCACACAGAGACCCACAGACTCACCACACAGAGACCCACAGACTCACCATACAGAGACCCACAGACTCACCATGCAGAGACCCACAGACTCACCACACAGAGACTCACAGACTCACCACACAGAGACCCACAGACTCACCACACAGAGACCCACAGACTCACCATACAGAGACCCACAGACTCACCATGCAGAGACCCACAGACTCACCACACAGAGACTCACAGACTCACCACACAGAGACCCACAGACTCACCACACAGAGACCCACAGAGACCCGTAGACTCGCACACAGAGACCCACGGACTCACTACACAGAGACCCACAGACTCACCATACAGAGACCCGTAGACTCACACACAGAGACCCACAGACTCATCGCACAGAGACCCATAGACTCACCACACAGAGACCCGTAGACTCACACACAGAGACCCACAGACTCACCATACAGAGACCCACAGACTCACCACTCACCACACAGGGACCCACAGACTCACCACACAGAGACCCACAGACTCACCACACAGAGACCCACAGACTCACCACTCACCACACAGAGACCCACAGAGTCACCACACAGATACCCACAGACTCACCACACAGAGACCCACAGACTCACCACACAGAGACCCACAGACTCACCATACAGAGACCCACAGACTCAACACACAGAAACCCACGGACTCACCACACAGGGACCCACAGACTCACCACACAGAGACCCACAGACTCACCACTCACCACACAGAGACCCACAGACTCACCACTCACCACACAGAGACCCACAGACTCACCATACAGAGACCCACAGACTCACCACTCACCACACAGAGACCCACAGACTCACCACACAGGGACCCACAGACTCACCACACAAAGACCCATAGACTCACCACACAGAGACCCATAGACTCACCACACAGAGACCCACAGACTCACCACACAGAGACCCACAGACTCACCACACAGAGACCCACAGACTCACCACTCACCACACAGAGACTCACCACTCACCACACAGAGACCCACAGACTCACCGCACAGAGACCCACGGACTCACCACACAGAGACCCACAGACTCACCACTCACCACACAGAGACCCACAGACTCACCACACAGAGACCCACAGACTCACCACACAGAGACCCACAGACTCACCACTCACCGCACAGAGACCCACAGACTCACCACACAGAGACCCGTAGACTCACCACAAGTCAGCTGGTGGTGAGTGTGTTGCACTGTGCAAGTTGTATTCTGTTCTGGGTGGATGAAGCCACCAGCGGCCATTTTTTTTATTCTTCCCACGCTTTCCATAAACTCGCTCTGTCTTTTGTCTCATCCACAAATCTTGCAGCTGAACTTTAACCCAGTTTCAGTGTTCAGCTTCTTTCCTTCGGGTAATAGCCCTGTGAGCCATGCGGCTGTTGGATCGGGTCGCAACCACAACCACAAGAACAACAACAACCAAACAACAAGCAAAACAAAAATACGAAAAAAAAACCACTAACAGGAAAAATAAAAAAACATCTTAAAGCGACTGCTGCGTGTTGACTTTGTGCAGAAACAGAAAATCCGTGGGACAGCAAAAAACCCGGCAAAAAAAATATTCCTTGGAAAAAGAAAGGGCACCACAATTTACAGCAACCACCAGGTGCTGTGTGCAATGCATCCAAGTGTGGATGCAAAGTCAAACAACAACAACAACAACCACCACATTACATTATGAGACCTCCTTTGCCAATAAACAAGATATATGAATAGGTTTTAACCCTTTTTAACTGGCACACAAAAACTGACAACCTTTATTCAAGGCATCGTGTCTGCAATAACCACAACACAAGCAGTCAAAATGCAAACAAGAAAGAGACAACTCTGATAATGATAATATTGGCACTGTCATTTACATTAAGAGCCTAAAGGAGGTCTCATAATGTAAATGTTCACCCCGAGCACCTCAATAACTCTGATGGTGCGCTGTTTTTGAGTTGTGTGACGCCTTTTGGCGTCTTCTGGTCCAACACCAGTGGAGAGACTAAAGGGGCTCTAAGAAAAGCCGTCTCTGGTGTGGACAAATCAAATTCAAGGACAGTGCCAATATCATTATTATCAGAGTTGTCTCTTTTTGTTTGCATTTTGACTGCTTGTGTTGTGGTTATTGCAAACATGATGCCTTGAATAAAGGTGTCAGTTTTTGTGTGCCAGTTAAAAGGGTAAAACCTATTCCTAAACCACCACCACCACAAGACAACTTAGATTAAGGCCGTCAGTCTAACTCCGTACTGCAAACAATAACGAACATGTCCAAACCCCCCCACAAAAAAAAAGTTTTTCGAAATCACCCAAAAAAATAAATCAGCAATTACAACTTAAGGTTGATCACAAGGGGGCACTGTGATCGAATTAATTTTGTTGAGTTTTACCATAAACTACGTTTTAAAAAAAACAACCAACTTCCCAATGCGGTATCGACTGTAAACTTGGTAAACTTATGTCAAACCGATGGCACTACTATATTAGATCATGAAAATTAAATAATAATAATAAATATATATATGTATTTTTAAACATTCGTGTTTTTTTAACGTGTCATGTTTCTGCTAGGGTCTTAATTGGCCGTGTTTTTTTTGTTTATTGCAATACGGAGTTTAGGCTGATGGCCTTCATCTTAATTGCCTTGTGGTTGTGGTTATTGTAATAGGTTTTAACCCTTTTAACTGGCACACTGACAACCTTTATTCAAGGCATCATGTCTGCAATAACCACAACACAAGCAGTCAAAATACAAACAAAAAGAGACAACTCTGATAATAATGATATTGGCACTGTCCTTGAATTTGATTGGTCCACACCAGAGACGGCTTTTCTTAGAGCCCCTTAGTCTCTCCACTGGTGGTGGTGATGGTGGTGGTGGTGATGGTGGTGATGGTGGTGGTGGTGATGGTGGTGATGGTGGTGGTGATGGTGGTGATGGTGGTGATGTTGATGGTGATGTGTACACGGTCCCCAGTTTTTTTCCCCACGAATATTTTGCTGGGTTTTTTTTCACTCTCTCCCATGGGATTTTTCAGTTTTGCACAAAGTCACGCGCAGTAGCCGCTTTAAGATTTGATTATTGATTCTTTTTTTCATTGTTCGCGTGGTTTTTTCGTGGTTTTTGTGTGTGTGTGTGTTTGTTTGTTACGGTTTCAGCCCCCAGTCTAGAGACGAATGGCTCGCTGGGCTGGACTCCCCCACCCCTCCAAATGAATGGGAATTGTGAAACTAAAAATGAATGGAAGCGTAATTGGCCCTCGGTTCTCACGTGCGTTGTGGCGAGGCTTCGAGGCCACTCATTGCAGTCGTGAAGTTCTTCCATTAAACTAGCGGGGGTACCTTTATCAAAAGCGTGGTTTTCAAAAAAAAAAATTCGAGAGCTGTTTTTTTTGTTGTTTAAATGTTTCTCGTGATTGGTATCCGCCACCGGGTGTATCCGCTGCTGTTTGCAATTTTTTTTTTAAATAATATTTACTCTGGGGCGTGAGATATTGTTGGCCGATAAGACACAGAGCGAGAGAGGTCTCATCACACACACACAGAGACTCATAGACTCATCACACAGAGACCCATCACACAGAGACCCATAGACTCACCGCACAGAGCCCCATAGACTCATCACACAGAGACCCATAGACTCATCACACAGAGACCCATAGACTCACCACACAGAGACCCATCACACAGAGACCCATAGACTCACTGCACAGAGACCCATAGACTCATCACACAGAGATCCATAAACTCATCACACAGAGACCCATAGACTCACCACACAGAGACCCATAGACTCATCACACAGAGACCCATAGACTCATCACACAGAGACCCATAGACTCACCACACAGAGACCCATCACACAGAGACCCATAGACTCACTACACAGAGACCCATAGACTCACCACACAAAGACCCATAGACTCACCACACAGAGACCCACAGACTCACCACACAGAGACTCATAGACTCATCACACAGAGACCCATAGACTCACCAAATAGAGACCCACAGACTCATCACACAGGGACCCATAGACTCACCACACAGAGACCCACAGACTCACTACACAGAGACCCATAGACTCACCACGCAGAGACACATAGACTCACCACACAGAGACCCATAGACTCATCACACAGAGACCCATAGACTCACCACATAGAGACCCACAGACTCATCACACAGAGACCCATAGACTTACCACACAGAGACCCACAGACTCACCACACAGAGACCCATAGACTCACCACACAGAGACCCATAGACTCATCACATAGAGAGAGACCCATAGACTCATCACACAGAGAGAGACACATAGACTCACCGCACAGACCCATAGACTCACCACACAGAGACCCATAGACTCACTACACAGAGACCCATAGACTCACCACACAGAGACACATAGACTCACCACACAGAGACCCATAGACTCACCACACAAAGACCCATATACTCACCACACAGAGACCCATAGACTCACCAAATAGAGACCCACAGACTCATCACACAGGGACCCATAGACTCACCACACAGAGACCCACAGACTCACTACACAGAGACCCATAGACTCACCACGCAGAGACACATAGACTCACCACACAGAGACCCATAGACTCATCACACAGAGACCCATAGACTCACCACATAGAGACCCACAGACTCATCACACAGAGACCCATAGACTTACCACACAGAGACCCACAGACTCACCACACAGAGACCCATAGACTCACCACACAGAGACCCATAGACTCATCACATAGAGAGAGACCCATAGACTCATCACACAGAGAGAGACACATAGACTCACCGCACAGACCCATAGACTCACCACACAGAGACCCATAGACTCACTACACAGAGACCCATAGACTCACCACACAGAGACACATAGACTCACCACACACAGAGACCCATAGACTCACCACACAAAGACCCATAGACTCACCACACAGAGACCCACAGACTCACCACACAGAGACCCATAAACTCACCACACAGAGACCCACAGACTCACCACACAGAGACCTGTAGACTCACCACACAGAGACCCATAGACTCACCACACAGAGACCCTTAGACTCACCACACAGAGACCCTTAGACTCATCACTCACTGCGTTTCCAGGAAGTCATAATATTTACTTTGTGGCAAGATGCCAAGCGAACTTTCACCCACAAAGGCATACACACGTGAATGGTGGTTGTGGTGGTAGCAGTAGTAGTGGTAGTGGTGGTAGTTGTAGTGGTGGTGGTAATGGTTGTGATGGTGGTGGTAGTGGAGTTGGTGGAATCCACACACTCTCCACTCACCACACAGAGACCCACAGACTCACCACACAGAGACCCGTAGACTGACCACACAGAGATCCATAGACTCACAACACAGATACCCATACACTCACCACACAGAGACCCATAGACTCACCACACAGAGACCCGTAGACTGACCACACAGAGATCCATAGACTCACAACACAGATACCCATACACTCACCACACAGAGACCCATAGACTCACCACACAGAGACCCGTAGACTCACCACACAGAGATCCATAGACTCACAACACAGAGACCCATACACTCACCACACAGAGACCCATAGACTCACCACACAGAGAACCATAGACTCACCACACAGAGAACCATACACTCACCACACAGAGACCCACAGACTCACCACACAGAGACCCATAGACTCACCACACAGATACCCATACACTCACCACACAGAGACCCATAGACTCACCACACAGAGACCCGTAGACTCACCACACAGAGATCCATAGACTCACAACACAGAGACCCATACACTCACCACACAGAGACCCATAGACTCACCACACAGAGATCCATAGACTCACCACACAGAGAACCATAGACTCACCACACAGACACCCATAGACTCATCACACGGAGACCCACAGACTCACCACACAGAGACCCATAGACTCACCACACAGAGACCCATAGACTCATCACACAGAGACCCATAGACTCACCATGATGATGATGATTGTTGTTGTGATGATGATTGTTGTGATGGTTGTTGTTGTTGTGATGGTTGTTGTTGTTGTGATGGTTGTTGTGATGATTGTTGTTGTTGTGATGATTGTTGTTGTTGTGATGGTTGTTGTTGTGATGATGATTGTTGTTGTGATGATTGTTGTTGTGATGATTGTTGTTGTTGTGATGATGATTGTTGTTGTTGTGATGATTGTTGTTGTGATGGTTGTTGTTGTGATGGTTGTTGTTGTGATGGTTGTTGTTGTGATGGTTGTTGTTGTTGTGATGGTTGTTGTGATGGTTGTTGTTGTGATGGTTGTTGTTGTGATGATTATGGTTGTTGTGATGGTTGTTGTTGTGATGGTTGTTGTTGTGATGGTTGTTGTTGTGATGGTTGTTGTGATGGTTGTTGTGATGGTTGTTGTTGTGATTGTTGTTGTTGTGATTGTTGTTGTTGTGATGGTTGTTGTTGTTGTTGTGATGGTTGTTGTTGTTGTTGTGATGGTTGTTGTGATGGTTGTTGTGATGGTTGTTGTTGTTGTGATTATTGTTGTGATTGTTGTTGTTGTGATTGTTGTTGTTGTTGTGATTGTTGTGATTGTTGTTGTGATTGTTATTGTTATGGTTGTTGTTGTGATGGTTGTGATTGTTGTTGTGATTGTTGTTGTTGTGATGGTTGTTGGTGTGATGGTTGTTGTTGTGATTGTTGTTGTGATTGTTGTTATTGTTGTTGTGATTGTTGTGATTGTTGTTGTTGTGATTGTTGTTGTTGTGATGGTTGTTGTTGTGATTGTTGTGATTGTTGTTGTGATTGTTGTGATTGTTGTTGTTGTGATTGTTGTTGTTGTGATGGTTGTTGTGATTGTTGTTGTGATGGTTGTTGTTGTGATGGTTGTTGTTGTTGTTGTGATGGTTGTTGTTGTGATGGTTGTTGTGATGGTTGTTGTTGTTGTGATTGTTGTTGTGATTGTTGTTGTTGTGATTGTTGTTGTTGTGATTGTTGTGATTGTTGTTGTGATTGTTGTTGTTATGGTTGTTGTTGTGATGGTTGTGATTGTTGTTGTGATTGTTGTTGTTGTGATGGTTGTTGTTGTGATTGTTATTGTGATTGTTGTTGTGATTGTTGTGATTGTTGTTGTTGTGATTGTTGTTGTTGTTGTGATGGTTGTTGTTGTGATTGTTGTGATTGTTGTTGTGATTGTTGTGATTGTTGTTGTTGTGATTGTTGTTGTTGTGATGGTTGTTGTTGTGATTGTTGTTGTTGTGATGGTTGTTGTTGTTGTGATGGTTGTTGTGATGGTTGTTGTTGTGATGGTTGTTGTTGTGATGGTTGTTGTTGTTGTGATGGTTGTTGTGATGGTTGTTGTTGTGATGGTTGTTGTTGTTGTGATTGTTGTTGTTGTTGTGATGGTTGTTGTTGTTGTTGTTGTTTACAGCTCCACGGGGCCCTGCGTGGACTCACTGCCCACACGTCCCCACGTGGAGCTCAGCTACGTCCATGGGGCGTCGTTGTGATGGTTGTTGTGATTGTTGTGATTGTTGTTGTGATGGTTGTGATTGTGATTGTTGTTGTTTACAGCTCCACGGGGCCCTGCGTGGACTCACTGCCCACACGTCCCCACGTGGAGCTCAGCTACGTCCATGGGGCGTCGACCTCTCCCCTGACGGTGTCCACCGTGGGCGGCTCCCTGGAGCTGAGCGCCCTCACCAATCCTCACCGCACGGCGCTCATCTCGTGCCAGCAGGGAGAGCGACTCACCTTTAGCCAGCTGCTCACCAGGGTGAGGGTGGTGGTGAGGGTGGTGAGGGTGGTGGGCGTGGTGAGGGTGGTGGTGGTGGTGAGGGTGGTGGTGAGGGTGGTGGTGGTGGTGGTGAGGGTGGTGGTGAGGGTGGTGGTGGTGACGGTGGTGAGGGTGGTGGTGGTGGTGGTGAGGGTGGTGGTGGTGGTGGTGGTGAGGGTGGTGGTGGTGACGGTGGTGAGGGTGGTGGTGGTGGTGGTGAGGGTGGTGGTGGTGAGGGTGGTGGTGGTGAGGGTGGTGGTGGTGAGGGTGGTGGTGAGGGTGGTGGTGGTGAGGGTGGTGGTGGTGGTGGTGGTGGTGGTGAGGGTGGTGGTGGTGGTGGTGAGGGTGGTGGTGGTGGTGGTGGTGGTGAGGGTGGTGGCGGTGAGGGTGGTGAGGGTGGTGGTGAGGGTGGTGGTGAGGGTGGTGGTGAGGGTGGTGGTGAGGGTGAGGGATGCAGGCAAAGCCGATGAGTCAGATGACTTCTATGACCTCCTGTCACAGGTGCTGGCTAAAGTGGCCCCTCGGGATAGAGTCATCTTGTTGGGTGACTTCAATGCCCGAGTTGCTCATGATGCTGGCACCTGGTCTGGAGTGATTGGATGGCATGGGCCAGATCAGCTCAATAACAACGGTAGGAGGCTGCTAGATTTTTGTGCAGCCCATGGGCTTGTAATTACCAACACGCTGTTCCGGTATCGGCGCATCCACACAACATCATGGATGCACGCCGGGTCCAAGCAAGAACATCTGCTGGACTACATAGTGACGGAACAGCGGATGCGGGCCCATGTCCATGACATCAGGATCTACCTTGGAGCTGATCTGTCCTCTGACCATCGACTTGTCATCTGTAAGATGCGCCTGCCATTCTTCCACTCCGGTGGTGGGTGTACACCCAGGACCCCATTCAAACCTAAGGTGGCCTGGGCTCAGTTATCTGATGAAAGTTTGCAAGCGAAAATTTCATCATCGCCTGCGGCTGGGGTTGGCATCGTCCCCCACTCCTCCTGATGTCGAGGGTAAATGGGCGAGGTTTAGGACTGTCACTCATGCAGCTGCAATAGCTGCTTTGGGTACGCGGTCCAGACCTCCCCAGAGACCCTGGCTGACAGAGGAGGTGTTCAGAATGGTTAAGAAAAAGCGACAGACCCACTGTCATCGGCTACAGAATCCCACGTCAGAGAATGAGGAGGCTTACCGCAGCCTTCGCTAGGAGGTTCGGAGAGCCGTGAGGCGCTGCAAGGATGGGTGGTGGTCGCGGGTTGCTGAGGAGATGGAGTTTGCCTCAGAGGCCCGCGATCACAAATCTATATTTAAAAAGTAACCTGCAGAGCCACACCTATTACCATCATTAGGGGGAAAAACGGTGATCCAATCTCCGACCCCCAGGAAGAGGTTTGCAGATTTTCTGAGCATTTCTGTGAGGTCCTGGGGGAGGGAAAATCCCTGAGCCAGGAAAACATCGTGGCACAAAGTGAGGATGACCCTGCTGAGGCTGCAGTGCCTCAAATATTGGAAGAAGTCACCCCCTGTGAGTGGCTGGCTGAGGTGCCATCTGTTGAGGAAGTACTGAAGGCGATCCGGATTCTCAGACCAGGAAAGGCAACGGGCAGAGATGATCTCCCAAGCGAAATGCTGAGGGAGGGCGGCGTTTATGCACAGACTGCCCTATATGACATCATAACCACAGTCTGGACCACTGGACGGGTTCCGGAGGAATGGAAGGATGCCCTGGTGGTTCCCTCTTTAAGAAGGGGGACCGCACAGACTGTAACAACTACAGGGGCATCTCACTCCTCAGTGTGCCGGGAAAGGTCCTGGCAAGGATTATTCAACATCGCCTTGCCAGGCACGCTGAGGAGAGGCTTGCGGAGCCCCAATGCGGTTTCTGGAAAGGGCGGTCCTGCACAGATGCCATATTTTCTGTCCGTCTGCTACAGCAGAGGTGTAGGGAATTCCAGCAAGACCTACATCTCTGCTTTGTTGACCTGGTCAAGGCCTTTGATACCATCAGTAGGCCTGGGCTCTGGGTTGTTCTTCGTGCTTTTGGAGTCTCTGACCCTCTGCTCACGATCATTAAAGACCTTCATGATGGTGAGCGGGCCCAGGTAAAACTACTTGGCCGGGAGTCGGAGCCATTCCCTGTACACCTTGGGGTGCGACAGGGATGTCCTCTGGCTCCCACATTATGTAACATATTTTTCGACCACGTAGTTCGTGAAGCCTTCAATAGCTATACCGGGGGAATCTCCATATGGTACAGATATAATGGGAGGCTGATCGATGCCCGGGTGCGGTCAAGGGATGGCTCCCTATTGGTCAACCACGTTATGTATGCCGATGATTTGGTAATTTCCGCTCACTCAGAGGAGGAGTTGGAGACGCTGCTGCTGAGACTGGAGCGTGCCACTAAGAGATGGCGCCTTACCATCAGCCCCAGCAAAACTAAGCACCTGCCTGGGTATTTTGTACCATCGGACAATCCACCCCCACAACTCCCAATTGGTGATGGGGCAGTTGTGGAGAGAGTGGAGAGTTTCCCATACCTGGGCAGTGTGCTTATGACTGGCTCCAGTTTAACAGCAGAGGTCTCACTCCGATTCAGTCGAGCGGCAATATCTTTTCATCAGTTGCGTAACGCTGTGTGGAAGCTACCTGGTCTGTCGCTCCGCACTAAGCTTCAGGTCTTCCCGGCCACGGTCATTCCCTCCCTTCTCTACGTTTGCGAAACGTGGACCCCCTTAATGGAACATCCTCGCCGGTTATAAACATTTAGGCTGGCCTGCCTACAATCCATCTTGGGTTTAAGCAGGCTGGATTGTGTGAGGAGCTCACAAATCCGTGAAAGATCTGGGCAAGGTCCCATCGGTGAGCTCCTCCGGCAGGCAAGGCTGCGATGGCTGGGTCATGTAGCCCGCATGCCCAGTCACCGCATGCGGAAACAGCTTTTGTTCAGCCGGATCGAGGGGGCGAAACGGGCGTGGCACGGGCTAGAGAAGAGATGGAGTGATGTGGTACAGGAGGACGTGGAGCTGAGTGGACTTGCCGATGACTGGTACCAGCGGTGTCAAGATCGGCCTCTGTGGAGGAGGCTCGTGAAGGACGCTACTGGGCAGTTGGAGGCAGTCGCCCTCCAACAACGGAGGGCGGAGGAGCGACGCTCACAACAACGAGCGGAGCGCCGGGTGGCTAAAGCACAACGGGTTGGCACAGTAGGGAGCACAGGTGGTGCATCAGCCAGTCGTCTCAGTCAGTCGACCCGTGGCACCTGGGTCTGCCCCGTGACCTCCTGCCAGCGGGCGTTCGACACTCCACGTGGTAGCCTCAAGGTGCACATAGCCTGGCACAAGCGTTGTGGTGACGTCACCGCCACTTAGTGGCGAATGGCGGTTGTTGTTGGTGAGGGTGGTGAGGGTGGTGGTGACTCTGTGCGTGACACTTTGACCGTCTGCGTGACTGACCATGTGACTGACCACCTGACTGACCATGTGACTGACTCTGTGACTGACCGTTTGACTGTCTGCGTGTCTGACCACGTGACTGACCACGTGGCTGACCACGTGACTGACCACGTGACTGACCACGTGACTGTCTGGCCAGGTGGACCGCCTGGCTTGTGGGCTTCTGGCCATCGGCCTGGACCGTGGCGACCGAATCGGAGTGTGGGGCCCCAACAGCGTGGAGTGGGTGGTGACGTTCCTGGCTGCATCGAGGGCTGGTCTCATACTGGTAGGTGCATTACTACTACTACTTTACTACATTACTACTACTACTTTACTACATTACTACTACTACTACTACCTCCAGTGGGTGGTGACGTTCCTGGCTGCATCGAGGGCTGGTCTCATACTGGTAGGTGCATTACTACTACTACTTTACTACTACATTACTACTACTACATTACTATATTACTACTACTACTTTACTACATTACTACTACTACTTTACTATATTACTACTACTTTACTACATTACTACTACTACATTACTACATTACTAATACTTTACTACATTACTACTACTACTTTACTACATTACTACTACTACATTACTACATTACTACTACTACTTTACTACATTACTACTACTACTTTACTACTACTACTACTACTTTACTACATTACTACTACTACATTACTACATTACTACTACTACATTACTACATTACTACTACTACTTTACTACATTACTACTACTACTTTACTACATTACTACTACTACTTTACTACATTACTACTACTACTTTACTACATTACTACTACTACTTTACTACATTACTACTACATTACTACTACTACATTACTACTACTACACTACTACTACTACTACCTCCAGTGGGTGGTGACGTTCCTGGCTGCATCGAGGGCTGGTCTCATACTGGTAGGTGCATTACTACTACTACTTTACTACATTACTACTACTACTTTACTACATTACTACTACTACTTTACTACATTACTACTACTACTTTACTACACTACTACTACTTTACTACATTACTACTACTACTTTACTACATTACTACTACTACTTTACTACATTACTACTACTACTTTACTACATTACTACTACTACTTTACTACATTACTACTACTACTACTTTACTACATTACTACTACTACATTACTACATTACTACTACTACTTTACTACATTACTACTACTACTTTACTACATTACTACTACTACTTTACTACATTACTACTACTATATTACTACACTACTACTACTACTTTACTACATTACTACTACTACATTACTACATTACTACTACTATATTACTACATTACTACTACTACTTTACTACATTACTACTACTACTTTACTACATTACTACTACTACTTTACTACATTACTACTACTACTTTACTACATTACTACTACTACATTACTACATTACTACTACTACATTACTACATTACTACACTACTACTACCTCCAGTGGGTGGTGACGTTCCTGGCTGCATCGAGGGCTGGTCTCATACTGGTAGGTGCATTACTACTACTACTTTACTACATTACTACTACTACATTACTACTACTACTTTACTACATTACTACTACTACTACACTACTACTACATTACTACTACTACATTACTACTACATTACTACTACTACCTCCAGTGGGTGGTGACGTTCCTGGCTGCATCGAGGGCTGGTCTCATACTGGTAGGTGCATTACTACTACTACTTTACTACATTACTACTACTACTTTACTACATTACTACTACTACATTACTACATTACTACTACTACATTACTACATTACTACTACTACTTTACTACATTACTACTACTACATTACTACATTACTACTACTTTACTACATTACTACTACTACTTTACTACATTACTACTACTACATTACTACATTACTACTACTACATTACTACATTACTACTACTACTTTACTACATTACTACTACTACTTTACTACATTACTACTACTACTTTACTACTACTACTACATTACTACATTACTACTACTACTTTACTACATTACTACTACTACTTTACTACATTACTACTACTACTTTACTACATTACTACTACTACATTACTACATTACTACATTACTACTACTACATTACTACTACTACTACCTCCAGTGGGTGGTGACGTTCCTGGCTGCATCGAGGGCTGGTCTCATACTGGTAGGTGCATTACTACTACTACTTTACTACTACATTACTACTACTACATTACTACTACTACTACTACATTACTACTACTACTTTACTACATTACTACTACTACTTTACTACATTACTACTACATTACTACTACTACTTTACTACATTACTACTACTACATTACTACTACTACTTTACTACATTACTACTACTACTTTACTACATTACTACTACTACTTTACTACTTTACTACATTACTACATTACTACACTACTACTACTACTTTACTACATTACTACTACTACTTTACTACACTACTACTACTACTTTACTACATTACTACTACTACTTTACTACATTACTACTACTACTTTACTACATTACTACTACTACATTACTACACTACTACTACTACTTTACTACATTACTACTACTACTTTACTACATTACTACTACTACTTTACTACATTACTACTACTACATTACTACATTACTACTACTACTTTACTACATTACTACTACTACTTTACTACATTACTACTACTACTTTACTACATTACTACTACTACTTTACTACATTACTACTACTACTTTACTACATTACTACTACTACTTTACTACATTACTACTACTACTTTACTACATTACTACTACTACATTACTACTACTACTACTACTACATTACTACTACTACATTACTACTACTACATTACTACTACTACTTTACTACATTACTACTACTACTTTACTACATTACTACTACTACATTACTACTACTACTACCTCCAGTGGGTGGTGACGTTCCTGGCTGCATCGAGGGCTGGTCTCATACTGGTAGGTGCATTACTACTACTACTTTACTACTACATTACTACTACTACATTACTACTACTACTTTACTACATTACTACTACTACTTTACTACACTACTACTACTACATTACTACATTACTACTACTACTTTACTACATTACTACTACTACTTTACTACATTACTACTACTACTTTACTACATTACTACTACTACTACATTACTACTACTACTTTACTACATTACTACTACTACTTTACTACATTACTACTACTACTACTACTACATTACTACTACTACTTTACTACATTACTACTACTACATTACTACATTACTACTACTACTTTACTACATTACTACTACTACTTTACTACATTACTACTACTACTTTACTACATTACTACTACTACTTTACTACATTACTACTACTACTTTACTACATTACTACTACTACTACTTTACTACATTACTACTACTACTTTACTACATTACTACTACTACATTACTACATTACTACTACATTACTACTACTACTTTACTACATTACTACTACTACTTTACTACATTACTACTACTGCATTACTACATTACTACTACTGCATTACTACTACTACATTACTACTACATTACTACTACTACTTTACTACATTACTACTACTACATTACTACTACATTACTACTACTACATTACTACTACATTACTACTACTACATTACTACTAATACATTACTACTACTACTTTACTACATTACTACTACTACATTACTACTACATTACTACTACTACATTACTACTACATTACTACTACTACTTTACTACACTACTACTACTACTACTTTACTATATTACTACTACTACTTTACTACATTACTACTACTTTACTACATTACTACACTACTACTACTACTTTACTACATTACTACTACTACTTTACTACATTACTACTACTACTTTACTACACTACTACTACTACTTTACTACATTACTACTACTACTTTACTACATTACTACTACTACTACATTACTACTACTACTTTACTACATTACTACTACTACTTTACTACATTACTACTACTACTTTACTACATTACTACTACTACTACATTACTACTACTACTACTACTTTACTACATTACTACTACTTTACTACATTACTACTACTACATTACTACATTACTACTACTACATTACTACTACTACTACTACTTTACTACATTACTACTACTACTTTACTACTACTACTACTACTTTACTACATTACTACTACTACTACTACTTTACTACATTACTACTACTACATTACTACTACTACTACTACTTTACTACATTACTACTACTACATTACTACTACTACTACCTCCAGTGGGTGGTGACGTTCCTGGCTGCATCGAGGGCTGGTCTCATACTGGTAGGTGCATTACTACTACTACTTTACTACATTACTACTACTACATTACTACATTACTACTACTACTTTACTACATTACTACTACTACTACTTTACTACATTACTACTACTACTTTACTACACTACTACTACTACTTTACTACACTACTACTACTACTTTACTACATTACTACTACTACTTTACTACACTACTACTACTACTTTACTACATTACTACTACTACTTTACTACATTACTACTACTACTTTACTACATTACTACTACTACATTACTACATTACTACTACTACTTTACTACATTACTACTACTACTTTACTACATTACTACTACTACTTTACTACATTACTACTACTACATTACTACATTACTACTACTACTTTACTACATTACTACTACTACTTTACTACATTACTACTACTACTACTACATTACTACTACTACATTACTACATTACTACTACTACATTACTACATTACTACTACTACTTTACTACATTACTACTACTACTACTACATTACTACTACTACTTTACTACATTACTACTACTTTACTACATTACTACTACTACTTTACTACACTACTACTACTTTACTACATTACTACTACTACTTTACTACATTACTACTACTACATTACTACATTACTACTACTACTTTACTACTACTACTTTACTACATTACTACTACTACTTTACTACATTACTACTACTACTTTACTACATTACTACTACTACTTTACTACATTACTACTACTACTTTACTACATTACTACTACTACTTTACTACATTACTACTACTACTTTACTACATTACTACTACTTTACTACATTACTACTACTACTTTACTACATTACTACTACTACTTTACTACTACTACTTTACTACTTTACTACATTACTACTACTACATTACTACTACTATTTTACTACATTACTACTACTACATTACTACATTACTACTACTACTTTACTACATTACTACTACTACTTTACTACTACATTACTACTACTACTTTACTACATTACTACTACTACTTTACTACATTACTACTACTATTTTACTACATTACTACTACTACTTTACTACATTACTACTACTACTTTACTACATTACTACTACTACTTTACTACATTACTACTACTACATTACTACTACATTACTACTACTACTTTACTACTACTACTTTACTACATTACTACTACTACATTACTACTACTACTACCTCCAGTGGGTGGTGACGTTCCTGGCTGCATCGAGGGCTGGTCTCATACTGGTAGGTGCATTACTACTACTACTTTACTACATTACTACTACTACTTTACTACATTACTACTACTACTTTACTACATTACTACTACTACTTTACTACACTACTACTACTTTACTACATTACTACTACTACTTTACTACATTACTACTACTACTTTACTACATTACTACTACTACTTTACTACATTACTACTACTACTTTACTACATTACTACTACTACTACTTTACTACATTACTACTACTACTTTACTACATTACTACTACTACATTACTACTACATTACTACTACTACATTACTACTACATTACTACTACTACTACTACATTACTACTACTACTACTACATTACTACTACTACTTTACTACATTACTACTACTACTTTACTACATTACTACTACTTTACTACATTACTACTACTACTTTACTACATTACTACTACTACTACTTTACTACATTACTACTACTACTTTACTACATTACTACTACTACATTACTACTACTACTACTACTTTACTACATTACTACTACTACTTTACTACATTACTACTACTACTTTACTACATTACTACTACTTTACTACATTACTACTACTACTTTACTACATTACTACTACTACTACATTACTACTACTACTACTTTACTACATTACTACTACTACTTTACTACATTACTACTACTACTTTACTACATTACTACTACTACATTACTACATTACTACTACTACATTACTACTACTACTACCTCCAGTGGGTGGTGACGTTCCTGGCTGCATCGAGGGCTGGTCTCATACTGGTAGGTGCATTACTACTACTACTTTACTACTACATTACTACTACTACATTACTATATTACTACTACTACATTACTACTACTACTACTACTTTACTACATTACTACTACTACTTTACTACATTACTACTACTACTTTACTACATTACTACTACTACTTTACTACATTACTACTACTACTTTACTACATTACTACTACTACTTTACTACATTACTACTACTACTTTACTACATTACTACTACTACTTTACTACATTACTACTACTACTTTACTACATTACTACTACTACATTACTACATTACTACTACTACTTTACTACATTACTACTACTACTTTACTACATTACTACTACTACTTTACTACATTACTACTACTACTTTACTACATTACTACTACTACTTTACTACATTACTACTACTACTTTACTACATTACTACTACATTACTACTACTACTTTACTACACTACTACTACTACTTTACTACATTACTACTACTACTTTACTACATTACTACTACTACTTTACTACATTACTACTACTACATTACTACATTACTACTACTACTTTACTATATTACTACTACTACTTTACTACATTACTACTACTACATTACTACATTACTACTACTACATTACTACATTACTACTACTACTTTACTACATTACTACTACTACTTTACTACATTACTACTACTACTACTACATTACTACTACTACTACTACTACATTACTACTACTACTTTACTACATTACTACTACTACTTTACTACATTACTACTACTACTTTACTACATTACTACTACTACTTTACTACATTACTACTACTACTTTACTACATTACTACTACTACATTACTACATTACTACTACTACATTACTACTACTACTACATTACTACTACTACTTTACTACATTACTACTACTACTACTACATTACTACTACTACTTTACTACATTACTACTACTACTTTACTACATTACTACTACTACTTTACTACATTACTACTACTACATTACTACATTACTACTACTACTACTTTACTACATTACTACTACTACTTTACTACATTACTACTACTACTTTACTACATTACTACTACTACTTTACTACATTACTACTACATTACTACTACTACTTTACTACACTACTACTACTACTTTACTACATTACTACTACTACTTTACTACATTACTACTACTACTTTACTACATTACTACTACTACATTACTACATTACTACTACATTACTACTACTACTTTACTACACTACTACTACTACTTTACTACTACTACTACTACTTTACTACATTACTACTACTACTTTACTACATTACTACTACTACTTTACTACATTACTACTACTACTACATTACTACATTACTACTACTACTTTACTACATTACTACTACTACTTTACTACATTACTACTACTACATTACTACATTACTACTACATTACTACTACTACTACTACATTACTACTACTACTACTTTACTACATTACTACTACTACTTTACTACATTACTACTACTACATTACTACACTACTACTACTACTTTACTACATTACTACTACTACATTACTACACTACTACTACTACTTTACTACATTACTACTACTACTTTACTACATTACTACTACTACTTTACTACATTACTACTACTACATTACTACATTACTACTACTACTTTACTACATTACTACTACTACTTTACTACATTACTACTACTACTACTACATTACTACTACTACTTTACTACATTACTACTACTACTTTACTACATTACTACTACTACTTTACTACATTACTACTACTACTTTACTACATTACTACTACTACTTTACTACATTACTACTACTACTTTACTACATTACTACTACTACTTTACTACATTACTACTACTACTTTACTACATTACTACTACTACTTTACTACATTACTACTACTACTTTACTACATTACTACTACCACTACTACATTACTACTACCACTACTACATTACTACATTACTACTACTACATTACTACTACTACTTTACTACATTACTACTACTACTTTACTACATTACTACTACTACTTTACTACATTACTACTACTACTACTTTACTACATTACTACTACTACATTACTACTACTACTACTACTACATTACTACTACTACTTTACTACATTACTACTACTACTACTTTACTACATTACTACTACTACTTTACTACATTACTACTACTACTTTACTACATTACTACTACTACTACTTTACTACATTACTACTACTACTACTACTTTACTACATTACTACTACTACTACTACTTTACTACATTACTACTACTACATTACTACTACTACTACATTACTACTACTACTTTACTACATTACTACTACTACTACTTTACTATATTACTACTACTACTTTACTACATTACTACTACTACATTACTACTACTACTACTACTTTACTACATTACTACTACTACTTTACTACATTACTACTACTACATTACTACATTACTACTACTACTTTACTACATTACTACTACTACTTTACTACATTACTACTACTACTACTACTACTACATTACTACTACTACTTTACTACATTACTACTACTACTACTTTACTACATTACTACTACTACTACTACTACATTACTACTACTACTTTACTACATTACTACTACTACTACTACATTACTACTACTACTACTACTACATTACTACTACTACTTTACTACATTACTACTACTACTTTACTATATTACTACTACTACTTTACTACATTACTACTACTACATTACTACTACTACTACTACTACATTACTACATTACTACTACTACTACTACTACATTACTACTACTACTTTACATTACTACTACTACTTTACTACATTACTACTACTACTTTACTACATTACTACTACTACATTACTACTACTACTACTACTACATTACTACATTACTACTACTACTACTACTACATTACTACTACTACTTTACTACATTACTACTACTACTTTACTACATTACTACTACTACATTACTACTACTACTACTTTACTACATTACTACTACTACTTTACTACATTACTACTACTACTTTACTACATTACTACTACTACATTACTACTACTACTACTTTACTACATTACTACTACTACATTACTACATTACTACTACTACTTTACTACATTACTACTACTACTTTACTACATTACTACTACTACTTTACTACATTACTACTACTACATTACTACATTACTACTACTACTTTACTACATTACTACTACTACATTACTACTACTACATTACTACTACTACTTTACTACATTACTACTACTACTTTACTACATTACTACTACTACTTTACTACATTACTACTACTTTACTACACTACTACTACTACTTTACTACATTACTACTACTACTTTACTACATTACTACTACTACTTTACTACATTACTACTACTACTTTACTACATTACTACTACTACTTTACTACATTACTACTACTACTACTACTACATTACTACTACTACTTTACTACTACTACTACATTACTACATTACTACTACTACTTTACTACATTACTACTACTACTTTACTACATTACTACTACTACTTTACTACATTACTACTACTACTTTACTACATTACTACTACTTTACTACATTACTACTACTACTTTACTACATTACTACTACTACTTTACTACATTACTACTACTACTTTACTACATTACTACTACTACTTTACTACATTACTACTACTACTTTACTACATTACTACTACTACATTACTACATTACTACTACTACTTTACTACATTACTACTACTACTTTACTACATTACTACTACTACTACTACATTACTACTACTACTTTACTACATTACTACTACTACTACTTTACTACATTACTACTACTACATTACTACATTACTACTACTACTTTACTACATTACTACTACTACTTTACTACATTACTACTACTACTACTACATTACTACTACTACTTTACTACATTACTACTACTACTACTTTACTACATTACTACTACTACTTTACTACATTACTACTACTACTTTACTACATTACTACTACTACTACATTACTACTACTACTTTACTACATTACTACTACTACTTTACTACATTACTACTACTACATTACTACTACTACTTTACTACATTACTACTACTACTTTACTACACTACTACTACTACTTTACTACATTACTACTACTACTTTACTACATTACTACTACTACATTACTACTACTACTTTACTACATTACTACTACTACTTTACTACATTACTACTACTACTTTACTACATTGCTACTACTACTTTACTACATTACTACTACTACTTTACTACATTACTACTACTACTTTACTACATTACTACTACTACTTTACTACATTACTACTACTACTTTACTACATTACTACTACTACTTTACTACATTACTACTACTACTTTACTACATTACTACTACTACATTACTACATTACTACTACTACTTTACTACATTACTACTACTACTTTACTACATTACTACTACTACTTTACTACATTACTACTACCACTACTACATTACTACTACTACTTTACTACATTACTACTACTACTTTACTACATTACTACATTACTACTACTACTTTACTACATTACTACTAATACTTTACTACTACATTACTACTACTACATTACTACTACTACTAATACTTTACTACTACATTACTACTACTACATTACTACTACATTACTACTTTACATTAATGTACACTACTCTACGTTAATGTAAACTACTATACGTTAATGTACACTACTATATGTTAATGTACACTACTATAGTTAATATACACTACTATATGTCAATGTACACTACTATATGTTAATGTACACTACTATAGTTAATGTACACTACTATACGTTAATGTACACTACTATACGTTAATGTACACTACTATACGTTAATGTAAACTACTATATGTTAATGTACACTACTATAGTTAATGTACACTACTATACGTTAATGTACACTACTATATGTTAATGTACACTACTATATGTTAATGTACACTACTAAAGTTAATGTAAACTACTATACGTTAATGTACACTACTATATGTTAATGTACACTACTATATGTTAATGTACACTACTATATGTTAATGTACACTACTATACGTTAATGTACACTACTATACGTTAATGTACACTACTATATGTTAATGTACACTACTATACGTTAATGTACACTACTATATGTTAATGTACACTACTATACGTTAATGTACACTACTATATGTTAATGTACACTACTATATGTTAATGTACACTACTATAGTTAATGTACACTACTATACGTTAATGTACACTACTATATGTTAATGTACACTACTATAGTTAATGTACACTACTATACGTTAATGTACACTACTATATGTTAATGTACACTACTATATGTTAATGTACACTACTATATGTTAATGTACACTACTATACGTTAATGTACACAACTATACGTTAATGTACACTACTATACGTTAATGTACACTACTATACGTTAATGTACACTACTATATGTTAATGTACACTACTATACGTTAATGTACACTACTATACGTTAATATAAACAACTATACGTTAATGTACACTACTATACGTTAATGTAAACTACTATATGTTAATGTACACTACTATACGTTAATGTACACTACTATACGTTAATGTACACTACTATATGTTAATGTACGTTGATATATGTTAATATATGTTAATGTACGCTAATATATAGTAATGTATGACTATATTGTGCTGCTTGTCAACACATTGTCCATGTATGTTGATGTATAATGATGAATACTAATGTATGCAAATGTATGCAAATTAATGCAAATTTATGCACTTGCAGGTGAATGTTAACCCCGCCTACCAAGCAGAGGAGCTGGAATTTGCACTCAAAAAGGTGCGAATCTCAGTCACTCACTCACTCACTCATTCACTCACTCATTCACTCACTCATTCACTCACTCATTCACTCACTCACTCATTCACTCATTCACTCATTCATTCACCCAATCATTCATTCTCTCATTCACTCACTCATTCAATCACACACTCACTCATTCATTCACCCATTCATTAATTCTCTCATTCACTCACTCATTCAATCACACACTCACTCATTCATTCACTCATTCACTCACTCATTCTTTCACTCTCATTCACTCACTCATTCAATCACACACTCACTCATCCACTCACTCATTCACTCACTCATTCATTCATTCATTCATTCTCTCATTCACTCATTCACTCACTCATTCACTCATTCACCCATTCATTCTCTCATTCACTCACTCATTCACTCATTCAATCACTCATTCTCTCATTCATTCATTCTCTCATTCACTCACTCAATCACCCATTCACTAAGTCATTCACTCACTCATTCACTCAACCACTCACTCATTCACTCACTCATTCACTCACTCATTCACTCACTCATTCACTCACTCATTCACTCATTCATTCATTCTCTCATTCACTCACTCATTCATTCATTCTCTCATTCACTCATGCACTCACTTATTCAATCACACACTCACTCATCCACTCACTCATTCAATCATTCACTCACTCATTCACTCATTCACTCAACCATTCAACTACTCACTCATTCACTCACTCATTCACCCATTCACTCATTCATTCACTCACTAATTCAATCACACACTCATTCATTCACTCATTCTCTCATTCAATCACTCATTCAATCACAAACTCACTCATTCACTCACTCATTCACTCACTCATTCAATCACCCATTCACTAAGTCATTCACTCACTCATTCACTCAACCACTCACTCATTCACTCACTCATTCACTCACTCATTCACTCATTCATTCATTCTCTCATGCACTCACTCATTCAATCACACACTCACTCATCCACTCACTCATTCAATCATTCACTCACTCATTCACTCAACCATTCAACTACTCACTCATTCACCCATTCACTCACTCATTCACTCACTCATTCAATAACACATTCATTCACTCCCTCATTCACTCACTCATTCACTCACTCATTCAATCAATCACTCATTCACTCACTCATTCACTCATTCACTCACTCATTCACCCATTCTCTCATTCACTCACTCATTCAATCACACACTCATTCATTCACTCACTAATTCAATCACACACTCACTCACTCATTCACCCATTCTCTCATTCACTCACTCATTCAATCACACACTCATCCACTCACTCATTCAGTCATTCACTCATTCAATCACACACTCACTCATTCACTCACTCATTCAATCATTCACTCACTCATTCACTCATTCACTCAACCATTCAACTACTCACTCATTCACTCACTCATTCACCCATTCACTCACTCACTCACTCATTCAATCACACATTCATTCACTCCCTCATTCACTCACCCATCCACTCACTCACTCACTCATCCTCTCACTCACCCATCCACTCACTCACTCATCCACTCACTCACTCATCCACTCACTCACTCACTCATCCACTCACTCACTCACTCATCCACTCACTCACTCACTCACTCATTCATTCTCTCATTCACTCACTCATTCACTCACTCATTCACTCACTCATTCACTCATTCATTCACCCAATCATTCATTCTCTCATTCACTCACTCATTCAATCACACACTCACTCATTCATTCACCCATTCATTCATTCTCTCATTCACTCACTCATTCAATCACACACTCACTCATTCATTCACTCACTCATTCATTCACTCTCGTTCACTCATTCACTCACTCATTCAACCACACACTCACTCATCCACTCACTCATTCACTCATTCATTCACTCATTCACTCACTCATTCACTCATTCACCCATTCATTCTCTCATTCACTCACTCATTCACTCACTCATTCATTCAATCACTCATTCTCTCATTCATTCATTCTCTCATTCACTCGCTCATTCACTCACTCACTCATTCACCCATTCACTCATTCTCTCATTCACTCATTTACTCACTCATTCAATCACTCATTCACCCATTCACTCATTCATTCACTCACTAATTCAATCACACACTCATTAATTCACTCATTCTCTCATTCAATCACTCATTCAATCACACACTCACTCATTCACTCACTCATTCACTCACTCATTCAATCACCCATTCACTAAGTCATTCACTCACTCATTCACTCAACCACTCACTCAACCACTCACTCATTCACTCACTCATTCACTCACTCATTCACTCATTCATTCATTCTCTCATTCACTCACTCATTCATTCTCTCATTCACTCACTCATTCAATCACACACTCACTCATCCACTCACTCATTCAATCATTCACTCACTCATTCACTCAACCATTCAACTACTTACTCATTCACTCACTCATTCACCCATTCACTCACTCATTCACTCACTCATTCAATCAATCACTCATTCAATCACTCATTCACTCACTCATTCACCCATTCTCTCATTCACTCACTCATTCAATCACACACTCATTCATTCACTCACTAATTCAATCACACCCTCACTCACTCATTCACCCATTCTCTCATTCACTCACTCATTCAATCACACACTCATCCACTCACTCATTCAGTCATTCACTCACTCATTCAATCACACACTCACTCATTCACTCATTCAGTCATTCACTCACTCATTCACTCATTCACTCAACCATTCAACTACTCACTCATTCACCCATTCACTCACTCATTCACTCACTCATTCAATAACACATTCATTCACTCCCTCATTCACTCACTCATTCACTCACTCATTCAATCAATCACTCATTCACTCACTCATTCACTCATTCTCTCATTCACTCACTCATTCAATCACACACTCATTCATTCACTCACTAATTCAATCACACACTCACTCACTCATTCACCCATTCTCTCATTCACTCACTCATTCAATCACACACTCATCCACTCACTCATTCAGTCATTCACTCACTCATTCAATCACACACTCACTCATTCACTCACTCATTCAGTCATTCACTCACTCATTCACTCATTCACTCAACCATTCAACTACTCACTCATTCACTCACTCATTCACCCATTCACTCACTCATTCAATCACACATTCATTCACTCCCTCATTCACTCACTCATTCACTCATTCAATCAATCACTCACTCATTCATTCTCTCATTCACTCTCATTCACTCATTCACCATTCATTCTCTCATTCACTCACTCATTCACTCATTCATTCATTCTCTCATTCACTCACTCATTCACCCATTCATTCATTCTCTCATTCTCTCACCCATTCACTCATTTACTCATTCATTCAATCACTCATTCATTCATTCTCTCATTCACTCACTCATTCACTCATTCACCCATTCACTCATTCTCTCATTCACTCATTTACTCACTCATTCAATCACTCATTCACCCATTCACTCATTCATTCACTCACTAATTCAATCACACACTCATTCATTCACTCATTCTCTCATTCAATCACTCATTCAATCACACACTCACTCATTCACTCACTCATTCAATCACCCATTCACTCACTCATTCAATCACCCATTCACTAAGTCATTCACTCAACCACTCACTCATTCACTCACTCATTCACTCACTCATTCACTCACTCATTCACTCATTCATTCACTCATTCACTCACTCATTCATTCATTCTCTCATTCACTCATTCACTCACTCATTCAATCACACACTCACTCATCCACTCACTCATTCAATCATTCACTCACTCATTCACTCAACCATTCAACTACTTACTCATTCACTCACTCATTCACCCATTCACTTACTCATTCACTCACTCATTCAATCAATCACTCATTCAATCACTCATTCACTCACTCATTCACTCATTCAATCACACACTCATTCATTCACTCACTAATTCAATCACACACTCACTCACTCATTCACCCATTCTCTCATTCACTCACTCATTCAATCACACACTCATCCACTCACTCATTCAGTCATTCACTCACTCATTCAATCACACACTCACTCATTCACTCATTCAGTCATTCACTCAACCATTCAACTGCTCACTCATTCACTCACTCATTCACCCATTCACTCACTCATTCACTCACTCATTCAATAACACATTCATTCACTCCCTCATTCACTCACTCATTCACTCATTCAATCAATCACTCATTCACTCACTCATTCTCTCATTCACTCACTCATTCAATCACACACTCATTCATTCACTCACTAATTCAATCACACACTCACTCATTCACCCATTCTCTCATTCACTGACTCATTCAATCACACACTCATCCACTCACTCATTCAGTCATTCACTCACTCATTCAATCACACACTCACTCATTCACTCACTCATTCAGTCATTCACTCACTCATTCACTCAACCATTCAACTACTCACTCATTCACTCACTCATTCACCCATTCACTCACTCATTCAATCACACATTCATTCACTCCCTCATTCACTCACTCATTCACCCATTCAATCACTCATTCACTCACTCATTCACTCATTCATTCTCTCATTCACTCTCATTCACTCATTCACTCATTCACCATTCATTCTCTCATTCACTCACTCATTCACTCATTCATTCTCTCATTCACTCACTCATTCACCCATTCATTCTCTCATTCTCTCACCCATTTACTCATTCACTCATTCATTCATTCACTCATTCATTCATTCACTCATTCACCCATTCACTCATTCTCTCATTCACTCATTTACTCACTCATTCAATCACTCATTCACCCATTCACTCATTCATTCACTCACTAATTCAATCACACACTCATTCATTCACTCATTTTCTCATTCAATCACTCATTCAATCACACACTCACTCATTCACTCACTCATTCACTCACTCATTCAATCACCCATTCACTCACTCATTCAATCACCCATTCACTAAGTCATTCACTCACTCATTCACTCAACCACTCACTCATTCACTCACTCATTCACTCACTCATTCACTCATTCATTCACTCATTCACTCACTCATTCATTCTCTCATTCACTCATTCACTCACTCATTCAATCACACACTCACTCATCCACTCACTCATTCAATCATTCACTCACTCATTCACTCATTCACTCAACCATTCAACTACTCACTCATTCACTCACTCATTCACCCATTCACTCACTCATTCACTCACTCATTCAATAACACATTCATTCACTCCCTCATTCACTCACTCATTCACTCACTCATTCAATCACTCATTCACTCACTCATTCTCTCATTCACTCTCATTCACTCATTCACTCACTCATTCACTCATTCTCTCATTCACTAACTCATTCACCCATTCATTCATTCTCTCATTCTCTCACTCATTCAATCACTCATTCACTCATTCATTCAATCACTCATTCTCTCATTCATTCTCTCATTCACTCACTCATTCACTCACTCATTCACCCATTCACTCATTCTCTCATTCACTCATTTACTCACTCATTCAATCACTCATTCACCCATTCACTCATTCATTCACTCATTAATTCAATCACACACTCATTCATTCACTCATTCAATCACTCATTCAATCACACACTCACTCATTCACTCACTCATTCCCTCACTCATTCAATCACCCATTCACTAAGTCATTCACTCACTCATTCACTCAACCACTCACTCATTCACTCACTCATTCACTCACTCATTCACTCACTCATTCACTCACTCATCCATTCATTCAATCTCTCATTCACTCACTCATTCACTCATTCTCTCATTCACTCACTCATTCAATCACACACTCACTCATCCACTCACTCATTCAATCATTCACTCACTCATTCACTCATTCACTCAACCATTCAACTACTCACTCATTCACTCACTCATTCACCCATACACTCACTCATTCACTCACTCATTCAATCACACATTCATTCACTCCCTCATTCACTCACTCATTCACTCACTCATTCAATCAATCATTCACTCACTCATTCACTCACTCATTCACCCATTCTCTCATTCACTCACTCATTCAATCACACACTCATTCATTCACTCACGAATTCAATCACACACTCACTCACTCATTCTCTCATTCACTCACTCATTCAATCACACACTCATCCACTCACTCATTCAGTCATTCACTCACTCATTCAATCACACACTCACTCATTCACTCACTCATTCAGTCATTCACTCACTCATTCACTCAACCATTCAACTACTCACTCATTCACTCACTCATTCACCCATTCACTCACTCATTCACTCACTCATTCAATCACACATTCATTCACTCCCTCATTCACTCACTCATTCACTCACTCATTCAATCAATCACTCATTCACTCACTCATTCACTCACTCATTCACTCATTCACCCATTCATTCATTCTCTCATTCACTCACTCATTCAATCACACACTCATTCATTCACTCACTAATTCAATCACACACTCACTCATTCATTCACTCATTCTCTCATTCAATCACTCATTCAATCACACACTCACTCATTCACTCACTCATTCACTCACTCATTCAATCACCCATTCACTCACTCATTCACTCATTCACTCAACCACTCACTCATTCACTCACTCATTCACTTATTCAATCACACACTCACTCATTCACTCACTAATTCACTCACTCTTTCAATCACTCATGCACTCACTCATTCACTCACTCATTCACTCAACCACTCAACTAGTCACTGATTCACTCACTCATTCACTTATTCACTCACTCACCCATTCACATATTCACTCACTCATGTACGTATTCACTCACTCATTTATTCACTCACTTATTCACTCACTAATTCGCTTATTCACTCACTCATTCAATCACTCATTAATTAACTCACTTATTAAACTAACACATTACCTAACACTCATTCATACACTCATTCACTCATTCACTCACTCATTCGCTCTCATTCACTCACTCATTCACTCACTCACTCATACACTCACTCATACAATCACTCACTCATACACTCACTCATTCACTCATTGATAAACTCACTCAAACAATCCCTCATTCACTTACTCATACACTCACTCATACACTCACTCATACACTCACTCACTCATACACTCACTCATACACTCACTCACTCATACACTCACTCACTCATACACTCACTCACTCATACACTCAATCATACACTCACTCACTCACTCATACACTCACTCATACACTCACTCACTCATACACTCACTCACTAATTCACTCACTGATAAACTCACTCAAACAATTCCTCATTCACTCACTCACACTCATTCACTCTTACACTCATTCACTCACTGATACACTCACTCATACACTCATTCACTCACTCATACACTCACTCATACAATCACTCACTCATAAGCTCGCTCACTCATTCACTCACTGATAAACTCACTCAAACAATCCCTCATTCACTCACTCATACACTCACTCATACAATCACTCACTCATACAATCACTCACTCATTCACTCACTCATACAATCACTCACTCACACACTCACTCATTCACTCACTGGTAAACTCACTCAAACATTCACTCACTCATTCACTCACTCATTCATTCACTCATACACTCACTCATACACTCATTCACTCACTCATACACTCACACATTCACTCATACACTCATTCACTCAAACACTCACTCATACACTCACTCACTCATACATTCACTCATACACTCACTCACTCATACAATTACTAACTCATACAATCACTCACTCATCCACTCACTCATACAATCACTCACTCATAAGCTCGCTCACTCATTCACTCACTGATAAACTCACTCAAACAATCCCTCATTCACTCACTCATACACTCACTCATACACTCACTCATACAATCACTCACTCATACAATCACTCACTCATTCACTCACTCATACAATCACTCACACACTCACTCACTCATTCACTCACTGGTAAACTCACTCACTCATCCACTCACTCATTCAATCATTCACTCACTTATTCACTCATTCACTCAACCATTCAACTACTCACTCATTCACTCACTCATTCACCCATTCACTCACTCATTCACTCACTCATTCAATAACACATTCATTCACTCCCTCATTCACTCACTCATTCACTCACTCATTCAATCAATCACTCATTCACTCACTCATTCACTCATTCATTCTCTCATTCACTCTCATTCACTCATTCACTCATTCACTCTCTCATTCACTCACTCATTCACTCATTCATTCTCTCATTCACTAACTCATTCACCCATTCATTCATTCTCTCATTATCTCACTCATTCAATCACTAATTCCACTCATTCATTCAATCACTCATTCTCTCATTCATTCATTCTCTCATTCACTCACTCAC
>NC_133738.1:3709479-3788903 GCF_048934315.1 Petromyzon marinus | reverse complement strand
AGAGAGGGGTAGAGAGAGAGGGGGTAGAGAGAGGGGGTAGAGAGAGAGAGGGGGGTAGAGAGAGAGGGGGTAAGAGAGAGGGGGTAGAGAGAGGGGGGTAGAGAGAGAGGGGGTAGAGAGAGGGGGTAGAGAGAGAGAGAGGGGGTAGAGAGAGAGGGGGTAGAGAGAGGGGGGTAGAGAGAGGGGTAGAGAGAGGGGGTAGAGAGAGAGAGAGGGGGTAGAGAGAGAGGGGGTAGAGAGAGGGGGGTAGAGAGAGGAGAGGGGGGGTGGTAGGGTAGAGAGAGAGAGGGGTAGAGAGAGAGGGGGGTAGATAGAGAGGGGTAGAGAGAGAGAGGGGGGTAGAGAGAGAGAGGTAGAGAGAGAGAGGGGTAGAGAGAGAGGGGTAGAGAGAGGGGGTAGAGAGAGAGAGGGGGTAGAGAGAGAGAGGGGGGGGTAGAGAGAGGGGTAGAGAGAGAGGGGAGTAGAGAGAGAGGGGGTAGAGAGAGAGGGGGGTAGAGAGAGAGGGGGTAGAGAGAGAGGGGGTAGAGAGAGAGAGGGGGTAGAGAGAGGGGGTAGAGAGAGGGGGTAGAGAGAGAGGGGGGTAGAGAGAGAGGGGGTAGAGAGAGAGAGAGGGGGTAGAGACAGAGGGGGTAGAGAGAGAGAGAGGGGTAGAGAGAGAGGGGGTAGAGAGAGGGGTAGAGAGAGAGGGGGTAGAGAGAGGGGTAGAGACAGACAGACAGACAGATAGACAGACAGAGACAGACAGAGGGGGTAGAGAGAGACAGACAGACAGTGATGGAGTAAGAAGAAGGAGACCAGAACGTGAAATCTGTCTTTGTGAACTCGTTCACGTTAACAGGGGGGGGGGGGGGGGGGGTGGGTGGGTGGGTGGGCCCACGTTAAACAAAGCATTGGGATTAAAAACTAAAAAAGGAGCGAGTAGAGAGTGAGAGCAGAGAGAGTAGAGAGTGAGAGCAGAGAGAGTAGAGAGTGAGAGCAGAGAGAGTAGAGAGTAGAGAGGGAGGGAGTAGAGAGGGAGGGAGTGAGGGAGTGCTCCAGTAACGCAAGAATGACCGGACCAAACTCGTTTCACCACTTGAGATTTAGTTTTTCAAACTAAAAAAAAAACTCTTTTTGTTGTTGCTGCTGCTGGTGGTGGTGTGGGTGGTGTTGTGGGTGGGTGGTGTGGGTGTAAGGTGAGGTGGGGTTGAGTTACATCAACAACATCAACCCCAAGAACACCTCCCACCACCACCACCACCACCAACAACTCTGCGTGGGGCAAGACAAGAGGAGGGTTCGTTTGGGTTCAGCGGCTCCACAAATCGGCAGCGGTCACAGTGGGAGATGTTGACTACCTCTCCTGGTACGCAGGAGGTCGTGGGTTCGATCCCAGACCCTGAGAGATGTTGACTACCTCTCCTGGTACACAGGAGGGTCGTGGGTTCGATCCCAGACACTGTAAGATGTTGACTACCTCTCCTGGTACACAGGAGGTCATGGGTTCGATCCCAGACCCCGAGAGATGTTGACTACCTCTCCTGGTACACAGGAGGTCGTGGGTTCTATCCCAGACCCTGGGAGATGTTGACTACCTCGCCTGGTACACAGGAGGATCGTGGGTTCGATCCCAGACCCTGAGAGATGTTGACTACCTCTCCTGGTACACAGGAGGTCGTGGGTTCGATCCCAGACCCTGGGAGTTGTTAACTACCTCTCCTGGTACACAGGAGGGTCGTGGGTTCGATCCCAGACCCTGTGAGATGTTGACTACCTCTCCTGGTACACAGGAGGATCGTGGGTTCGATCCCAGACCCCGAGAGATGTTGACTACCTCTCCTGGTACACAGGAGGATCGTGGGTTCGATCCCAGACCCTGGGAGATGTTGACTAGCTCGCCTGGTATACAGGAGGATCGTGGGTTCGATCCCAGACCCTGAGAGATGTTGACTACGTCGCCTGGTACGCAGGAGGATCGTGGGTTCTATCCCAGACCCTGGGAGATGTTGACTACCTCTCCTGATACACAGGAGGATCGTGGGTTCGATCCCAGACCCTGGGAGATGTTGACTACCTCTCCTGGTACACAGGAGTGTCGTGGATTCGATCCCAGACACTGTGAGATGTTGACTACCTCTCCTGGTACGCAGGAGTGTCGTGGATTCGATCCCAGACCCTGGGAGATGTTGACTACCTCTCCTGGTACACAGGAGGTCGTGGGTTCGATCCCAGACCCTGGGAGATGTTGACTACCTCGCCTGGTACACAGGAGGTCGTGGGTTCGATCCCAGACCCTGGGAGATGTTGACTACCTCGCCTGGTACACAGGAGTTCGTGGGTTCGATCCCAGACCCTGAGAGATGTTGACTACCTCTCCTGGTACGCAGGAGGTCGTGGGTTCGATCCCAGAACCTGGGAGATGTTGACTACCTCTCCTGGTACACAGGAGGGTCGTGGGTTCGATCCCAGACCCTGGGAGATGTTGATTACCTCGCCTGGTACACAGGAGGTCGTGGGTTCGATCCCAGACCCTGAGAGATGTTGACTACCTCGCCTGGTACGCAGGAGGTCGTGGGTTCGATATCAGACACTGGGAGATGTTGACTACCTCGCCGGCTCTACAGGTCGTGGGTTCGATCCCAGTCCCTGAGAGATGTTGACTACCTCGCCTCCTCTGCAGGAGGTCGTGGGTTAGATTCCAACTAATAACATTTTTGACATGCGTTTTTTCTGGATTTTTTGTTTGTTATTCTGTCTCTCACTGTTCAAAAAAACCTACCATTAAAATTATAGACTGATCATTTCTTTGTCAGTGGGCAAACGTACAAAATCAGCAGGGGATCAAATACTTTTTTTCCCTCACTGTATGTACTACACACACTACACACAGACAAAGCTCCCCCAGGTAGCCTCTAGCAGTGCTGTAGGGGCAAGTGCTGTTAGTTCTATGGGTCTCTATGAGTCTGGGTCTCTGCGGGTCTCTGTGAGTCTGGGTCTCTGTGGGTCTCTATGAGTCTGGGTCTCTGTGGATCTCTATGAGTGTGGGTCTCTGTGGGTTTCTATGAGTCTGGGTCTCTGTGGGTCTCTATGAGTCTGGGTCTCTGTGGGTCTCTGTGGGTCTCTGTATCTCTGTATGGGTGTCTGTGGGTCTCTATGAGTGTGGGTCTCTGTGGGTCTCTGTGAGTCTGGGTCTCTGTGGGTCTCTATGAGTATGGGTCTCTGTGGGTCTCTATGAGTATGGGTCTCTGTGGGTCTCTTTGAGTATGGGTCTCAATGAGTGTAGGTCTCTGTGGGTCTCTATGAGTGTGGGTCTCTGTGGGTCTCTATGAGTGTGGGTCTCTATGAGTGTGGGTCTCTGTGGGTCTCTATGAGTGTGGGTCTCTGTAAGTATGGGTCTCTGTGGGTCTCTGTGGGTCTCTATGGCTCCTTTATGGGTACGTACAAGCAAGCGTTTCGAGTATTTGGCTCCTGAAGTACATTCCCACGTGGTGATCACGATGATGATGATATCAGTCAGATGGTAGTGATGCTGAGAAGTTGTGACAGTGCCCAGACCGCTTATCTGACGACGGAAACCACCCGGCAGCTCGGCGGAACATTGCAGCAAAGTGACACATAGCTCATTCATTTAATAGTTTTCATTTATTTGTGATGTAGCCCCTTGTGAGCCATTCGGCTCTTGAATCGCGTGCAACCTCAACAAGCCAAACAAAAAAACAAAAACACGAACGAGATAAAAAACATCTTAAAGTGACTTTGTGTTGACTTGTGCGAACAGAAAATCCAGGACACACACACAAAAAAAAACATCAAAAATATTCCTGAAAATATCACCGTGCACACCAACGCTGTGTGGAACAAAAATCCCAGTGGGATGCAAGTCAACAACAACAACAATAACCACAACATTATGAGACCTCCTTTGCCAGTAAACAAGATATAGTAATAGGTTTTTACCCTTTTTAACTGGCACAACAAACTGACACCTTCATTCAAGGCATCGTGTTTGCAATAACCACAACACAAGCAGTCAAAAATGCAAACAAAAAGAGACAACTCTGATAATGATGATGATATTGGCACTGTCCTTGAATTTGATTGGTCCACACTCGAGACGGCTTTTCTTAGAGGCCTTTAGTCTCTCCACTGGTGTTGGACCAGAAGACGCCAAAAGGCGTACAACTCAAAAACAGTGCACCATCAGAGTATTGAGAGCTCGGGATAAGCCTTTACACTATGAGACCTCCTTTGCCAGTAGTAAGATATAGTAATAGGTTTTTACCCTTTTTAACTGGCACACAAAAAACTGACACCTTTATTCAAGGCATCGTGTTTGCAATAACCACAACACAAGCAGTCAACAATGCAAACATAAAGAGACAACTCTGATAATGATGACATTGGCACTGTCCTTGAATTTGATTGGTCCACACCAGAGACGGCTTTTCTTAGAGCCCCTTTAGTCTCCACTGGTGTTGGACCAGAAGACGCCAAAAGGCATCACACAACTCAAAAACAGCGCACCATCAGAGTATTGAGGGCTCGGGGTGAGCACTTACATTATGAGACCTCCTTTGCCAGTAAACAAGATATAGTAATAGGTTTTTACCCTTCTAACTGGCACAAAAAAATTGACACATGAATAAAGGTGTCAATTTTTGTGCCAGTTAAAAGGGTAAAACCTATTCCAACAACAACAACCACAAGACAACTAAGATTAAGGACATCAGTCTAACTCCGTACTACAATGAACAAAGACATGGCCAAAAACCCCCCAAAAAAACGTGAACACATTTTTTTTAATATGTTGTCGCCAATGTTGTGGCCACTTTACAGGGGGTCTGTCCCGTGACTTCCTCCTCGTGCACCTAGCCTGGCACGGCAGTCAACCAATGGCGCGTGCCAGGCGAGGTGGTCAACATCTACACCGGGATCGAGAGAGACACACACACAGATTTCAAATATACAGCAGCAGCAGTAGCAGGCATAGTTAGGGTTAGAGGGATAGAACCCACGACCTCCGGTATACCAGGCGAGGTAGTCAACATCTACACATAGAGACACACACACAGAGACCCATAGACTCACCACACAGAGACCCACAGACTCACCACTCACCACACAGAGACCCATAGAGTCACCGCACAGAGACCCACAGACTCACCACACAGAGACCCACAGACTCACCACACAGAGACCCACAGACTCACCACACAGAGACCCACAGACTCACAACACAGAGACCCACAGACTCACCGCACAAAGACCCACAGACTCACCATACAGAGACCCACAGACTCACCACTCACCACACAGAGACCCACAGACTCACCACACAGGGACCCATAGACTCACCACACAGAGACCCATAGACTCACCACACAGAGACCCACAGACTCATCACACATAGACCCATAGACTCATCACACAGATACCCACAGACTCACCACACAGAGACCCACAGACTCACCACACAGAGATCCACAGACTCACCACACAGAGATCCCACAGACTTACCACACAGAGACCCACAGACTCACAACACAGAGACCCACAGACTCACCGCACAAAGACCCACAGACTCACCACACAGAGACCCACAGACTCACCACACAGGGACCCATAGACTCACCACACAGAGACCCATAGACTCACCACACAGAGACCCACAGACTCATCACACATAGACCCATAGACTCATCACACAGATACCCACAGACTCACCACACAGAGACCCACAGACTCACCACACAGAGATCCACAGACTCACCACACAGAGACCCACAGACTCACCACACAGAGACCCACAGACTCAACACACAGAGACCCACGGACTCACCACACAGGGACCCACAGACTCACCACTCACCACACAGAGACCCACAGACTCACCACACAGGGACCCATAGACTCACCACACAGAGACCTACAGACTCACCACACAGAGACCCACAGACTCACCACACAGAGACCCACAGACTCACCACACGGAGACCCACAGACTCACCACACAGAGATCCACAGACTCACCACACAGAGACCTGCAGACTCACCACGCAGAGACCCACAGACTCACAACACAGAGACCCACAGACTCACCGCACAAAGACCCACAGACTCACCATACAGAGACCCACAGACTCACCACTCACCACACAGAGACCCACAGACTCACCACACAGGGATCCACAGACTCACCACACAGAGACCCACAGACTCACCACACAGAGACCCACAGACTCACCACACAGAGATCCACAGACTCACCACACAGAGACCTGTAGACTCACCACGCAGAGACCCACAGACTCACCAAACAGAGACCCACAGACTCACCACACAGAGACCCACAGACTCACCACACAGAGACCCACAGACTCACCACACAGACCCATAGACTCAACACACAGAGACCCACGGACTCACCACACAGAGACCCACAGACTCACCACACAGAGACCCACAGACTCACCAAACAGAGACCCACAGACTCACCACACAGAGACCCACAGACTCACCACACAGAGACCCACAGACTCACCACACAGACCCATAGACTCAACACACAGAGACCCACGGACTCACCACACAGAGACCCACAGACTCACCACACAGAGACCCACAGACTCACCACACAGAGACCCGCAGACTCACCACACAGAGACCCACAGACTCACCACACAGAGCCCCACAGACTCACCACACAGAGACCCACAGACTCACCACACAGAGACCCACAGACTCACCATACAGAGACCCACAGACTCACCACACAGAGACCCGTAGACTCACGATACAGAGACCCACAGACTCACCACACAGAGACCCACAGACTCACGATACAGAGACCCACAGACTCACCACTCACCACACAGAGACCCACAGACTCACCACACAGAGACCCATAGACTCACCACACAGAGACCCGCAGACTCACCACTCACCACACAGAGACCCACGGACTCACCACACAGAGACCCACAGACTCACCACACAGAGACCCACGGACTCACCACACAGAGACCCACAGACTCACCACACAGGGACCCATAGACTCACCACACAGAGACCCGGAGACTCACCACACAGAGACCCGTAGACTCACACACAGAGACCCACAGACTCACCACTCACCACACAGAGACCCACAGACTCACCACACAGAGACCCACAGACTCAACACACAGAGACCCACAGACTCACCACACAGAGACCCATAGACTCACCACACAGATACCCACAGACTCATCGCACAGAGACCCACAGACTCACCACACAGAGACCCGTAGACTCACCACACAGAGACCCACAGACTCACCATACAGAGACCCACAGACTCACCACACACCACACAGAGACCCACAGACTCACCACACAGAGACCCACAGACTCACCACACAGAGACCCACAGACTCACCACACAGAGACCCGTAGACTCACACACAGAGACCCACAGACTCACCATACAGAGACCCACAGACTCACCACTCACCACACAGAGACCCACAGACTCACCACACAGAGACCCACAGACTCACCACACAGAGACCCATAGACTCACCACACAGAGACCCACAGACTCACCACACAGAGACCGATAGACTCACCACACAGAGACCCACAGACTCACCACACAGAGACCCACAGACTCACCACACAGAGACCCGTAGACTCACACACAGAGACCCACAGACTCACCACACAGGGACCCGTAGACTCACCACACAGAGACCCACAGACTCACCATACAGAGACCCACAGACTCACCACTCACCACACAGAGACCCACATAGTCACCACACAGATACCCACAGACTCACCACACAGATACCCACAGACTCACCACACAGAGACCCATAGACTCACCACACAGAGACCCACAGACTCACCACTCACCACACAGAGACCCACAGACTCACCACACAGGGACCCACAGACTCACCACTCACCACACAGAGACCCACAGACTCACCACACAGAGACCCACAGACTCACACACAGAGACCCGTAGACTCACCACACAGAGACCCATAGACTCACCACTCACCACACAAGAGACCCACAGACTCACCACACAGAGACCCACAGACTCACCACTCACCACACAGAGACCCACAGACTCACCACACAGAGACCCGTAGACTCACCACACAGGGACCCATAGACTCACCACACAGAGACCCACAGACTCACCACACAGAGACCCACAGACTCACCACTCACCACACAGAGACCCACAGACTCACCACACAGAGACCCGTAGACTCACCACACAGAGACCCATAGACTCACCACTCACCACACAAGAGACCCACGGACTCACCACACAGAGACCCACAGACTCACCACTCACCACACAGAGACCCACAGACTCACCACACAGACCCATAGACTCACCACTCACCACACAGAGACCCACAGACTCACCACACAGAGACCCACAGACTCACCACACAGAGACCCACAGACTCACCACACAGAGACCCACAGACTCACCACTCACCACACAGAGACCCACAGACTCACCACACAGAGACCCGTAGACTCACCACACAGAGACCCATAGACTCACCACTCACCACACAAGAGACCCACGGACTCACCACACAGAGACCCACAGACTCACCACTCACCACACAGAGACCCACAGACTCACCACACAGACCCATAGACTCACCACTCACCACACAGAGACCCACAGACTCACCACACAGAGACCCACAGACTCACCACACAGAGACCCACAGACTCATCGCACAGAGACCCACAGACTCACCACACAGAGACCCACAGACTCACCACTCACCACACAGAGACCCACAGACTCACCACACAGAGACCCACAGACTCACCACACAGAGACCCACAGACTCACCACACAGAGACCCACAGACTCACCACACAGAGACCCACAGACTCACCACTCACCACACAGAGACCCACAGACTCACCACACAGAGACCCACGGACTCACCACACAGAGACCCATAGACTCACCAGACAGAGACCCACAGACTCACCACACAGAGACCCACAGACTCACCATACAGAGACCCACAGACTCACCATACAGAGACCCACAGACTCACCACTCACCACAGAGACCCACTGACTCACCACACAGAGACCCACAGACTCACCACTCACCACACAGAGACCCATAGACTCACCACACAGAGACCCACAGACTCACCACACAGAGACCCACAGACTCACCACACAGAGACCCACAGACTCACCACACAGAGACCCACAGACTCACCACACAGAGACCCACAGACTCACCACACAGAGACCCGTAGACTCACACACAGAGACCCACAGACTCACCACTCACCATACAGAGACCCACAGACTCACCACTCACCACACAGAGACCCACAGACTCACCACACAGAGACCCGTAGACTCACCACAAGTCAGCTGGTGGTGAGTGTGTTGCACTGTGCAAGTTGTATTCTGTTCTGGGTGGATGAAGCCACCAGCGGCCATTTTTTTTCTATTCTTCCCACGCTTTCCATAAACTCGCTCTGTCTTTTGTCTCATCCACAAATCTTGCAGCTGAACTTTAACCCAGTTTCAGTGTTCAGCTTCTTTCCTTCGGGTAATAGCCCTGTGAGCCATGCGGCTGTTGGATCGGGTCGCAACAGCAACCACAAGAACAACCACAAGCAAAACAAAAATACGAAAAAAAAACCACTAACAGGAAAAATAAAAAAAAACATCTTAAAGCGACTGCTGCGTGTTGACTTTGTGCAGAAACAGAAAATCCGTGGGACAGCAAAAAACCCGGCAAAAAAAATATTCCTTGGAAAAAGAAAGGGCACCACAATGTACAGCAACCACCAGGTGCTGTGTGCAATGCATCCAAGTGTGGATGCAAAGTCAAACAACAACAACAACAACCACCACCACATTACATTATGAGACCTCCTTTGCCAGAAACAAGATATGGGAATAGGTTTTAACCCTTTTTAACTGGCACACAAAAACTGACAACCTTTATTCAAGGCATCATGTTTGCAATAACCACAACACAAGCAGTCAAAATGCAAACAAAAAAGAGACAACTCTGATAATGATAATATTGGCACTGTCCTTGAATTTGATTGGTCCACACCCAAGACAGCTTTTCTTAGAGCCCCTTTAGTCTCTCCACTGGTGTTGGACCAGAAGACGCCAAAAGGCGTACAACTCAAAAACAGCGCACCATCAGAGTATTGAGGTGCTCGGGGTGAGCATTTACATTATGAGACCTCCTTTGCCAGTAAACAAGATATAGGAATAGGTTTTTACCCTTATAACTGGCACAAAATACTGACACATGAATTAAGGTGTCAGTTTTTGTGCCAGTTAAAAGGGTAAAACCTATAATAACAACAACAACAACCACAAGACAACTAAGATTAAGGACATCAGTCTAACTCCTTACTACAATGAACAAAGACATGGCCAAAAACCCCCCAAAAAAACGTGAACACATTTTTTTAATGTTGTCGCCAATGTTGTGGCCACTTTACAGGGGGTCTGTCCCGTGACTTCCTCCTCGTGCACCTAGCCTGGCACGGCAGTCAACCAATGGCGCGTGCCAGGCGAGGTGGTCAACATCTACACCGGGATCGAGAGAGACACACACACACAGATTTCAAATATACAGCAGCAGCAGTAGCAGGCATAGTTAGGGTTAGAGGGATAGAACCCACGACCTCCTGTATACCAGGCGAGGTAGTCAACATCTACACAGAGAGATAGACACACACACACAAAGACCCATAGACTCACCGCACAAAGACCCACAGACTCACCATACAGAGACCCACAGACTCACCACTCACCACACAGAGACCCACAGACTCACCACACAGAGACCCATAGACTCACCACACAGAGACCCATAGACTCACCACACAGAGACCCACAGACTCATCACACATAGACCCATAGACTCACCACACAGAGACCCATAGACTCATCACACAGATACCCACAGACTCACCACACAGAGACCCACAGACTCACCACACAGAGACCCACAGACTCAACACACAGAGACCCACGGACTCACCACACAGGGACCCACAGACTCACCACTCACCACACAGAGACCCACAGACTCACCACACAGGGACCCATAGACTCACCACACAGAGACCTACAGACTCACCACACAGAGACCCACAGACTCACCACACAGAGATCCACAGACTCACCACACAGAGACCCACAGACTCATCACACGGAGACCCACAGACTCACCACACGGAGACCCACAGACTCACCACACAGAGATCCACAGACTCACCACACAGAGACCTGTAGACTCACCACGCAGAGACCCACAGACTCACAACACAGAGACCCACAGACTCACCGCACAAAGACCCACAGACTCACCATACAGAGACCCACAGACTCACCACTCACCACACAGAGACCCACAGACTCACCACACAGGGATCCACAGACTCACCACACAGAGACCCACAGACTCACCACACAGAGACCCACAGACTCACCACACAGAGCCCCACAGACTCACCACACAGAGACCCACAGACTCACCACACAGAGATCCACAGACTCACCACACAGAGACCTGTAGACTCACCACGCAGAGTCCCACAGACTCACCAAACAGAGACCCACAGACTCACCACACAGAGACCCACAGACTCACCACACAGAGACCCACAGACTCACCACACAGACCCATAGACTCAACACACAGAGACCCACGGACTCACCACACAGAGACCCACAGACTCACCACACAGAGACCCACAGACTCACCGCACAGAGACCCACAGACTCACCACACAGAGACCCGCAGACTCACCACTCACCACACAGAGACCCACGGACTCACCACACAGAGACCCACAGACTCACCACACAGGGATGCATAGACTCACCACACAGAGACCCGTAGACTCACCACACAGAGACCCGTAGACTCACACACAGAGACCCACAGACTCACCATACAGAGACCCACAGACTCACCACTCACCACACAGAGACCCACAGACTCACCACACAGAGACCCACAGACTCACCATACAGAGACCCATACACTCATCACACAGAGACCCACAGACTCACCACACAGAGACCCACAGACTCACCACACAGAGACGCATAGACTCATCACATAGAGACCCATAGACTCATCACACAGAGACCCATGGACTCACCACACAGAGACCCATAGACTCACCACACAGAGACCCACAGACTCACCACACAGAGACCCACAGACTCACCACACAGAGACCCACAGACTCACAACACAGAGACCCATAGACTCACCGCACAGAGACCCACAGACTCACAACACAGAGACCCACAGACTCACCATACAGAGATCCATAGACTCACCGCACAAAGACCCACAGGCTCACCGCACAGAGACCCACAGACTCACCATACAGAGACCCACAGACTCACCACTCACCACACAGGGACCCATAGACTCACCACACAGAGACCCACAGACTCACCACACAGAGACCCACAGACTCACCACACAGAGACCCACAGACTCACCATACAGAGACCCACAGACTCACCATACAGAGACCCACAGACTCACCACTCACCACACAGAGACCCACAGACTCACCACACAGAGACCCATAGACTCACCACTCACCACACAGAGACCCACAGACTCACCATACAGAGACCCACAGACTCACCACACAGAGACCCACAGACTCACCACACAGAGATCCACAGACTCACCACACAGAGACCTGTAGACTCACCACACAGAGACCCACAGACTCACCATACAGAGACCCACAGACTCACCATGCAGAGACCCACAGACTCACCACACAGAGACCCACAGACTCACCACACAGAGACCCACAGAGACCCGTAGACTCACACACAGAGACCCACGGACTCACTACACAGAGACCCACAGACTCACCATACAGAGACCCGTAGACTCACACACAGAGACCCACAGACTCACCATACAGAGACCCACAGACTCACCACTCACCACACAGGGACCCACAGACTCACCACACAGAGACCCTTAGACTCACAAACAGAGACCCACAGACTCACCATACAGAGACCCACAGACTCACCACTCACCACACAGAGACCCACAGACTCACCACACAGAGACCCACAGACTCACCACACAGGGACCCACAGACTCACCACACAGAGACCCACAGACTCACCACTCACCACACAGAGACCCACAGACTCACCACACAGAGACCCACGGACTCACCACACACCACACAGAGACCCACAGACTCACCACACAGAGACCCACAGAGACCCACAGACTCACCACACAGAGACCCATAGACTCAACACACAGAGACCCACAGACTCACCATACAGAGACCCACAGACTCACCACTCACCACACAGAGACCCACAGACTCACCATACAGAGACCCACAGACTCACCACTCACCACACAGAGACCCACAGACTCACCACACAGAGACCCACAGACTCACCACACAGAGAAGCATAGACTCATCACATAGAGACCCATAGACTCATCACACAGAGACCCATGGACTCACCACACAGAGACCCATAGACTCACTACACAGAGATCCACAGACTCACCACACAGAGACCCACAGACTCACCACACAGAGACCCACAGACTCATCACACAGAGACCCACAGACTCACCATACAGAGACCCACAGACTCACCACACAGAGACCCACAGACTCACCACACAGAGATCCACAGACTCACCACACAGAGACCTGTAGACTCACCACACAGAGACCCACAGACTCACCACACAGAGACCCACAGACTCACCACACAGAGACCCACAGAGACCCGTAGACTCACACACAGAGACCCACGGACTCACTACACAGAGACCCACAGACTCACCATACAGAGACCCGTAGACTCACACACAGAGACCCACAGACTCACCATACAGAGACCCACAGACTCACCACTCACCACACAGGGACCCACAGACTCACCACACAGAGACCCGTAGACTCACACACAGAGACCCACAGACTCACCATACAGAGACCCACAGACTCACCACTCACCACACAGAGACCCACAGACTCACCACACAGAGACCCACAGACTCACCACACAGGGACCCACAGACTCACCACACAGAGACCCACAGACTCACCACTCACCACACAGAGACCCACAGACTCACCACACAGAGACCCACGGACTCACCACACACCACACAGAGACCCACAGACTCACCACACAGAGACCCACAGAGACCCACAGACTCACCACACAGGGACCCATAGACTCACCACACAGAGACCCATAGACTCAACACACAGAGACCCACAGACTCACCATACAGAGACCCACAGACTCACCACTCACCACACAGAGACCCACAGACTCACCATACAGAGACCCATAGACTCACCACTCACCACACAGAGACCCACAGACTCACCACACAGAGACCCACAGACTCACCACTCACCACACAGAGACCCACAGACTCACCATACAGAGACCCACAGACTCACCACTCACCACACAGAGACCCACAGACTCACCACACAGAGACCCACAGACTCACCACACAGAGAAGCATAGACTCATCACATAGAGACCCATAGACTCATCACACAGAGACCCATGGACTCCCCACACAGAGACCCATAGACTCACTACACAGAGATCCACAGACTCACCACACAGAGACCCACAGACTCACCACACAGAGACCCACAGACTCATCACACAGAGACCCACAGACTCACAACACAGAGACCCATAGACTCACCGCACAGAGACCCACAGACTCACAACACAGAGACCCACAGACTCACCATACAGAGATCCATAGACTCACCGCACAAAGACCCACAGGCTCACCGCACAGAGACCCACAGACTCACCACTCACCACACAGAGACCCATAGAGTCACCGCACAGAGACCCACAGACTCACCACACAGAGACCCACAGACTCACAACACAGAGACCCACAGACTCACCGCACAAAGACCCACAGACTCACCATACAGAGACCCACAGACTCACCACTCACCACACAGAGACCCACAGACTCACCACACAGGGACCCATAGACTCACCACACAGAGACCCACAGACTCACCACACAGAGGCCCACAGACTCACCACACAGAGACCCACAGACTCACCATACAGAGACCCACAGACTCACCATACAGAGACCCACAGACTCACCACTCACCACACAGAGACCCACAGACTCACCACACAGAGACCCATAGACTCACCACTCACCACACAGAAACCCACAGACTCACCATACAGAGACCCACAGACTCACCACACAGAGACCCACAGACTCACCACACAGAGATCCACAGACTCACCACACAGAGACCTGTAGACTCACCACGCAGAGACCCACAGACTCACCACACAGAGACCCACAGACTCACCATACAGAGACCCACAGACTCACCATGCAGAGACCCACAGACTCACCACACAGAGACCCATAGACTCACCACACAGAGACCCACAGACTCACCACACAGAGACCCACAGAGACCCGTAGACTCACACACAGAGACCCACGGACTCACTACACAGAGACCCACAGACTCACCATACAGAAACCCGTAGACTCACACACAGAGACCCACAGACTCACCATACAGAGACCCACAGACTCACCACTCACCACACAGGGACCCACAGACTCACCACACAGAGACCCACAGACTCACCACACAGAGACCCACGGACTCACCACACACCACACAGAGACCCACAGACTCACCACACAGAGACCCACAGAGACCCACAGACTCACCACACAGGGACCCATAGACTCACCACACAGAGACCCATAGACTCAACACACAGAGACCCACAGACTCACCATACAGAGACCCACAGACTCACCACTCACCACACAGAGACCCACAGACTCACCATACAGAGACCCATAGACTCACCACTCACCACACAGAGACCCACAGACTCACCACACAGAGACCCACAGACTCACCACTCACCACACAGAGACCCACAGACTCACCACACAGAGACCCACAGATTCACCACACAGAGACCCACAGCCTCACCACTCACCATACAGAGACCCACAGACTCACCACTCACCATACAGAGACCCACAGACTCACCACTCACCACACAGGGACCCACAGACTCACCACACAGAGACCCACAGACTCACCACACAGAGACCCGTAGACTCACACACAGAGACCCACAGACTCACCACTCACCATACAGAGACCCACAGACTCACCACTCACCACACAGAGACCCACAGACTCACCACACAGAGACCCGTAGACTCACCACAAGTCAGCTGGTGGTGAGTGTGTTGCACTGTGCAAGTGGTATTCTGTTCTGGGTGGATGAAGCCACCAGCGGCCATTTTTTTTCTATTCTTCCCACGCTTTCCATAAACTCACTCTGTCTTTTGTCTCATCCACAAATCTTGCAGCTGAACTTTAACCCAGTTTCAGTGTTCAGCTTCTTTCCTTCGGGTAATAGCCCTGTGAGCCATGCGGCTGTTGGATCGGGTCGCAACAGCAACCACAAGAACAACAACAAGCAAAACAAAAATACGAAAAAAAAACCACTAACAGGAAAAATAAAAAAACATCTTAAAGCGACTGCTGCGTGTTGACTTTGTGCAGAAACAGAAAATCCGTGGGACAGCAAAAAACCCGGCAAACAAAATATTCCTTGGAAAAAGAAAGGGCACCACAATGTACAGCAACCACCAGGTGCTGTGTGCAATGCATCCAAGTGTGGATGCAAAGTCAAACAACAACAACAACCACCACATTACATTATGAGACCTCCTTTGCCAGAAACAAGATATAGGAATAGGTTTTTACCCTTTTTAACTGGCACAAAAAACTGACAACCTTTATTCAAGGCATCATGTTTGCAATAACCACAACACAAGCAGTCAAAATGCAAACAAAAAAGAGACAACTCTGATAATGATAATATTGGCACTGTCCTTGAATTTGATTGGTCCACACCCAAGACAGCTTTTCTTAGAGCCCCTTTAGTCTCTCCACTGGTGTTGGACCAGAAGACGCCAAAAGGCGTACAACTCAAAAACAGCGCACTATCAGAGTATTGAGGTGCTCGGGGTGAGCATTAACATTGTGAGACCTCCTTTGCCAGTAAACAAGATATAGGAATAGGTTTTAACCCTTTTTAACTGGCACAAAAAACTGACAACCTTTATTCAAGGCATCGTGTCTGCAATAACCACAACACAAGCAGTCAAAATGCAAACAAAAAGAGACAACTCTGATAATAATAATGATATTATTGGCACTGTCCTTGAATTTGATTGGTCCACACCAGAGACGACTTTTCTTAGAGCCCTTTAGTCTCTCCACTGGTGTTGGACCAGAAGACGCCAAAAGGCGTACAACTCAAAAACAGCGCACTATCAGAGTATTGAGGGCTCGGGGTGAGCATTTACATTATGAGACCTCCTTTGCCAGTAAACAAGATATATGAATAGGTTTTAACCCTTTTTAACTGGCACACAAAAACTGACAACCTTTATTCAAGGCATCGTGTTTGCAATAACCACAACACAAGCAGTCAGAATGCAAACAAAAAAGAGACAACTCTGATAATAATATTGGCACTGTCATTTACATTATGAGACCAAAGGAGGTCTCATAATGTAAATGTTCACCCCGAGCACCTCAATAACTCTGATGGTGCGCTGTTTTTGAGCTGTACGCCTTTTGGCGTCTTCTGGTCCAACACCAGTGGAGAGACTAAAGGGGCTCTAAGAAAAGCCGTCTCTGGTGTGGACCAATCAAATTCAAGGACAGTGCCAATATCATTATTATTATCAGAGTTGTCTCTTTTTGTTTGCATTTTGACTGCTTGTGTTGTGGTTATTGCAAACACGATGCCTTGAATAAAGGTGTCAGTTTTTGTGTGCCAGTTAAAAGGGTAAAACCTATTCCTAAACCACCACCACCACAAGACAACTTAGATTAAGGCCGTCAGTCTAACTCCGTACTGCAAACAATGACGAACATGTCCAAATCCACCCCCCCCAAAAAAAAACGTTTTCCAAATCACCCAAAAAAATAAATCAGTAATTACAACTTAACAGTGATCACAAGGGGGCACTGTGATCGAATTTTTGTTGTTGTTGAGTTTTACCATAAACTACGTTTTAAGAAAAACAACCAACTTCCCAATGCGGTATCGACTGTAAACTTGGTATACTTATGTCAAACCGATGGCACTACTATATTAGATCATGAAAATTAAATAATAATAAAAAATATATATGTATTTTTAAACATTCGTGTTTTTTTAACGTGTCATGTTTCTGCTAGGGTCTTAATTGGCCGTGTTTTTTTTGTTTATTGCAATACGGAGTTTAGGCTGATGGCCTTCATCTTAATTGCCTTGTGGTTGTGGTTATTGTAATAGGTTTTAACCCTTTTAACTGGCACAAAAAACTGACACCTTTATTCAAGGCATCGTGTCTGCAATAACCACAACACAAGCAGTCAAAATACAAACAAAAAGAGACAACTCTGATAATAATGATATTGGCACTGTCCTTGAATTTGATTGGTCCACACCAGAGACGGCTTTTCTTAGAGCCCCTTAGTCTCTCCACTGGTGGTGGTGATGGTGGTGGTGGTGATGGTGGTGGTGGTGATGGTGGTGGTGATGGTGGTGATGGTGGTGATGTTGATGGTGATGTGTACACGGTCCCCAGTTTTTTTCCCCACGAATATTTTGCTGGGTTTTTTTTCACTCTCTCCCATGGGCTTTTTCAGTTTTGCACAAAGTCACGCGCAGTAGCCGCTTTAAGTTTTGATTATTGATTTCTATTTTCATTGTTCGCGTGGTTTTTTCGTGGTTTTTGTGTGTGTGTGTGTTTGTTTGTTACGGTTTCAGCCCCCAGTCTAGAGACGAATGGCTCGCTGGGCTGGACTCCCCCACCCCTCCAAATGAATGGGAATTGTGAAACTAAAAATGAATGGAAGCGTAATTGGCCCTCGGTTCTCACTTGCGTTGTGGCGAGGCTTCGAGGCCACTCATTGCAGTCGTGAAGTTCTTCCATTAAACTAGCGGGGGTACCTTTATCAAAAGCGTGGTTTTCAAAAAAAAATTTCGAGAGCTGTTTTTTTTGTTTGTTTAAATGTTTCTCGTGATTGGTATCCGCCACCGGGTGTATCCGCTGCTGTTTGCAAAAAAAAAGAAATAATATTTACTCTGGGGCGTGAGATATTGTTGGCCGATAAGACACAGAGCGAGAGAGGTCTCATCACACACACACAGAGACTCATAGACTCATCACACAGAGACCCATCACACAGAGACCCATAGACTCACTGCACAGAGACCCATAGACTCATCACACAGAGATCCATAAACTCACCACACAGAGACCCATAGACTCACCACACAGAGACCCATAGACTCATCACACAGAGACCCATCACACAGAGACCCATAGACTCATCACACAGAGACCCATCACACAGAGACCCATAGACTCATCACACAGAGACCCATCACACAGAGACCCATAGACTCACCACACAGAGACCCATAGACTCATCACACAGAGACCCATCACACAGAGACCCATAGACTCACCACACAGAGACTCATAGACTCATCACACAGAGACCCATCACACAGAGACCCATAGACTCACCACACAGAGACCCACAGACTCACCACACAGAGACCCATAAACTCATCACACAGAGACCCATAGACTCACCACACAGAGACCCATAGACTCATCACACAGAGACCCATAGACTCACCACACAGAGACCCATCACACAGAGACCCATAGACTCACTACACAGAGACCCATAGACTCACCACACAGAGACCCATAGACTCACCACACAGAGACCCATCACACAGAGACCCATAGACTCACTACACAGAGACCCATAGACTCATCACACAGAGACCCATAGACTCACCACACAGAGACCCATCACACAGAGACCCATAGACTCACCACACAGAGACCCATAGACTCATCACACAGAGACCCATAGACTCATCACACAGAGACCCATAGACTCACCACACAGAGACCCATAGACTCATCACACAGAGACCCATAGACTCATCACACAGAGACCCATAGACTCACCACACAGAGACCCATCACACAGAGACCCATAGACTCACTGCACAGAGACCCATAGACTCATCACACAGAGATCCATAAACTCACCACACAGAGACCCATAGACTCACCACACAGAGACCCATAGACTCATCACACAGAGACCCATAGACTCATCACACAGAGACCCATAGACTCACCACACAGAGACCCATCACACAGAGACCCATAGACTCACTACACAGAGACCCATAGACTCACCACACAAAGACCCATAGACTCACCACACAGAGACCCACAGACTCACCACACAGAGACTCATAGACTCATCACACAGAGACCCATAGACTCACCAAATAGAGACCCACAGACTCATCACACAGGGACCCATAGACTCACCACACAGAGACCCACAGACTCACTACACAGAGACCCATAGACTCACCACGCAGAGACACATAGACTCACCACACAGAGACCCATAGACTCATCACACAGAGACCCATAGACTCACCACATAGAGACCCACAGACTCATCACACAGAGACCCATAGACTTACCACACAGAGACCCACAGACTCACCACACAGAGACCCATAGACTCACCACACAGAGACCCATAGACTCATCACATAGAGAGAGACCCATAGACTCATCACACAGAGAGAGACACATAGACTCACCGCACAGACCCATAGACTCACCACACAGAGACCCATAGACTCACTACACAGAGACCCATAGACTCACCACACAGAGACACATAGACTCACCACACAGAGACCCATAGACTCACCACACGAAGACCCATATACTCACCACACAGAGACCCACAGACTCACCACACAGAAACCTATAAACTCACCACACAGAGACCCACAGACTCACCACACAGAGACCTGTAGACTCACCACACAGAGACCCATAGACTCACCACACAGAGACCCTTAGACTCACCACACAGAGACCCTTAGACTCATCACTCACTGCGTTTCCAGGAAGTCATAATATTTACTTTGTGGCAAGATGCCAAGCGAACTTTCACCCACAAAGGCATACACACGTGAATGGTGGTTGTGGTGGTAGCAGTAGTGGTGGTAGTGGTGGTGGTAGTGGTGGTAGTTGTAGTGGTGGTGGTAGTGGTTGTGATGGTGGTGGTAGTGGAGTTGGTGGAATCCACACACTCTCCACTCACCACACAGAGACCCACAGACTCACCACACAGAGACCCGTAGACTGACCACACAGAGATCCATAGACTCACAATACAGATACCCATACACTCACCACACAGAGACCCATAGACTCACCACACAGAGACCCGTAGACTGACCACACAGAGATCCATAGACTCACAACACAGATACCCATACACTCACCACACAGAGACCCATAGACTCACCACACAGAGACCCGTAGACTCACCACACAGAGATCCATAGACTCACAACACAGAGACCCATACACTCACCACACAGAGACCCATAGACTCACCACACAGAGAACCATAGACTCACCACACAGAGAACCATACACTCACCACACAGAGACCCACAGACTCACCACACAGAGACCCATAGACTCACCACACAGATACCCATACACTCACCACACAGAGACCCATAGACTCACCACACAGAGACCCGTAGACTCACCACACAGAGATCCATAGACTCACAACACAGAGACCCATACACTCACCACACAGAGACCCATAGACTCACCACACAGAGATCCATAGACTCACCACACAGAGAACCATAGACTCACCACACAGAGACCCATAGACTCACCACACAGAGACCCGTAGACTGACCACACAGAGATCCATAGACTCACAACACAGATACCCATACACTCACCACACAGAGACCCATAGACTCACCACACAGAGACCCGTAGACTCACCACACAGAGATCCATAGACTCACAACACAGAGACCCATACACTCACCACACAGAGACCCATAGACTCACCACACAGAGAACCATAGACTCACCACACAGAGAACCATACACTCACCACACAGAGACCCACAGACTCACCACACAGAGACCCATAGACTCACCACACAGATACCCATACACTCACCACACAGAGACCCATAGACTCACCACACAGAGACCTGTAGACTCACCACACAGAGATCCATAGACTCACAACACAGAGACCCATACACTCACCACACAGAGACCCATAGACTCACCACACAGAGATCCATAGACTCACCACACAGAGAACCATAGACTCACCACACAGACACCCATAGACTCATCACACGGAGACCCACAGACTCACCACACAGAGACCCATAGACTCACCACACAGAGACCCATAGACTCATCACACAGAGACCCATAGACTCACCATGATGATGATGATTGTTGTTGTGATGATGATTGTTGTGATGGTTGTTGTTGTTGTGATGGTTGTTGTTGTTGTGATGGTTGTTGTGATGATTGTTGTTGTTGTGATGATTGTTGTTGTTGTGATGGTTGTTGTTGTGATGATGATTGTTGTTGTGATGATTGTTGTTGTGATGATTGTTGTTGTTGTGATGATGATTGTTGTTGTTGTGATGGTTGTTGTTGTGATGGTTGTTGTGATGGTTGTTGTTGTGATGGTTGTTGTTGTTGTGATGGTTGTTGTTGTGATGGTTGTTGTTGTGATGGTTGTTGTTGTGATGATTATGGTTGTTGTGATGGTTGTTGTTGTTGTGATGGTTGTTGTTGTGATGGTTGTTGTTGTGATGGTTGTTGTTGTGATGGTTGTTGTTGTTGTGATGGTTGTTGTTGTGATTGTTGTTGTGATTGTTGTTGTTATGGTTGTTGTTGTGATGGTTGTGATTGTTGTTGTGATTGTTGTTGTTGTGATTGTTGTTGTTGTGATTGTTGTTGTTGTGATTGTTGTTGTGATGGTTGTTGTGATGGTTGTTGTTGTGATTGTTGTTGTGATTGTTGTTGTTGTGATTGTTGTTGTTGTTGTGATGGTTGTTGTTGTTGTGATGGTTGTTGTTGTTGTGATGGTTGTTGTTGTGATGGTTGTTGTGATGGTTATTGTTGTTGTGATTATTGTTGTGATTGTTGTTGTTGTGATTGTTGTTGTTGTGATTGTTGTTGTGATTGTTGTTGTTATGGTTGTTGTTGTGATGGTTGTGATTGTTGTTGTGATTGTTGTTGTTGTGATGGTTGTTGTTGTGATGGTTGTTGTGATTGTTGTTGTGATTGTTGTGATTGTTGTTGTTGTGATTGTTGTTGTGATTGTTGTGATTGTTGTTGTTGTGATTGTTGTTGTTGTGGTGATGGTTGTTGTTGTGATTGTTGTGATTGTTGTTGTGATTGTTGTGATTGTTGTTGTTGTTGTGATTGTTGTTGTTGTGATGGTTGTTGTGATTGTTGTTGTTGTGATGGTTGTTGTTGTGATGGTTGTTGTTGTTATGGTTGTTGTGATGGTTGTTGTGATGGTTGTTGTTGTTGTGATTGTTGTTGTGATTGTTGCGATTGTTGTTGTGATTGTTGTTGTTATGGTTGTTGTTGTGATGGTTGTGATTGTTGTTGTGATGGTTGTTGTTGTGATGGTTGTTGTTGTGATTGTTGTGATTGTTGTTGTTGTGATTGTTGTTGTGATTGTTGTTGTTGTGATTGTTGTTGTTGTGATGATTGTTGTTGTGATTGTTGTGATTGTTGTTGTTGTGATTGTTGTTGTTGTGATGGTTGTTGTGATGGTTGTTGTTGTGATGGTTGTTGTTGTGATGGTTGTTGTTGTGATGGTTGTTGTTGTGATGGTTGTTGTTGTGATTGTTGTTGTGATGGTTGTTGTTGTTGTGATTTTTGTTGTTGTGATGGTTGTTGTTGTTGTGATGGTTGTTGTGATGGTTGTTGTTGTGATGGTTGTTGTGATGGTTGTTGTTGTGATGGTTGTTGTTGTTGTGATGGTTGTTGTGATGGTTGTTGTTGTGATGGTTGTTGTGATGGTTGTTGTTGTGATGATTGTTGTGATTGTTGTTGTGATTGTTGTTGTGATTGTTGTGATGGTTGTTGTTGTGATTGTTGTTGTTGTTGTGATGGTTGTTGTTATGGTTGTTGTGATTGTTGTTGTTGTGATTGTTGTTGTGATTGTTGTTGTTATGGTTGTTGTGATGGTTGTGATTGTTGTTGTTGTGATTGTTGTGATGGTTGTTGTGATGGTTGTGATTGTTGTGATTGTTGTTGTTTACAGCTCCACGGGGCCCTGCGTGGACTCACTGCCCACACGTCCCCACGTGGAGCTCAGCTACGTCCATGGGGCGTCGTTGTGATGGGTGTTGTTGTGATTGTTGTTGTTGTGATTGTTGTTGTTGTTGTTTACAGCTCCACGGGGCCCTGCGTGGACTCACTGCCCACACGTCCCCACGTGGAGCTCAGCTACGTCCATGGGGCGTCGTTGTGATGGTTGTTGTGATGGTTGTGATTGTTGTTGTTGTTGTGATTGTTGTTGTTGTTGTGATTGTTGTGATTGTTGTTGTGATTGTTGTTGTTTACAGCTCCACGGGGCCCTGCGTGGACTCACTGCCCACTCGTCCCCACGTGGAGCTCAGCTACGTCCATGGGGCGTCGTTGTGATGGTTGTTGTTGTGATTGTTGTTGTTGTGATTGTTGTTGTTGTGATTGTTGTTGTTGTTGTTTACAGCTCCACGGGGCCCTGCGTGGACTCACTGCCCACTCGTCCCCACGTGGAGCTCAGCTACGTCCATGGGGCGTCGTTGTGATGGTTGTTGTGATGTTTGTGATTGTTGTTGTTGTGATTGTTGTGATTGTTGTTGTTGTGATTGTTGTTGTTGTTGTTGTTTACAGCTCCACGGGGCCCTGCGTGGACTCACTGCCCACACGTCCCCACGTGGAGCTCAGCTACGTCCATGGGGCGTCGTTGTGATGGTTGTTGTGATGTTTGTGATTGTTGTTGTTGTGATTGTTGTGATTGTTGTGATTGTTGTGATTGTTGTTGTTGTTTACAGCTCCACGGGGCCCTGCGTGGACTCACTGCCCACACGTCCCCACGTGGAGCTCAGCTACGTCCATGGGGCGTCGTTGTGATGGTTGTTGTGATGGTTGTGATTGTTGTTGTTGTTGTGATTGTTGTGATGGTTGTTGTGATGGTTGTGATTGTGATTGTTGTTGTTTACAGCTCCACGGGGCCCTGCGTGGACTCACTGCCCACTCGTCCCCACGTGGAGCTCAGCTACGTCCATGGGGCGTCGTTGTGATGGTTGTTGTTGTTGTTGTGATTGTTGTTGTTGTTGTTGTGATTGTTGTTGTTGTTGTTGTTTACAGCTCCACGGGGCCCTGCGTGGACTCACTGCCCACTCGTCCCCACGTGGAGCTCAGCTACGTCCATGGGGCGTCGTTGTGATGGGTGTTGTTGTGATTGTTGTTGTGATTGTTGTTGTTGTTGTTGTTTACAGCTCCACGGGGCCCTGCGTGGACTCACTGCCCACTCGTCCCCACGTGGAGCTCAGCTACGTCCATGGGGCGTCGTTGTGATGGTTGTTGTGATTGTTGTTGTTGTGATTGTTGTTGTTTTTGTGATTGTTGTGATTGTTGTTGTTTACAGCTCCACGGGGCCCTGCGTGGACTCACTGCCCACACGTCCCCACGTGGAGCTCAGCTACGTCCATGGGGCGTCGTTGTGATGGGTGTTGTTGTGATTGTTGTTGTGATTGTTGTTGTTGTTGTTGTTTACAGCTCCACGGGGCCCTGCGTGGACTCACTGCCCACACGTCCCCACGTGGAGCTCAGCTACGTCCATGGGGCGTCGGCCTCTCCCCTGACGGTGTCCACCGTGGGCGGCTCCCTGGAGCTGAGCGCCCTCACCAATCCTCACCGCACGGCGCTCATCTCGTGCCAGCAGGGAGAGCGACTCACCTTTAGCCAGCTGCTCACCAGGGTGAGGGTGGTGGTGAGGGTGGTGAGGGTGGTGGGCGTGGTGGTGAGGGTGGTGGTGGTGGTGAGGGTGGTGAGGGTGGTGGTGGTGAGGGTGGTGGTGAGGGTGGTGACGGTGGTGAGGGTGGTGAGGGTGGTGAGGTTGGTAGTGGTGGTGAGGGTGGTGGTAGTGGTGGTGGTGAGGGTGGTGGTGGTGGTGGTGGTGGTGAGGGTGGTGGTGGTGAGGGTGGTGAGGGTGGTGGTGAGGGTGGTGGTGGTGGTGGTGGTGAGGGTGGTGAGGGTGGTGGTGGTGGTGGTCGTGAGGGTGGTGGTGGTGAGGGTGGTCGTGACAGTGGTGGTGGTGGTGGTGGTGGTGAGGGTGGTGGTGGTGGTGGTGAGGGTGGTGGTGGTGGTGAGGGTGAGGAATGCCGACAAAGCCGATGAGTCAGATGCCTTCTATGACCTCCTGTCACAGGTGCTGGCTAAAGTGGCCCCTCGGGATGCCCGAGTTGGTCATGATGCTGGCACCTGGTCTGGAGTGATTGGATGGCATGGGCCAGATTAGCTCAATAACAACGGTAGGAGGCTGCTAGATTTTTGTGCAGCCCATGGGCTTGTAATTACCAACACGCTGTTCCGGCATCGGCGCATCCACGCAACATCATGGATGCACGCCGTGTCCAAGCAAGACCATCTGCTGGACTACGTAGTGACGGAACAGCGAATGCGGGCCCATGTCCTTGACACCAGGACCTACCGTGGAGCTGATCTGCCCTCTGACCATCGACTTGTCATCTGTAAGATGCGCCTGCCATTCTTCCACTCCGGTGGTGGGTGTACACCCAGGACCCCATTCCAACCTAAGGTGGCCTGGTCTCAGTTATCTGATGAAAGTTTGCAAGCGAAAATGTCATCATCGCCTGCGGCTGGGGTTGGCATCGTCCCCGACTCCTCCTGATGTCGAGGGTAAATGGGCGAGGTTTAGGACTGTGACTCATGCAGCTGCAATAGCTGCTTTGGGTACGCGGTCCAGACCTCCCCAGAGACCCTGGCTGACAGAGGAGGTGTTCAGAATGGTTAAGAAAAAGCGACAGACCCACTGTCATCGGCTACAGAATCCCACGTCAGAGAATGAGGAGGCTTACCGCAGCCTTCGCTAGGAGGTTCGGAGAGCCGTGAGGCGCTGCAAGGATGGGTGGTGGTCGCGGGTTGCTGAGGAGATGGAGTTTGCCTCAGTGGCCCGCGATCACAAATCTATATTTAAAAAGTAACCTGCAGAGCCACACCTATTACCATCATTAGGGGGAAAAACGGTGATCCAATCTCCGACCCCCAGGAAGAGGTTTGCAGATTTTCTGAGCATTTCTGTGAGGTCCTGGGGGAGGGAAAATCCCTGAGCCAGGAAAACATCGTGGCACAAAGTGAGGATGACCCTGCTGAGGCTGCAGTGCCTCAAATATTGGAAGAAGTCACCCCCTGTGAGTGGCTGGCTGAGGTGCCATCTGTTGAGGAAGTACTGAAGGCGATCCGGATTCTCAGACCAGGAAAGGCAACGGGCAGAGATGATCTCCCAAGCGAAATGCTGAGGGAGGGCGGCGTTTATGCACAGACTGCCCTATATGACATCATAACCACAGTCTGGACCACTGGATGGGTTCCGGAGGAATGGAAGGATGCCCTGGTGGTTCCCTCTTTAAGAAGGGGGACCGCACAGACTGTAACAACTACAGGGGCATCTCACTCCTCAGTGTGCCGGGAAAGGTCCTGGCAAGGATTATTCAACATCGCCTTGCCAGGCACGCTGAGGAGAGGCTTGCGGAGCCCCAATGCGGTTTCTGGAAAGGGCGGTCCTGCACAGATGCCATATTTTCTGTCCGTCTGCTACAGCAGAGGTGTAGGGAATTCCAGCAAGACCTACATCTCTGCTTTATTGACCTGGTCAAGGCCTTTGATACCATCAGTAGGCCTGGGCTCTGGGTTGTTCTTCGTGCTTTTGGAGTCTCTGACCCTCTGATCACGATCATTAAAGACCTTCATGATGGTGAGCGGGCCCAGGTAAAACTACTTGGCCGGGAGTCGGAGCCATTCCCTGTACACCTTGGGGTGCGACAGGGATGTCCTCTGGCTCCCACATTATGTAACATATTTTTCGACCACGTAGTTCGTGAAGCCTTCAATAGCTATACCGGGGGAATCTCCATATGGTACAGATATAATGGGAGGCTGATCGATGCCCGGGTGCGGTCAAGGGATGGCTCCCTATTGGTCAACCACGTTATGTATGCCGATGATTTGGTAATTTCCGCTCACTCAGAGGAGGAGTTGGAGACGCTGCTGCTGAGACTGGAGCGTGCCACTAAGAGATGGGGCCTTACCATCAGCCCCAGCAAAACTAAGCACCTGCCTGGGTATTTTGTACCATCGGACACTCCACCCCCACAACTCCCAATTGGTGATGGGGCAGTTGTGGAGAGAGTGGAGAGTTTCCCATACCTGGGCAGTGTGCTTATGACTGGCTCCAGTTTAACAGCAGAGGTCTCACTCCGATTCAGTCGAGCGGCAATATCTTTTCATCAGTTGCGTAACGCTGTGTGGAAGCTACCTGGTCTGTCGCTCCGCACTAAGCTTCACGTCTTCCCGGCCACGGTCATTCCCTCCCTTCTCTACGTTTGCGAAACGTGGACCCCCTTAATGGAACATCCTCGCCGGTTAGAAACATTTAGGCTGGCCTGCCTACAATCCATCTTGGGTTTAAGCAGGCTGGATTGTGTGAGGAGCTCACAAATCCGTGAAAGATCTGGGCAAGGTCCCATCGGTGAGCTCCTCCGGCAGGCAAGGCTGCGATGGCTGGGTCATGTAGCCCGCATGCCCAGTCACCGCATGCGGAAACAGCTTTTGTTCAGCCGGATCGAGGGGGCTAAACGGGCGTGGCACGGGCTAGAGAAGAGATGGAGTGATGTGGTACAGGAGGACGTGGAGCTGAGTGGACTTGCCGATGACTGGTACCAGCGGTGTCAAGATCGGCCTCTGTGGAGGAGGCTCGTGAAGGACGCTACTGGGCAGTTGGAGGCAGTCGCCCTCCAACAACGGAGGGCGGAGGAGCGACGCTCACAACAACGAGCGGAGCGCCGGGTGGCTAAAGCACAACGGGTTGGCACAGTAGGGGGCACAGGTGGTGCATCAGCCAGTCATCTCAGTCAGTCGACCCGTGGCACCTGGGTCTGCCCCGTGACCTCCTGCCAGCGGGCGTTCGACACTTCACGTGGTAGCCTCAAGGTGCACATAGCCTGGCACAAGCGTCGTGGTGACGTCACCGCCACTTAGTGGCGAATGGCGGTTGTTGTTGGTGAGGGTGGTGAGGGTGGTGAGGGTGGTGGTGACTCTGTGCGTGACACTTTGACCGTCTGCGTGACTGACCATGTGACTGACCTCCTGACTGAGCACGTGACTGACAGTTTGACTGTCCGCATGACTGACCACCTGACTGACCATGTGACTGACTCTGTGACTGACCGTTTGACTGTCTGCATGTCTGACCGCGTGACTAACCACGTGACTGACTCTGTGACTGCGTGTCTGACCGCGTGACTGACCACGTGACTGACCACGTGACTGACCGCGTGACTGACCACGTGACTGACCACGTGACTGACCACGTGACTGTCTGGCCAGGTGGACCGCCTGGCTTGCGGGTTTCTGGCCATCGGCCTGGACCGTGGCGACCGAATCGGAGTGTGGGGCCCCAACAGCGTGGAGTGGGTGGTGACGTTCCTGGCTGCATCGAGGGCTGGTCTCATACTGGTAGGTGCATTACTACTACTACTTTACTACATTACTACTACTACTTTACTACATTACTACTACTACTTTACTACATTACTACTACTACTTTACTACATTACTACTACTACTTTACTACATTACTACTACTACTTTACTACATTACTACTACTACTACATTACTACTACTACTTTACTACATTACTACTACTACATTACTACTACTACTTTACTACTACATTACTACTACTACTACATTACTACTACTACTACATTACTACTACTACTTTACTACATTACTACTACTACATTACTACTACTACTTTACTACATTACTACTACTACATTACTACTACATTACTACTACTACTTTACTACATTACTACTACTACATTACTACTACATTACTACTACTACTTTACTACATTACTACTACTACTACATTACTACTACTACTTTACTACATTACTACTACTACATTACTACTACTACATTACTACTACTACTTTACTACATTACTACTACTACATTACTACTACTACTTTACTACATTACTACTACTACATTACTACTACTACTTTACTACATTACTACTACTACATTACTACATTACTACTACTACATTACTACTACTACTACCTCCAGTGGGTGGTGACGTTCCTGGCTGCATCTAGAGCTGGTCTCATACTGGTAGGTGCATTACTACTACTACTTTACTACATTACTACTACTACTTTACTACATTACTACTACTACTTTACTACATTACTACTACTACTTTACTACATTACTACTACTACATTACTACTACTACTTTACTACATTACTACTACTACATTACTACTACATTACTACTACTACATTACTACATTACTACTACTACTTTACTACATTACTACTTTACTACTACATTACTACTACTACTTTACTACATTACTACTACTACTTTACTACATTACTACTACTTTACTACATTACTACTACTACTTTACTACATTACTACTACTACTTTACTACATTACTACTACTACTTTACTACATTACTACTACTACATTACTACATTACTACTACTACTTTACTACATTACTACTACTACTTTACTACATTACTACTACTACTTTACTACATTACTACTACTACTTTACTACATTACTACTACTACTTTACTACATTACTACTACTACTTTACTACATTACTACTACTACTACTACATTACTACTACTACTTTACTACATTACTACATTACTACTACTACATTACTACTACTACATTACTACTACTACTTTACTACATTACTACTACTACATTACTACTACTACTACGTTACTACATTACTACTACTACATTACTACTACTACTTTACTACATTACTACATTACTACTACTACTTTACTACATTACTACTACTACATTACTACATTACTACTACTACTTTACTACACTACTACTACTACATTACTACATTACTACTACTACTACCTCCAGTGGGTGGTGACGTTCCTGGCTGCATCGAGGGCTGGTCTCATACTGGTAGGTGCATTACTACTACTACTTTACTACATTACTACTACTACTTTACTACATTACTACTACTACCTCCAGTGGGTGGTGACGTTCCTGGCTGCATCGAGGGCTGGTCTCATACTGGTAGGTGCATTACTACTACTACTTTACTACATTACTACTACTACTTTACTACACTACTACTACTACATTACTACTACTACTACCTCCAGTGGGTGGTGACGTTCCTGGCTGCATCGAGGGCTGGTCTCATACTGGTAGGTGCATTACTACTACTACTTTACTACTACATTACTACTACTACATTACTACTACTACTACTACCTCCAGTGGGTGGTGACGTTCCTGGCTGCATCGAGGGCTGGTCTCATACTGGTAGGTGCATTACTACTACTACTTTACTACATTACTACTACTACTTTACTACACTACTACTACTACATTACTACTACTACTACCTCCAGTGGGTGGTGACGTTCCTGGCTGCATCGAGGGCTGGTCTCATACTGGTAGGTGCATTACTACTACTACTTTACTACATTACTACTACTACATTACTACTACTACTTTACTACATTACTACTACTACTTTACTACATTACTACTACTACTTTACTACATTACTACTACTACTTTACTACATTACTACTACTACTTTACTACATTACTACTACTACTTTACTACATTACTACTACTACTTTACTACATTACTACTACTACTTTACTACATTACTACTACTACATTACTACATTACTACTACTACTTTACTACATTACTACTACTACTTTACTACATTACTACTACTACTTTACTACATTACTACTACTACTTTACTACATTACTACTACTACTTTACTACATTACTACTACTACTTTACTACATTACTACTACTACTACTACATTACTACTACTACTTTACTACATTACTACATTACTACTACTACATTACTACTACTACATTACTACTACTACTTTACTACATTACTACTACTACATTACTACTACTACTACGTTACTACATTACTACTACTACATTACTACATTACTACTACTACTTTACTACACTACTACTACTACATTACTACATTACTACTACTACTACCTCCAGTGGGTGGTGACGTTCCTGGCTGCATCGAGGGCTGGTCTCATACTGGTAGGTGCATTACTACTACTACTTTACTACATTACTACTACTACTTTACTACATTACTACTACTACCTCCAGTGGGTGGTGACGTTCCTGGCTGCATCGAGGGCTGGTCTCATACTGGTAGGTGCATTACTACTACTACTTTACTACATTACTACTACTACTTTACTACACTACTACTACTACATTACTACTACTACTACCTCCAGTGGGTGGTGACGTTCCTGGCTGCATCGAGGGCTGGTCTCATACTGGTAGGTGCATTACTACTACTACTTTACTACTACATTACTACTACTACATTACTACTACTACTACTACCTCCAGTGGGTGGTGACGTTCCTGGCTGCATCGAGGGCTGGTCTCATACTGGTAGGTGCATTACTACTACTACTTTACTACATTACTACTACTACTTTACTACACTACTACTACTACATTACTACTACTACTACCTCCAGTGGGTGGTGACGTTCCTGGCTGCATCGAGGGCTGGTCTCATACTGGTAGGTGCATTACTACTACTACTTTACTACATTACTACTACTACATTACTACACTACTACTACTACTTTACTACATTACTACTACTACTTTACTACATTACTACTACTACTTTACTACATTACTACTACCTCCAGTGGGTGGTGATGTTCCTGGCTGCATCTAGGGCTGGTCTCATACTGGTAGGTGCATTACTACTACTACTTTACTACATTACTACTACTACATTACTACACTACTACTACTACTTTACTACATTACTACTACTACTTTACTACATTACTACTGCTACTTTACTACATTACTACTACTACTTTACTACATTACTACTACTTTACTACATTACTACTACTACATTACATTACTACTACATTACTACTACCTCCAGTGGGTGGTGACGTTCCTGGCTGCATCGAGGGCTGGTCTCATACTGGTAGGTGCATTACTACTACTACTTTACTACTACATTACTACTACTTTACTACATTACTACTACTACTTTACTACATTACTACTACTACCTTACTACTACATTACTACTACTACTTTACTACATTACTACTACTACTTTACTACATTACTACTACTACTTTACTACATTACTACTACTACATTACTACATTACTACTACTACATTACTACATTACTACTACTACATTACTACATTACTACTACTACTTTACTACATTACTACTACTACATTACTACATTACTACTACTACTTTACTACATTACTACTACTACTTTACTACATTACTACTACTACTTTACTACATTACTACTACTACATTACTACATTACTACTACTACTTTACTACATTACTACTACTACATTACTACTACTACTTTACTACATTACTACTACTACTTTACTACATTACTACTACTACATTACTACATTACTACTACTACTTTACTACATTACTACTACTACTTTACTACTACTACATCACTACTACTACATTGCTACTGATACTTTACTACTACTACTACATGACTACTACTACATTACTACTACTACTTAACTACATTACTACTACATTACTACTACTTTACTACTACTACATTGCTACTACTACATTGCTACTACTACATTACTACTACTACATTACTACTACATTACTACTACTACTTTACTACATTACTACTACATTACTGCTACTACTACATTACTACTACTACATTACTACTACTACATTACTACTACTACATTACTACTACTACATTACTACTACTACATTACTACTACTACATTACTACTACTACATTACTACTACTACATTACTACTACTACTAATACTTTACTACTACATTACTACTACTACATTACTACTCCATTACTACTTTACATTAATGTACACTACTCTACGTTAATGTAAACTACTATACGTTAATGTACACTACTATAGTTAATATACACTACTATATGTCAATGTACACTACTATATGTTAATGTACACTACTATAGTTAATGTACACTACTATATGTTAATGTACACTACTATACGTTAATGTACACTACTATATGTTAATGTGAACTACTATACGTTAATGTAAACTACTATATGTTAATGTACACTACTATAGTTAATGTACACTACTATACGTTAATGTACACTACTATATGTTAATGTACATTACTATATGTTAATGTACACTACTAAAGTTAATGTAAACTACTATACGTTAATGTACACTACTATATGTTAATGTACACTACTATATGTTAATGTACACTACTATATGTTAATGTACACTACTATACGTTAATGTACACTAGTATAGTTAATGTACACTACTATATGTTAATGTACACTACTATACGTTAATGTACACTACTATATGTTAATGTACACTACTATACGTTAATGTACACTACTATATGTTAATGTACACTACTATATGTTAATGTACACTACTATAGTTAATGTACACTACTATACGTTAATGTACACTACTATATGTTAATGTACACTACTATAGTTAATGTACACTACTATACGTTAATGTACACTACTATATGTTAATGTACACTACTATATGTTAATGTACACTACTATATGTTAATGTACACTACTATACGTTAATGTACACTACTATACGTTAATGTAAACTACTATACGTTAATGTACACTACTATACGTTAATGTACACTACTATACGTTAATGTACACTATACGTTAATGTACACTACTATATGTTAATGTACACTACTATATGTTAATGTACACTACTATACGTTAATGTACACTACTATACGTTAATGTAAACAACTATACGTTAATGTACACTACTATACGTTAATGTAAACTACTATATGTTAATGTACACTACTATACGTTAATGTACACTACTATATGTTAATGTACGTTGATATATGTTAATATATGTTAATGTACGCTAATATATAGTAATGTATGACTATATTGTGCTGCTTGTCAACACATTGTCCATGTATGTTGATGTATAATGATGAATACTAATGTATGCAAATGTATGCAAATTAATGCAAATTTATGCACTTGCAGGTGAATGTTAACCCCGCCTACCAAGCAGAGGAGCTGGAATTTGCACTCAAAAAGGTGCGAATCTCAGTCACTCACTCACTCATTCACTCATTCATTCATTCACTCATTCACTCACTCACTCATTCACTCAATCACTCACTCATTCTCTCATTCACTCACTCATTCACTCACTCATTCACTCACTCATTCATTCACCCAATCATTCATTCTCTCATTCACTCACTCATTCAATCACACACTCACTCATTCATTCACCCATTCATTCATTCTCTCATTCACTCACTCATTCAATCACACACTCACTCATTCATTCACTCATTCACTCACTCATTCACTCATTCATTCACTCTCATTCACTCATTCACTCGCTCATTCAATCACACACTCACTCATCCACTCACTCATTCACTCACTCATTCACTCATTCTCTCATTCACTCACTCATTCACTCATTCACCCATTCATTCATTCTCTCATTCACTCACTCATTCACTCACTCATTCACTCACTCATTCTCTCATTCACTCACTCATTCACTCACTCACTCATTCACCCATTCACTCATTCTCTCATTCACTCATTTACTCACTCATTCAATCACTCATTCACTCATTCATTCACTCACTAATTCAATCACACACTCATTCATTCACTCATTCTCTCATTCACTCACTCATTCAATCACCCATTCACTAAGTCATTCACTCACTCATTCACTCAACCACTCACTCATTCACTCATTCATTCATTCTCTCATTCACTCACTCATTCATTCTCTCATTCACTCATGCACTCACTCATTCAATCACACACTCACTCATCCACTCACTCATTCAATCATTCACTCACTCATTCACTCATTCACTCAACCATTCAACTACTCACTCATTCACTCACTCATTCACCCATTCACTCATTCATTCACTCACTAATTCAATCACACACTCATTCATTCACTCATTCTCTCATTCAATCACTCATTCAATCACAAACTCACTCATTCACTCACTCATTCACTCACTCATTCAATCACCCATTCACTAAGTCATTCACTCACTCATTCACTCAACCACTCACTCATTCACTCACTCATTCACTCACTCATTCACTCACTCATTCACTCATTCATTCTCTCATTCACTCACTCATTCATTCATTCTCTCATTCACTCATGCACTCACTCATTCAATCACACACTCACTCATCCACTCACTAATTCAATCATTCACTCACTCATTCACTCATTCACTCAACCATTCAACTACTCACTCATTCACTCACTCATTCACCTATTCACTCACTCATTCACTCACTCATTCAATGACACATTCATTCACTCCCTCATTCACTCACTCATTCAATCAATCACTCATTCACTCACTCATTCACTCATTCACTCACTCATTCACCCATTCTCTCATTCACTCACTCATTCAATCACACACTCATTCATTCACTCACTAATTCATTCACACACTCACTCACTCATTCACCCATTCTCTCATTCACTCACTCATTCAATCACACACTCATCCACTCACTCATTCAGTCATTCACTCACTCATTCAATCACACACTCACTCATTCACTCACTCATTCAGTCATTCACTCACTCATTCACTCATTCACTCAACCATTCAACTACTCACTCATTCACTCACTCATTCACCCATTCACTCACTCACTCATTCAATCACACATTCATTCACTCCCTCATTCACTCACCCATCCACTCACTCACTCACTCATCCTCTCACTCACCCATCCACTCACTCACTCATCCACTCACTCACTCATCCACTCACTCACTCATCCACTCACTCACTCACTCATCCACTCACTCACTCATTCACTCATTCACTCATTCATTCATTCTCTCATTCACTCACTCATTCACTCACTCATTCACTCATTCATTCACCCCATCATTCATTCTCTCATTCACTCACTCATTCAATCACACACTCACTCATTCATTCACCCATTCATTCATTCTCTCATTCACTCACTCATTCAATCACACACTCACTCATTCATTCACTCATTCACTCACTCATTCACTCTCGTTCACTCATTCAATCACACACTCACTCATCCACTCACTCATTCATTCATTCTCTCATTCACTCATTCACTCACTCATTCACCCATTCATTCATTCTCTCATTCACTCACTCATTCACTCACTCATTCATTCAATCACTCATTCTCTCATTCATTCATTCTCTCATTCACTCGCTCATTCACTCACTCACCCATTCACTCATTCACTAATTTACTCACTCATTCAATCACTCATTCACCCATTCACTCATTCATTCACTCACTAATTCAATCACACACTCATTCATTCACTCATTCTCTCATTCAATCACTCATTCAATCACACACTCACTCATTCACTCACTCATTCAATCACCCATTCACTAAGTCATTCACTCACTCATTCACTCAACCACTCACTCATTCACTCACTCATTCACTCACTCATTCACTCATTCATTCTCATTCACTCACTCATTCATTCTCTCATTCACTCATTCACTCACTCATTCAATCACACACTCACTCATCCACTCACTCATTCAATCACACACTCACTCATCCACTCACTCATTCAATCATTCACTCACTCATTCACTCATTCACTCAACCATTCAACTACTCACTCATTCACTCACTCATTCACCCATTCACTCACTCATTCACTCACTCATTCACTCACTCATTCAATCACTCATTCAATCACTCATTCACTCACTCATTCACCCATTCTCTCATTCACTCACTCATTCAATCACACACTCATTCATTCACTCACTAATTCAATCACACACTCACTCGCTCATTCACCCATTCTCTCATTCACTCACTCATTCAATCACACACTCATCCACTCACTCATTCAGTCATTCACTCACTCATTCAATCACACACTCACTCATTCACTCACTCATTCAGTCATTCACTCACTCATTCACTCAACCATTCAACTACTCACTCATTCACTCACTCATTCACCCATTCACTCACTCATTCACTCACTCATTCAATAACACATTCATTCACTCCCTCATTCACTCACTCATTCACTCTCTCATTCAATCAATCACTCATTCACTCACTCATTCTCTCATTCACTCACTCATTCAATCACACACTCATTCATTCACTCACTAATTCAATCACACACTCACTGACTCATGCACCCATTCTTTCATTCACTCACTCATTCAATCACACACTCATCCACTCACTCATTCAGTCATTCACTCACTCATTCAATCACACACTCACTCATTCAGTCATTCACTCACTCATTCACTCAACCATTCAACTACTCACTCATTCACTCACTCATTCACCCATTCACTCACTCATTCACTCACTCATTCAATCACACATTCATTCACTCCCTCATTCACTCACTCATTCACTCATTCAATCAATCACTCATTCACTCACTCATTCACTCATTAATTCTCTCATTCACTCATTCATTCATTCTCTCATTCACTCACTCATTCACTCACTCATTCACTCACTCATTCACTCATTCATTCACCCCATCATTCATTCTCTCATTCACTCACTCATTCAATCACACACTCACTCATTCATTCACCCATTCATTCATTCTCTCATTCACTCACTCATTCAATCACACACTCACTCATTCATTCACTCACTCATTCACTCTCGTTCACTCATTCAATCACACACTCACTCATCCACTCACTCATTCATTCATTCTCTCATTCACTCACTCATTCACCCATTCATTCATTCTCTCATTCACTCACTCATTCACTCACTCATTCATTCAATCACTCATTCTCTCATTCATTCATTCTCTCATTCACTCGCTCATTCACTCACTCATTCACCCATTCACTCATTCACTCATTTACTCACTCATTCAATCACTCATTCACCCATTCACTCATTCATTCACTCACTAATTCAATCACACACTCATTCATTCACTCATTCTCTCATTCAATCACTCATTCAATCACACACTCACTCATTCACTCACTCATTCAATCACCCATTCACTAAGTCATTCACTCACTCATTCACTCAACCACTCACTCATTCACTCACTCATTCACTCACTCATTCACTCATTCATTCATTCTCATTCACTCACTCATTCATTCTCTCATTCACTCATTCACTCACTCATTCAATCACACACTCACTCATCCACTCACTCATTCAATCACACACTCACTCATCCACTCACTCATTCAATCATTCACTCACTCATTCACTCATTCACTCAACCATTCAACTACTCACTCATTCACTCACTCATTCACCCATTCACTCACTCATTCACTCACTCATTCAATCAATCACTCATTCAATCACTCATTCACTCACTCATTCACCCATTCTCTCATTCACTCACTCATTCAATCACACACTCATTCATTCACTCACTAATTCAATCACACACTCACTCACTCATTCACCCATTCTCTCATTCACTCACTCATTCAATCACACACTCATCCACTCACTCATTCAGTCATTCACTCACTCATTCAATCACACACTCACTCATTCACTCACTCATTCAGTCATTCACTCACTCATTCACTCAACCATTCAACTACTTACTCATTCACTCACTCATTCACCCATTCACTCACTCATTCACTCACTCATTCAATAACACATTCATTCACTCCCTCATTCACTCACTCATTCACTCACTCATTCAATCAATCACTCATTCACTCACTCATTCACTCATTCTCTCATTCACTCACTCATTCAATCACACACTCATTCATTCACTCACTAATTCAATCACACACTCACTGACTCATGCACCCATTCTCTCATTCACTCACTCATTCAATCACACACTCATCCACTCACTCATTCAGTCATTCACTCACTCATTCAATCACACACTCACTCATTCAGTCATTCACTCACTCATTCACTCATTCACTCATTCACTCAACCATTCAACTACTCACTCATTCACTCACTCATTCACCCATTCACTCACTCATTCACTCACACATTCATTCACTCCCTCATTCACTCACTAATTCACTCATTCAATCAATCACTCATTCACTCACTCATTCACTCATTCATTCTCTCATTCACTCATTCACCCATTCATTCTCTCATTCACTTATTCACTCATTCATTCTCTCATTCACTCACTCATTCACCCATTCATTCATTCTCTCACTCATTCACTCATTCATTCAATCACTCATTCATTCATTCTCTCATTCACTCACTCATTCACTCACTCACTCATTCACCCATTCACTCATTCTCTCATTCACTCATTTACTCACTCATTCAATCACTCATTCACCCATTCACTCATTCATTCACTCACTAATTCAATCACACACTCATTCATTCACTCATTCTCTCATTCAATCACTCATTCAATCACACACTCACTCATTCACTCACTCATTCACTCACTCATTCAATCACCCATTCACTCACTCATTCAATCACCCATTCACTAAGTCATTCACTCACTCATTCACTCAACCACTCACTCATTCACTCACTCATTCACTCACTCATTCACTCACTCATTCACTCACTCATTCATTCATTCACTCATTCACTCACTCATTCAATCACACACTCACTCATCCACTCACTCATTCAATCATTCACTCACTCATTCACTCATTCACTCAACCATTCAACTACTCACTCATTCACTCACTCATTCACCCATTCACTCACTCATTCACTCACTCATTCAATAACACATTCATTCACTCCCTCATTCACTCACTCATTCACTCACTCATTCAATCAATCACTCACTCATTCATTCTCTCATTCACTCTCATTCACTCATTCACCCATTCATTCTCTCATTCACTCACTCATTCATTCATTCTCTCATTCACTAACTCATTCACCCATTCATTCATTCTCTCATTCTCTCACTCATTCAATCACTCATTCACTCATTCATTCAATCACTCATTCTCTCATTCATTCATTCTCTCACTCACTCATTCACTCACTCACTCATTCACCCATTCACTCATTCTCTCATTCACTCATTTACTCACTCATTCAATCACTCATTCACCCATTCACTCATTCATTCACTCACTAATTCAATCACACACTCATTCATTCACTCATTCAATCACACACTCACTCATTCACTCACTCATTCACTCACTCATTCAATCACCCATTCACTAAGTCATTCACTCACTCATTCACTCAACCACTCACTCATTCACTCACTCATTCACTCACTCATTCACTCACTCATTCAATCTCTCATTCACTCACTCATTCATTCATTCTCTCATTCACTCATTCACTCACTCATTCAATCACACACTCACTCATCCACTCACTCATTCAATCATTCACTCACTCATTCACTCATTCACTCAACCATTCAACTACTCACTCATTAACTCACTCATTCACCCATACACTCACTCATTCACTCACTCATTCAATCACACATTCATTCACTCCCTCATTCACTCACTCATTCAATCAATCATTCACTCACTCATTCACTCACTCATTCACTCATTCACCCATTCTCTCATTCACTCACTCATTCAATCACACACTCATTCATTCACTCACTAATTCAATCACACACTCACTCACTCATTCACCCATTCTCTCATTCACTCACTCATTCAATCACACACTCATCCACTCACTCATTCACTCACTCATTCAATCACACACTCACTCATTCACTCACTCATTCAGTCATTCACTCACTCATTCACTCACTCATTCAATCACACATTCATGCACTCCCTCATTCACTCACTCATTCAATCAATCACTCATTCACTCACTCATTCACTCACTCATTCACTCATTCACCCATTCATTCATTCTCTCATTCACTCACTCATTCAATCACACACTCATTCATTCACTCACTAATTCAATCACACACTCACTCATTCATTCACTCATTCTCTCATTCAATCACTCATTCAATCACACACTCACTCATTCACTCACTCATTCACTCACTCATTCAATCACCCATTCACTCACTCATTCACTCATTCACTCAACCACTCACTCATTCACTCACTCATTCACTTATTCAATCACACACTCACTCATTCACTCACTAATTCACTCACTCTTTCAATCACTCATGCACTCACTCATTCACTCAACCACTCAACTAGTCACTCATTCACTCACTCATTCACTTATTCACTCACTCACCCATTCACATATTCACTCACTCATGTACGTATTCACTCACTCATTTATTCACTCACTTATTCACTCACTAATTCGCTTATTCACTCACTCATTCAATCACTCATTAATTAACTCACTTATTAACTAACACATTACCTAACACTCATTCATACACTCATTCACTCATACACTCATTCACTCACTCGTTCGCTCATTCACTCACTCATTCACTCACTCACTCATACACTCACTCATACAATCACTCACTCATACACTCACTCATTCACTCATTGATAAACTCACTCAAACAATCCCTCATTCACTTACTCATACACTCACTCATACACTCACTCATACACTCACTCATACACTCACTCACTCATACACTCACTCATACACTCACTCACTCATACACTCACTCACTCATACACTCACTCACTCATACACTCAATCATACACTCACTCACTCACTCATACACTCACTCATACACTCACTCACTCATACACTCACTCACTAATTCACTCACTGATAAACTCACTCAAACAATTCCTCATTCACTCACTCACACTCATTCACTCTTACACTCATTCACTCACTGATACACTCACTCATACACTCATTCACTCACTCATACACTCACTCATACAATCACTCACTCATAAGCTCGCTCACTCATTCACTCACTGATAAACTCACTCAAACAATCCCTCATTCACTCACTCATACACTCACTCATACAATCACTCACTCATACAATCACTCACTCATTCACTCACTCATACAATCACTCACTCACACACTCACTCATTCACTCACTGGTAAACTCACTCAAACATTCACTCACTCATTCACTCACTCATTCATTCACTCATACACTCACTCATACACTCACTCATACACTCACACATTCACTCATACACTCATTCACTCAAACACTCACTCATACACTCACTCACTCATACATTCACTCATACACTCACTCACTCATACAATTACTCACTCATACAATCACTCACTCATCCACTCACTCATACAATCACTCACTCATAAGCTCGCTCACTCATTCACTCACTGATAAACTCACTCAAACAATCCCTCATTCACTCACTCATACACTCACTCATACAATCACTCACTCATACAATCACTCACTCATTCACTCACTCATACAATCACTCACTCACACACTCACTCACTCATTCACTCACTGGTAAACTCACTCAAACATTCACTCACTCATTCACTCACTCATTCATTCACTCATACACTCACTCATACACTCATTCACTCACTCATACACTCACACATTCACTCATACACTCATTCACTCACACACTCACTCATACACTCACTCACTCATATATTCACTCATACACTCACTCACTCATACAATCACTCACTCATACAATCACTCACTCATCCACTCACTCATACAATCACTCACTCATACAATCACTCACACATTCACTCACTCACACATTCACTCACTCACTCATTCACTCAAACAATCACTCACTCATACACTCACTCATACACTCACTCATTCACTCACTCACTCATACAATCACTCACTCATTCACTGATAAACTCACTCAAACAATCCCTCATTAACTCACTCACACATTCACTCACTCACACATTCACTCACTCACTCATTCACTCAAACAATCACTCACTCATACACTCACTCATACACTCACTCATTCACTCACTCACTCATACAATCACTCACTCATTCACTGATAAACTCACTCAAACAATCCCTCATTAACTCACTCACACATTCACTCACTCACACATTCACTCACTCACTCATTCACTCAAACAATCACTCACTCATACACTCACTCATACACTCACTCATTCACTCACTCACTCATACAATCACTCACTCATTCACTGATAAACTCACTCAAACAATCACTCATTAACTCACTCACACATTCACTCACTCACACATTCACTCACTCACTCATTCACTCAAACAATCACTCACTCATACACTCACTCATACACTCACTCATTCACTCACTCACTCACTCATACAATCACTCACTCATTCACTGATAAACTCACTCAAACAATCCCTCATTAACTCACTCACACATTCACTCACTCACACATTCACTCACTCACTCATTCACTCAAACAATCACTCACTCATACACTCACTCATACACTCACTCATTCACTCACTCACTCACTCATACAATCACTCACTCATTCACTGATAAACTCACTCAAACAATCCCTCATTAACTCACTCACACATTCACTCACTCACACATTCACTCACTCACTCATTCACTCAAACAATCACTCACTCATACACTCACTCATACACTCACTCATTCACTCACTCACTCATACAATCACTCACTCATTCACTGATAAACTCACTCAAACAATCCCTCATTAACTCACTCACTCATTCACTCACTCACACACCCACACATCAATCCGCTCGCTCATTCGCTCGTGACCGTGATTGCGATCGTGATCACTTTAACCATCGCGATTGCCACCGCAATCAACGCAGCCGCCAACGGTGATCGTGATCGTAACCACGACGACCGCCGCCGCCGCGTTGATCGTAACCACGGTGATCGCGATCACGATCACCGCGATCACGATGATCGCGATCACCATGATCTCGGCGTCCGTGCAGGTGGGATGCAAGGCGATCGTCTCAGCCGTGGAGTTCAAAGGTCGCCGCTATCACGAGATCCTGGCCAGCGTCTGCCCGGAGATCCTCACCAGCAGCCCGGGGGAGATGCACGCCAAGAGGTGAGAGGGTCACGTGGTGAGGCAGTGGAGACAGTCACGTGGTGAGGCAGTGGAGACAGTCACGTGGTGAGGCAGTGGAGATAGTCACGTGGTGAGGCAGTGGAGATGGTCACGTGGTGAGGCAGTGGAGATGGTCACGAGGTCAGGCAGTGGAGATGGTCACGTGGTGAGGCAGTGGAGACAGTCACGTGGTGAGGCAGTGGAGATGGTCACGTGGTGAGGATGTGGAGATAGTCACGTGGTGAGGCAGTGGAGACAGTCACGTGGTGAGGCAGTGGAGATGGTCACGTGGTGAGGATGTGGAGATAGTCACGTGGTGAGGCAGTGGAGATGGTCACGTGCTGAGGATGGAGATGGTCACGTGGTGAGGATGGAGATAGTCACGTGGTGAGGATGGAGATAGTCACGTGGTGAGGATGGAGATAGTCACGTGGTGAGGATGGAGATGGTCACGTGGTGAGGATGGAGATGGTCACGTGGTGAGCAGTGGAGATGGTTGGTAGCGTCTCAAACAAGTGAGTAACAATTTCAAGTTGATTTCAACGTGAAATCAAAGTGAAATTAACGTGAGTTCATGGCATATGAAGCGATTTTAACGTGATGTCGTGCGATATCACGTGATTGTTACGTGATATGAAGTAATTTTTGACGTGGAATCACGAGATAATACTGATTGCAATCGGATTTCAATGCGAAATTTATGGTATATCACGCAGTTTCAAGGTGACATCACGAAAAATCGCCATGTTAACCTGATATCACGATATATCACGTAATCTAATAGTGATATCAAGAGATATCACGTGATTTTAAGAGTGATATCACTTGATTTCAACGTGATATCACGATATATCACGTGATTTCAATGTGATAAAAAGAGATATCACGTGATTTAAACGTAACATCACGAGATCACGTTATTTAAATGGTATATCACGTGACACAATGTGATTTCAACGTGATTTCACGTGATCTCACATGATTTTAATCGCGATATCACGAAACGCCACGTGCTTTCACGGGATATTCACGTCAAAATCACGGTATATCGCGTGATTTCATGATTTCACTGTACATCTTAAGTTCGTATTCTTAGCTCTTTCGGTAAAGTCACGTTGAAGGGAAACAATAAAATATATATAAAAATCTTAAGTTCGTCTTTGAGATTTCTCGTCACACTCCTCCTTCACCTCCTCCTCCACCTCCTCCTCCTCCACCTCCTCCTCCTCCACCTCCTCCACCTCCTCCACCTCCACCACCTCCTCCTTCACCTCCTTCACCTCCTCCTCCACCTCCTCCACCTCCTCCTCCTCCACCTCCACCTCCACCACCTCCACCTCCTCCTTTACCTCCACCTGCTCCTCCTCCTCCTCCACCTCCTCCACCTCCTCCTCCACCTCCTCCTCCTCCTCCACCTCCTCCCCAACCTCCTCCTCCACCTCCTCCACCTCCTCCACCTCCTGCTCCTCCTCCACCTCCTCCACCTCCTCCTCCACCTCCTCCACCTCCTCCTCCACCTCCTCCTCCTCCACCTCCTCCTCCACCTCCTCCTCCACCTCCTCCACCTCCTCCACCTCCTCCTCCACTTCCTCCACCTCCTCCACCTCCTCCACCTCCTCCACCTCCTCCACCTCCACCTCCTCCTCCACCTGCTCCTCCACCTCCTCCACCTCCTCCACCTCCACCTCCTCCTCCACCTGCTCCTCCACCTCCTCCTCCACCTCCTTCACCTCCTCCACCACCTCCTCCACCTCCTCCTCCTCCTCCTCCTCCACCTCCTCCACCACCTTCTCCACCTCCTCCTCCACCTCCACCACCTCCTCCTTTACCTCCACCTGCTCCTCCTCCTCCTCCACCTCCTCCACATCCTCCTCCACCTCCTTCACCTCCTCCACCACCTCCTCCACCTCCACCTCCTCCTCCACCTCCTCCACCACCTTCTCCACCTCCTCCTCCTCCTCCTCCACCTCCTCCACATCCTCCTCCACCTCCTCCTCCACCACCTCCTTCACCTCCTCCACCTCCACCTCCTCCTCCACCTCCTCCACCTCCTCCACCACCTCCTTCACCTCCTCCACCACCTCCTCCACCTCCACCTCCTCCTCCACCTCCTCCACATCCTCCTCCACCTCCTCCTCCACCTCCTCCTCCACCTCCTCCGCCTCCTCCACCTCCTCCTCCTCCACCTCCACCACCTCCTCCTCCACCTCCTCGTCCTCCACCTCCGATTCCCTCTGTCTCTGCGGTCAGGCTGCCAGAGCTGCGCGCCGTGATCAAGGTGATTGTGATCAAGGTGATTGTGATCAAGGTGACTGTGATCAAGGTGACTGTGATCAAGGTGACTGTGATCAAGGTGATTGTGATCAAGTGACTGTGATCAAGGTGACTGTGATCAAGGTGAATGTGATCAAGGTGACTGTGATCAAGGTGACTGTGATCAAGGTGGCTGTGATCAAGGTGGCCGTGATCAAGGTGGCCGTGATCAAGGTGACTGTGATCAAGGTGATTGTGATCAAGCTGACTGTGATCACGATGACTGTGATCGTGTTGACTGTGATCAAGGTGACCGTGATCATGGTGGCCGTGATCAAGGTGGCCGTGATCACGGTGGCCGTCATCACGGTGGCCGTGATCAAGGTGGCCGTGATCACGGTGACTGTGATCAAGGTGACTGTGATCAAGGTGACTGTGATCAAGGTGGCTGTGATCAAGGTGGCTGTGATCAAGGTGGCTGTGATCAAGGTGGCCGTGATCAAGGTGACCGTGATCAAGGTGACCGTGATCAAGGTGACCGTGATCAAGGTGGCCGTGATCAAGGTGGCCGTGATCACGGTGACCGTGATCAAGGTGACTGTGATCAAAGTGACTGTGATCAATGTGGCTGTGATCAAGGTGGCTGTGATCAAGGTGGCTGTGATCACGGTGGCTGTGATCACGGTGACTGTGATCAAGGTGACTGTGATCAAGGTGGCTGTGATCACGGTGACTGTGATCAAGGTGACTGTGATCAAGGTGGCTGTGATCACGGTGACTGTGGTCAAGGTGGCTGTGATCAAGGTGACTGTGATCAAGGTGATTGTAATCACGGTGACTGTGATCAAGGTGACTGTGATCAAGGTGACTGTGATCAATGTGGCCGTGATCAAGTTGACTGTGATCAAGGTGGCTGTGATCACGGTGACCGTGATCAATGTGACCGTGATCAAGGTGGCTGTGATCAAGATGACTGTGATCAAGGTGACTGTGATCAAGTAGGCTGTGATCAAGGTGACTGTGATCACGGTGACTGTGATCAAGGTGACTGTGATCAAGGTGACCGTGATCACAGTGGCTGTGATCAAGGTGACTGTGATCAAAGTCACCGTGATGAAGGTGACTGTGATCACGGTGGCCGTGATCAAGTTGGCCGTGATCAATGGTGCCGTGATCAAGGTGGCCGTGATCAAGGTGGCTGTGATCAATGTGGCCGTGATCAAGGTGGGCTGTGATCAATGTGGCCGTGATCACGGTGGCTGTGATCAAGGTGGCCGTGATCAAGGTGGCCGTGATCAAGGTGACCGTGATCAAGGTGACCGTGATCACGGTGGCCGTGATCAAGGTGGCCGTGCTCACGGTGGCCGTGATCACGGTGGCCGTGATCACGGTGGCCGTGATCAAGGTGGCCGTGATCAAGGTGGCCGTGATCAAGGTGACCGTGATCAAGGTGACCGTGATCAAGGTGGCCGAGATCAAGGTGGCCGTGATCACGGTGACCGTGATCAAGGTGACCGCGATCAAGGTGACCGCGATCAAGGTGGCTGTGATCAAAATGGCTGTGATCAAGGTGGCTGTGATCACTGTGACTGTGATCAAGGTGACTGTGATCAAGATGGCTGTGATCACGGTGACTGTGATCAAGGTGGCTGTGATCAAGGTGACTGTGATCAAGGTGACTGTGATCACGGTGACTGTGATCAAGGTGACTGTGATCAAGGTGACTGTGATCAATGTGGCCGTGATCAAGGTGACCGTGATCAAGGTGGCTGTGATCACGGTGACCGTGATCAATGTGACCGTGATCAAGGTGGCTGTGATCAACGTGACTGTGATTAAATTGGCTGTGATCAAGGTGACTGTGATCACGGTGATTGTGATCAAGGTGACTGTGATCAAAGTCACCGTGATCAAGGTGACTGTGATCAAGGTGACTGTGATCAAGGTGACTTTGATCAAGGTGACCGTGATCACAGTGGCTCTGATCAAGATGACTGTGATCAAAGTCACCGTGATCAAGGTGACTGTGATCACAGTGGCCGTGATCAAGTTTGCCGTGATCAATGGTGCCATGATCATGGTGGCCGTGATCAAGTTTGCCGTGATCAATGGTGCCATGATCATGGTGGCCGTGATCAAGGTGGCTGTGATCAAGGTGACTGTGATCACGGTGGCTGTGATCAATGTGGCTGTGATCAAGGTGACTGTGATCACGGTGACTGTGATCAAGGTGACTGTGATCAAGATGGCTGTGATCACGGTGACTGTGATCAAGGTGGCTGTGATCAAGGTGACTGTGATCAAGGTGACTGTGATCACGGTGACTGTGATCAAGGTGACTGTGATCAAGGTGACTGTGATCAATGTGGCCGTGATCAAGGTGACCGTGATCAAGGTGGCTGTGATCACGGTGACCGTGATCAATGTGACCGTGATCAAGGTGGCTGTGATCAACGTGACTGTGATTAAATTGGCTGTGATCAAGGTGACTGTGATCACGGTGACTGTGATCAAGGTTACTGTGATCAAAGTCACCGTGATCAAGGTGACTGTGATCAAGGTGACTGTGATCAAGGTGACTTTGATCAAGGTGACCGTGATCACAGTGGCTCTGATCAAGATGACTGTGATCAAAGTCACCGTGATCAAGGTGACTGTGATCACAGTGGCCGTGATCAAGTTTGCCGTGATCAATGGTGCCATGATCATGGTGGCCGTGATCAAGTTTGCCGTGATCAATGGTGCCATGATCATGGTGGCCGTGATCAAGGTGGCTGTGATCAAGGTGACTGTGATCACGGTGGCTGTGATCAATGTGGCTGTGATCAAGGTGACTGTGATCACGGTGACTGTGATCAAGGTGACTGTGATCAACGTGGCTGTGATCAATGTGGCCGTGATCACGGTGTCCGTGATCATGGTGGCCGTGATCAAGGTGGCCGTGATCAAGGTGGCTGTGATCAAGGTGACCGTGATCAAGGTGACCGTGATCACGGTGGCCGTGATCAAGGTGGCCGTGCTCACGGTGGCCGTGATCACGGTGGCCGTGATCACGGTGGCCGTGATCAAGGTGGCCGTGATCAAGGTAGCCGTGATCAAGGTGACCGTGATCAAGGTGACCGTGATCAAGGTGGCCGTGATCAAGGTGGCCGTGCTCACGGTGGCCGTGATCACGGTGGCCGTGATCATGGTGGCCGTGATCAAGGTGGCCGTGATCAAGGTGGCCGTGATCAAGGTGGCTGTGATCAAGGTGACTGTGATCAATGTGGCCGTGATCAAGGTGACTGTGATCAAGGTGGCTGTGATCACGGTGACCGTGATCAATGTGACCGTGATCAAGGTGACTGTGATCAGAGTCACCGTGATCAAGGTGACTGTCATCAAGGTGACTGTGATCAAGGTGGCCGTGATCACAGTGGCTGTGATCAAGGTGACTGTGATCAAAGTCACCGTGATCAAGGTGACTGTGATCACGGTGGCCGTGATCAAGTTGGCCGTGATCAATGGTGCCGTGATCAAGGTGGCCGTGATCAAGGTGGCTGTGATCAATGTGGCCGTGATCACGGTGGCCGTGATCATGGTGGCCGTGATCAAGGTGGCCGTGATCAAGGTGGCTGTGATCAAGGTGACCGTGATCAAGGTGGCTGTGATCAAGGTGACTGTGATCAATGTGGCCGTGATCAAGGTGACTGTGATCAAGGTGGCTGTGATCACGGTGACCGTGATCAATGTGACCGTGATCAAGGTGACTGTGATCAGAGTCACCGTGATCAAGGTGACTGTCATCAAGAGGACTGTGATCAAGGTGACCGTGATCACAGTGGCTGTGATCAAGGTGACTGTGATCAAAGTCACCGTGATCAAGGTGACTGTGATCACGGTGGCCGTGATCAAGTTGGCCGTGATCAATGGTGCCGTGATCAAGGTGGCCGTGATCAAGGTGGCTGTGATCAATGTGGCCGTGATCACGGTGGCCGTGATCACGGTGGCCGTGATCAAGGTGGCCGTGATCAAGGTGGCTGTGATCAAGGTGACCGTGATCAAGGTGACCGTGATCACGGTGGCCGTGATCAAGGTGGCCGTGCTCACGGTGGCCGTGATCACGGTGGCCGTGATCAAGGTGGCCGTGATCAAGGTGGCCGTGATCAAGGTGACCGTGATCAAGGTGACCGTGATCAATGGTGCCGTGATCAAGGTGGCCGTGATCAAGGTGGCTGTGATCAATGTGGCCGTGATCAAGGTGGCTGTGATCAATGTGGCCGTGATCACGGTGGCCGTGATCACGGTGGCCGTGATCAAGGTGGCCGTGATCAAGGTGGCCGTGATCAAGGTGACCGTGATCAAGGTGACCGTGATCAAGGTGGCCGTGATCAAGGTGGCCGTGATCACGGTGACCGTGATCAAGGTGACTGTCATCAAGGTGACTGTGATCAAGGTGACCGTGATCACAGTGGCTGTGATCAAGGTGACTGTGATCAAAGTCACCGTGATCAAGGTGACTGTGATCACGGTGGCCGTGATCAAGTTGGCCGTGATCAATGGTGCCGTGATCAAGGTGGCCGTGATCAAGGTGGCTGTGATCAATGTGGCCGTGATCACGGTGGCCGTGATCACGGTGGCCGTGATCAAGGTGGCCGTGATCAAGGTGGCTGTGATCAAGGTGACCGTGATCAAGGTGACCGTGATCACGGTGGCCGTGATCAAGGTGGCCGTGCTCACGGTGGCCGTGATCACGGTGGCCGTGATCACAGTGGCCGTGATCAAGGTGGCCGTGATCAAGGTGGCCGTGATCAAGGTGACCATGATCAAGGTGACCGTGATCAATGGTGCCGTGATCAAGGTGGCCGTGATCAAGGTGGCTGTGATCAATGTGGCCGTGATTAAGGTGGCTGTGATCAATGTGGCCGTGATCACGGTGGCCGTGATCACGGTGGCCGTGATCAAGGTGGCCGTGATCAAGGTGGCCGTGATCAAGGTGACCGTGATCAAGGTGACCGTGATCAAGGTGGCCGTGATCAAGGTGGCCGTGATCACGGTGACCGTGATCAAGGTGACCGTGATCAAGGTGACCGCGATCAAGCTGGCTGTGATCAAAGTGGCTGTGATCAAGGTGGCTGTGATCACTGTGACTGTGATCAAGGTGACTGTGATCAAGGTGGCTGCGATCACGGTGACTGTGATCAAGGTGGCTGTGATCAAGGTGACTGTGATCAAGGTGACTGTGATCACGGTGACTGTGATCAAGGTGACTGTGATCAAGGTGACTGTGATCAATGTGGCCGTGATCAAGGTGACTGTGGTCAAGGTGGCTGTGATCACGGTGACCGTGATCAATGTGACCGTGATCAAGGTGGCTGTGATCAACGTGACTGTGATTAAATTGGCTGTGATCAAGGTGACTGTGATCACGGTGACTGTGATCAAGGTGACTGTGATCAAAGTCACCGTGATAAAGGTGACTGTGATCAAGGTGACTTTGATCAAGGTGACCGTGATCACAGTGGCTCTGATCAAGATGACTGTGATCAAAGTCACCGTGATCAAGGTGACTGTGATCACAGTGGCCGTGATCAAGTTTGCCGTGATCAATGGTGCCATGATCATGGTGGCCGTGATCAAGGTGGCTGTGATCAAGGTGACTGTGATCACGGTGGCTGTGATCAAGGTGGCTGTGATCAAGGTGACTGTGATCAAAGTGGCTGTGATCACATTGGCTGTGATCAAGGTGACTGTGATCAAGTTGGCTGTGATCAAAGTCACCGTGATCAAGGTGACTGTGATCACGATGGCCGTGATCAAGTTTGCCGTGATCAATGGTGCCATGATCATGGTGGCCGTGATCACGGTGACCGTGATCAAGGTGGCTGTGATCAAGGTGACTGTGATCACAGTGGCTGTGATCAAGGTGACTGTGATCAAGTTGGCTGTGATCAAAGTCAAGGTGATCACAGTCACCTTGATCAATGTGGCTGTGATCACGGTGGCTGTGATCAAGGTGGCCGAGGGGCTACGGGGGGGTGGGGGGCGGTTCCTGATCCCTGTGCGAGGTGGAGCAGGGTGGGGGGAGCGAGGAGATTTCTCCCTGCCCATTTCTCATCTTTTTATTTGTGTCACCGTTCACTTCTCGCTCAAACATCCGCCGCTATAATCTTCTCGATTCTGTCGGTAAAGTCACCACCAAGCAGAAGGGAAATGATGAAATAAAGCATAATGTAATACGATTCTCACCTTAAAATAAAATTATCACTTCAGTGAGAATGTTATTTAATTATGTTTTATGTTTTATTTTATTGTTTCCCTTCCACGTGGTGGTGGTGACCATACCGAAAGATCCAAGAATATGAATGAATCCATGCAGTGACGAAAGCTTTGAATAGAAAAAATAAATCAGCCGATATCATGATTTATCACTGATATCCCATGATTTATCACTGATATCCCAAGATTTCTTACTGATATCCCGTGATTTCTCACTGAACCTTCCATCGATTTAATGATTTATCACTGTTATCCCATGATTTATCACTGATATGCCGTTATTTTTCACTGATATCCCATTATTTATCAGTGATATCGCAAGAATTCTTACTGATATTCCATGATTTCTCACTGAACCTTCCATCGATTTAATGATTTATCGCTGATATCCCAAGATTTATCACTGATATCTCATGATTGATCACTGATATCCCATTATTTCTCACTGATATCCCATGATTTATCACTGATATCCCAAGATTTCTTACTGATATCCCATGATTTCTCACTGAACCTTCCATCGATTTAATGATTTATCACTGATATCCCATGATTTATCACTGATATACCATGATTAATCACTGATATCCCATGATTTGCACTGATATCCCATCATTTATCACCGATATCCCATGATTTCCCCCATAGCCTCCCACCGATATCTCAATTTCTCCCCGAACCTCCCACCGATATCGCGATTTCTCACCGATTTCTCCACCCCCCTCCCCTCCACACACCTTCGGTGGGCAGGCTTCCGGAGTTGCGCACGGTGATCATGATGGGCGAGGCGTTGCCGGGGACTCTGTCTCTCCGCGAGGTGGAGGAAGCCGGCGACTTCCCGGCTCTGGAGGAGCGCAGGAAAAGGCTTCACGACTCCCTGGACGTGGACGAGCCCGTGAACATTCAGTACACGTCGGTACTGGCAGCCTCTATACGTATACAGTGTGCGTACAGTGTGCGTACAGTACGTACAGTGCGTGCTGTACGTAGAGTTCACGCACAGCCTGTACGTTGTATGTAACACAGGTTCAACATAGGTACTGGCAAGTCGATATATATACACCACACACAGTGTCTATATACAGTGCATACAGTGCTTATACAGTGTGTACAGTACGCGTGCAGTGTGTATGTGCAGTACACCTGCCGTGTGTACAGTATGTGCAGTGCCCTTCTGTGTATACAGTGCACGTACAGTGTGTACAGTATATATAGTCCATGTACAGTCTACAGAGGAGTGGACCTGTAGTATCACCCCCCCTCCACCTGTGACTCCTCCCCCTTCCCCCCTCCACCTCTGACTCCTCCCCCCTCCCCTTCCCCCCTCGCCTTCCACCCTTCTCCACTTCCCCCTCTCCCCCACCCCCTCCCCCCTCCACCTGTGACTCCTCCCCCTTTCCCCCATCCCCTCCACCTGTGGCTCCTCCCCCTTCCCCGCTCCACCTGTGACTCCTCCCCCTTTCCCCCATCCCCCTTCTTCCCTCCCCTTCCCCACCACCCCCTCCACCTGTGACTCCTCCCCCTTCTCCGCTCCCCCTCCACCTGTGACTCCTCCCCCTTCTTCCCTCCCCTTCTCCACCACCCCCTCCACCTGTGACTCCTCCCCCTTCTCCCCTCCCCCTCCACCCTTCTCCCCACCCCCTCCCCCACCCCCTCCACCTGTGACTCCTCCCCCTTCTCCCCTCCCCTCCACCCTTCTCCCCTCCCCTTCCACCCCCTCCACCTGTGACTCCTCCCCCTTCTCACCTCCCCCTCCACCTGTGACTCCTCCCCCTTCCCCCCTCCACCCTTCTCCCCTCCCCCTCCACCCCCTCCACCTGTGACTCCTCCCCCCTCCACCTGTGACTCCTCCCCCTTCCCCCCTCCACCCCCTTCCCCAGGGCACGACCGGTCGCCCCAAGGGAGCGACTTTGTCTCACCACGGGGTGGTGAACAACGCCCTGCTGGTGGGGGCACGCATGGGGTTCCAGTGGAGGGTGAGCACCACCCACCCCCCCCCACTAATACCACCCACTACTACACCCACCCACTACACACCCACCCACTAACACACACCCACTACTACACCCACCCACTACACACCCACTACACACCCACCCACTAACACACACCCACTACTACACCCACCCACTACACACCCACTACACACCCACCCACTACTACACCCACCCACTACACACCCACCCACTAACACACACACACTACACACCCACCCACTACTACACCCACTAACACACACCCACTACACACCCACCCACTACTACACCCAGCCACTAACACCCACTAACACCCACCCACTAACACACACCCACTAACACACACCCACTACACACCCAGCCACTACTACACCCACCCACTACACACCCACCCACTACACACCCACCCACTTCTACACCCAGCCACTAACACCCACTAATACCCACCCACTACTACACCCACCCACTAACACACACACACCCACTACACACCCACCCACTACTACACCCAGCCACTAACACCCACCCACTAACACACACCCACTACTACACCCAGCCACTACTACACCCAGCCACTAACACCCACTAATACCCACCCACTACTACACCCACCCACTACACACCCACCCACTACACACCCACCCACTTCTACACCCAGCCACTAACACCCACTAATACCCACCCACTACTACACCCACCCACTAACACACACACCCCCACTACACACCCACCCACTACTACACCCAGCCACTAACACCCACCCACTAACACACACCCACTAACACACACCCACTACTACACCCAGCCACTACTACACCCAGCCACTAACACCCACTAATACCCACCCACTACTACACCCACCCACTAACACACACCCACCCACTACACACCCACCCACTACTACACCCAGCCACTAACACCCACCCACTAACACCCACCCACTACACACCCACCCACTAATACCCACCCACTAACACACACCCACTAACACACACCCACTACTACACCCACTACAGACCCACCCACTACTACACCCACCCACTAATACCACCCACCCACTAACACCCAGCCACTAACACCCTGCCACTACTACACCCAGCCACTAACACCCACTAACACCCAGCCACTAACACCCAGCCACTAACACCCTCCCACTAACACACAGCCACTACTACACCCACCCACTACACACCCACCCACTAATACCGACCCACTAACACCCACCCACTACTACACCCACTACACACCCACCCACTAATACCGACCCACTAACACCCAGCCACTAACACCCACCCACTATCCCCCCACTACTGCACCCACCCACTACACATCCACTAACACACACCTACTACACACCCACCCACTAACACCCAGCCACTAACACCCATCCACTAACACCCCACTACTACACCTACCCACTAACACCCACCCACTACACACCCAACCACTAACACCCAGCCACTAACACCCAGCCACTACACACCCACCCACTACACACCCATCCACTAACACACACCCACTACACACCCACCCACTACTACACCCAACCACTACACACCCACCCACTAACACACACCCACTACACACCCACCCACTACTACACCCAGCCACTACACACCCACCCACTAACACACACCCACTACACACCCACCCACTACTACACCCAGCCACTAACACCCACCCACTAACACCCACCCACTAACACACACCCACTAACACACACCCACTACACACCCACCCACTACTACACCCAACCACTAACACCCAGCCACTAACACACCACTACTACACCTACCCACTAACACCCACTACTACACCCACCCACTACACACCCACCCACTAACACCCACCCACGACTACAACCAGCCACTAACACACACCCACTACACACCCACCCACTACTACACCCACCCACTACACACCCACCCACTAATACCACCCACTACTACACCCATCCACTAACACACACCCACTACACACACATCCACTAATACACCTACCCACTAACACCCACTACTACACCCACCCACTACACACCCACCCACTAATATCCACCCACTAACACACACCCACTAACACACACCCACTAACACACACCCACTACACACCCACCCACTACTACACCCAGCCACTAACACCCACCCACTAACACCCACCCACTACAAACCCAGCCACTAACACCCACCCACTAACACACACCCACTAACACCCAGCCACTACCACCCACCCACTAACACCCCACTACTACACCCACTAACACCCACCCACTACACACCGAGCCACTAACACCCATCCACTAACACCCACCCACTACTACACCCAACCACTAACACCCACCCACTAACACCCAGCCACTAACACCCACCCACTAACACCCCACTACTACACCTACCCACTAACACCCACCCAATAACACCCACCCAGTAACACCCACCCACTAACACCCACCCACTAACACACACCCACTACACACCCACCCACTACTACATCCACTAACACCCAACCACTAACTCCCACCCACTAACACCCCCCCACTACTACACCCACTAACACCCACCCACTAACACCCACCCACTAACACCCAGCCACTACACACCCAGCCACTAACACCCAACCACTAACACCCACCCACTACACACCCACCCACTAATACCCACCCACTAACACCCAGCCACTAACACCCACCCACTATCCCCCCACTACTACACCCACCCACTAACACCCACCCACTAACACCCACCCACTATCCCCCCACTACTACACCCACCCACTAAGACCCACTACTACACCAACCCACTAACACCCACCCACTATCCCCCCACTAACACCCACCCACTACACCCACCCACTAACACCCACCCACTAACACCCACCCACTACTACACCCACCCACTAACACCCACCCACTACTACACCCAGCCACTAACACCCAGCCACTAACACTCCCCACTATCCCCCCATTACTACACCCACCCACTAACACCCACCCACTACTACACCCACCCACTAACACCCACCCACTATCCCCCCACTACTACACCCACCCACTAACACCCACCCACTAACACCCACCCACTAACACCGACCCACTATCCCCCCACTACTACACCCACCCACTAACACCCACCCACTAACACCCACCCACTACACACCCACTACTACACACCCACCCACTACACACCCGCCACTAACACCCAGCCACTAACACCCCACCCACTACTACACCCACCCACTAAAACCCACCCACTACTATACCCACCCACTAACACCCAGCCACTAACACCCACCCACTATCCCCCCACTACTACACCCACCCACTATCCCCCCACTACTACACCCACCCACTAACAACCACCCACTATCCCCCCACTACTACAACCACCCACTAACACCCACCCACTAACACCCACCCACTAACACCCACCTACTAACACCCACCCACTAACACCCACCCACTAACACCCACCCACTAACACCCCACTACTACACCCACCCACTAACACCCACCCACTACTACACCCGCCCACTAACACCCACCCAATAACACCCACCCACTAACACCCACCCACTAACACCCAGCCACTAACACCTACCCACTAACACCCACCCACTAACACCCAGCCACTAACACCTACCCACTAACACCCCACTACTACACCCACCCACTAACACCCACCCACTAACACCCACCCACTAACACCTACCCACTAACACCCCACTACTACACCCACCCACTATCCCCCCACTACTACACCCACCCACTAACACCCACCCACTATCCCCCCACTACTACACCCACCCACTAACACCCACCCACTAACACCCACCCACTAACACCCCACCCACTAACACCCCACTACTACACCTACCCACTAACACCTACCCACTAACACCTACCCACTAACACCCACCTACTACACCAACCCACTAACACCCACCCACTAACACCCAGCCATTAACACCTACCCACTAACACCCCACTACTACACCCACCCACTAACACCCACCTACTAACACCCACCCATTAACACCCACCCACTAACACCCACCTACTAACACCCACCCATTAACACCTACCCACTAACACCCCACTACTACACCCACCCACTATCCCCCCACTACTACACCCACCCACTAACACCCACCCACTATCCCCCCACTACTACACCCACCCACTAACACCCACCCACTAACACCCACCCACTAACACCCACCCACTAACACCCAGCCATTAACACCTACCCACTAACACCCCACTACTACACCCACCCACTAACACCCACCTACTAACACCCACCCATTAACACCCACCCACTAACACCCACCCACTAACACCCACCCACTAACACCTACCCACTAACACCCCACTACTACACCCACCCACTATCCCCCCACTACTACACCCACCCACTAACACCCACCCACTATCCCCCCACTACTACACCCACCCACTAACACCCACCCACTAACACCCACCCACTAACACCCCACCCACTAACACCCCACTACTACACCTACCCACTAACACCTACCCACTAACACCTACCCACTAACACCCACCTACTACACCAACCCACTAACACCCACCCACTAACACCCAGCCATTAACACCTACCCACTAACACCCCACTACTACACCCACCCACTAACACCCACCTACTAACACCCACCCATTAACACCCACCCACTAACACCCACCTACTAACACCCACCCATTAACACCCACCCACTAACACCCACCCACTAACACCCACCCACTACCCCCCCACGACTACACCCACCCACTAACACCCACCCACTAACACCCACCCACTAACACCCACCCACTAACATCCACCCACAAACACCCACCCACTAAAACCCACCTACTACACCCACCCACTAACACCCACCCCGTAACACCCACCCACTAACACCCACCTACTACACCCACCCACTAACACCCAGCCACTAACACCCACCCACTACTACACCTACCCACTAACACCCACCCACTAACACCCACCCACTATCCCCCCCACTACTACACCCACCCACTAACACCCACCCACTAACACCCACCTACTAACACCCACCCACTAACACCCACCCACTAACACCCACTCAGCACATAGACTCAACACTGTCACCCATAGACTCAACACTGCCACCCATAGACTCAACACTGCCACCCATAGACTCAGCACTGTCACCCATAGACTCAACACTGCCACCCATAGACTCAGCACTGTCACCCATAGACTCAGCGCTGCCACCCATAGACTCAGCACTGTCACCCATAGACTCAGCACTGTCACCCATAGACTCAGCACTGCCACCCATAGACTCATCACTGTCACCCATAGACTCAGCATTGCCACCCATAGACTCAGCACTGTCATAGACTCAGCACTGCCACCCATAGACTCAGCACTGCCACCCATAGACTCAGCTCTGCCACCCATAGACTCAGCACTGTCACCCATAGACTCAGCACTGCCACCCATAGACTCAACACTGCCACCCATAGACTCAACACTGCCACCAATAGACTCAGTACTGTCACCCATAGACTCAGCACTGTCACCCATAGACTCAGCACTGCCACCCATAGACTCAGCACTGCCACCCATAGACTCAGCACTGCCACCCATAGACTCAGCACTGTCACCCATAGACTCAACACTGTCACCCATAGACTCAGCACTGCCACCCATAGACTCAGCACTGTCACCCATAGACTCAACACTGTCACCCATAGACTCAGCACTGCCACCCATAGACTCAGCACTGTCACCCATAGACTCAGCACTGTCATAGACTCAGCACTGCCACCCATAGACTCAGCACTGTCACCCGTAGACTCAGCACTGTCACCCATAGACTCAGCACTGTCATAGACTCAGCACTGTCATAGACTCAGCACTGTCACCCACAGACTCAGCACTGTCACCCATAGACCCAGCACTGTCACCCATAGACTCAGCACCGCCACCCATAGACTCAGCACTGCCATAGACTCAGCACTGCCATAGACTCAGCACTGCCATAGACTCAGCACTGTCACCCATAGACTCAGCACTGCCACCCATAGACTCAGCACTGTCACCCAGAGACTCAGCACTGTCACCCATTGACTCAGCACTGCCACCCATAGACTCAGCACTGTCACCCATAGACTCAGCACTGTCACCCATAGACTCAGCACTGCCACCCATAGACTCAGCACTGTCACCCATAGACTCAGCACTGTCACCCATAGACTCAACACTGCTACCCATAGACTCAGCACTGTCACCCATAGACTCAGCACTGTCACCCATAGACTCAGCACTGTCACCCATAGACTCAGCACTGTCACCCATAGACTCAGCACTGTCACCCATAGACTCAGCACTGTCATAGACTCAGCACCGTCACCCATAGACTCAGCACTGTCATAGACTCAGCACTGTCACCCATAGACTCAACACTGTCACCCATAGCCTCAGCACTATCACCCATAGACTCAACACTGTCACCCATAGACTCAGCACTGCTACCCATAGACTCAACACTGTCACCCATAGACTCAGCACTGTCACCCATAGACTCGCCACTACCACCCATAGACTCAGCACTGTCATAGACTCACCACTGTCACCCATAGACTCAGCACTTCATAGACTCAGCACTGTCACCCATAGACTCAGCACTGTCACCCGTAGACTCAGCACTGTCACCCATAGACTCAGCACTGTCATAGACTCAGCACTGTCACCCATAGATTCAGCACTGTCACCCATAGACTCAGCACTGTCATAGACTCAGCACTGTCACCCATAGACTCAGCACTGTCATAGACTCAGCACTGTCACCCATAGACTCAGCACTGTCACCCATAGACTCGCCACTACCACCCATAGACTCAGCACTGTCATAGACTCAGCACTGTCACCCATAGACTCAGCACTTCATAGACTCAGCACTGTCACCCATAGACTCAGCACTGTCACCCATAGACTCAGCACTGCCACCCATAGACTCAGCACTGTCACCCATAGACTCAGCACTGCCACCCATAGACTCAGCACTGTCACCCATAGACTCAGCACTGTCACCCATAGACTCAGCACTGTCACCCATAGACTCAGCACTGCCACCCATAGACTCAGCACTGTCATAGACTCAGCACTGCCACCCATAGACTCAGCACTGTCACCCATAGACTCAGCACTGTCACCCATTGACTCAGCACTGCCACCCATAGACTCAGCACTGTCACCCATAGACTCAGCACTGTCACCCATAGACTCAGCACTGTCATAGACTCAGCACTGCCACCCATAGACTCATCACTGTCACCCATAGACTCAGCACTGTCACCCATAGACTCAGCACTGTCACCCATAGACTCAGCACTGCCACCCATAGACTCAGCACTGTCACCCATAGACTCAACACTGCCACCCATAGACTCAGCACTGTCACCCATAGACTCAGCACTGTCATAGACTCAGCACTGTCATAGACTCAGCACTGTCACCCACAGACTCAGCACTGTCACCCATAGACTCAGCACTGTCACCCATAGACCCAGCACTGTCACCCATAGACTCAGCACCGCCACCCATAGACTCAGCACTGCCATAGACTCAGCACTGCCATAGACTCAGCACTGCCATAGACTCAGCACTGTCACCCATAGACTCAGCACTGCCACCCATAGACTCAGCACTGTCACCCATAGACTCAGTACTGTCATAGACTCAGCACCGTCACCCATAGACTCAGCACTGTCACCCAGAGACTCAGCACTGTCACCCATTGACTCAGCACTGCCACCCATAGACTCAGCACTGTCACCCATAGACTCAGCACTGTCACCCATAGACTCAGCACTGCCACCCATAGACTCAGCACTGTCACCCATAGACTCAGCACTGTCACCCATAGACTCAGCACTGTCACCCATAGACTCAACACTGCTACCCATAGACTCAGCACTGTCACCCATAGACTCAGCACTGTCACCCATAGACTCAGCACTGTCACCCATAGACTCAGCACTGTCACCCATAGACTCAGCACTGTCACCCATAGACTCAGCACTGTCATAGACTCAGCACCGTCACCCATAGACTCAGCACTGTCATAGACTCAGCACTGTCACCCATAGACTCAACACTGTCACCCATAGACTCAGCACTGTCACCCATAGACTCAACACTGTCACCCATAGACTCAGCACTGCTACCCATAGACTCAGCACTGTCACCCATAGACTCAGCACTGTCACCCATAGACTCACCACTGTCACCCATAGACTCAGCACTGTCACCCATAGACTCAGCACTGCCACCCATAGACTCAGCACTGTCACCCATAGACTCAGTACTGTCACCCATAGACTCAGCACTGCCACCCATAGACTCAGCACCGTCACCCATAGACTCAGCACCGTCACTCATAGACTCAGCACTGTCATAAACTCAGCACTGCAACCCATAGATTCAACACCATCACCCATAGACTCAACACTGTCACCCATAGACTCAGCACTGTCACCCATAGACTCAGCACTTCATAGACTCAGCACCGTCACCCATAGACTCAGCACTGCTACCCATAGACTCAGCACTATCACCCATAGACTCAGCACTGCCACCCATAGACTCAGCACTGTCACCCATAGACTCAGCACTGTCACCCATAGACTCAGCACTTCATAGACTCAGCACCGTCACCCATAGACTCAGCACTGTCACCCATAGACTCGCCACTACCACCCATAGACTCAGCACTGTCATAGACTCAGCACTGTCACCCATAGACTCAGCACTTCATAGACTCAGCACTGTCACCCATAGACTCAGCACTGTCACCCGTAGACTCAGCACTGTCACCCATAGACTCAGCACTGTCATAGACTCAGCACTGTCACCCATAGATTCAGCACTGTCACCCATAGACTCAGCACTGTCATAGACTCAGCACTGTCACCCATAGACTCAGCACTGTCATAGACTCAGCACTGTCACCCATAGACTCAGCACTGTCACCCATAGACTCGCCACTACCACCCTTAGACTCAGCACTGTCATAGACTCAGCACTGTCACCCATAGACTCAGCACTTCATAGACTCAGCACTGTCACCCATAGACTCAGCACTGTCACCCATAGACTCAGCACTGCCACCCATAGACTCAGCACTGTCACCCATAGACTCAGCACTGCCACCCATAGACTCAGCACTGCCACCCATAGACTCAGCACTGAGACCCGTAGACTCAGCACTGTCACCCATAGACTCAGCACTGTCACCCATAGACTCAGCACTGTCACCCATAGACTCAGCACTATCACCCATAGACTCAGCACTGTCACCCATAAACTCAGCACTGAGACCCGTAGACTCAGCACTGTCACCCATAGACTCAGCACTGTCACCCATAGACTCAGCACTGTCACCCATAGACTCAGCACTGCCACCCATAGACTCAACACTGTCACCCATAGACTCAGCACTGCCACCCATAGACTCAGCACTGTCACTCATAGACTCAGCACTGTCAACCATAGACTCAGCACTGTCACGCATAGACTCAGCACTGTCACCCATAGACTCAGCACTGTCACCCATATACTCAGCACTGTCACCCGTAGACTCAGCACTGTCACCCATAGACTCAGCACTGTCACCCATAGACTCAGCACTGTCACCCGTAGGCTCAGCACTGTCACCCATAGACTCAGCACTGTCACCCATAGACTCAGCACTATCACCCATAGACTCAGCACTGTCACCCATAAACTCAGCACTGAGACCCGTAGACTCAGCACTGTCACCCATAGACTCAGCACTGTCATAGACTCAGCACTGTCATAGACTCAGCACTGTCACCCATAGACTCAGCACTGAGACCCGTAGACTCAGCACTGTCACCCATAGACTCAGCACTGTCACCCATAGACTCAGCACTGTCACCCAAAGACTCAGCACTGTCATAGACTCAGCACTGCCACCCATAGACTCAGCACTGTCACCCATAGACTCAGCACTGTCACCCATAGACTCAGCACTGCCATAGAGTCAGCACTGCCACCCATAGACTCAGCACTGCCACCCATAGACTCAGCACTGTCACCCATAGACTCAGCACTGTCACCCATAGACTCAGCGCTGTCACCCATAGACTCAGCACTGCCACCCATAGACTCAGCACTGTCACCCATAGACTCAGCACTACTACCCATAGACTCAGCACTGCCACCCATAGACTCAGCACTGTCATAGACTCAGCACTGTCACCCCTAGACTCAGCACTGAGACCCGTAGACTCAGCACTGTCACCCATAGACTCAGCACTGTCACCCATAGACTCAGCACTGCCACCCATAGACTCAGCACTGTCACCCATAGACTCAGCACTGTCACCCATAGACTCAGCACTGTCACCCATAGACTCAGCACCGTCACCCATAGACTCAGCACTGTCACCCATAGACTCAGCACTGTCACCCAAAGACTCAGCACTGTCACCCATAGACTCAGCACTGTCACCCATAGACTCAACATTGTCACCCATAGACTCAGCACTGTCACCCATAGACTCAGCACTGTCACCCAAAGACTCAGCACTGTCACCCATAGACTCAGCACTGTCACCCATAGACTCAGCACTGTCACCCATAGACTCAGCACTGTCACCCATAGACTCAGCACTGTCACCCATAGACTCAGCACTGTCATAGACTCAGCACTGCCACCCATAGACTCAGCACTGTCACCCAAAGACTCAGCACTGTCACCCATAGACTCAGCACTGTCACCCAAAGACTCAGCACTGTCACCCATAGACTCAGCACTGTCACCCATAGACTCAACATTGTCACCCATAGACTCAGCACTGTCACTCATAGACTCAGCACTGTCACCCAAAGACTCAGCACTGTCACCCATAGACTCAGCACTGTCACCCATAGACTCAGCACTGTCATAGACTCAGCACTGCCACCCATAGACTCAGCACTGTCACCCATAGACTCAGCACTGCCACCCATAGACTCAGCACTGTCACCCATAGACTCAGCACTGCCACCCATAGACTCAGCACTGTCACCCATAGACTCAGCACTGCCACCCGTAGACTCAGCACTGTCACCCGTAGACTCAGCACTGCCACCCATAGACTCAGCACTGTCACCCATAGACTCAGCACTGTCACCCATAGACTCAGCACTGTCACCCATAGACTCAGCACTGTCACTCATAGACTCAGCACTGTCACCCATAGACTCAGCACTGTCACCCATAGACTCAGCACCGTCACCCATGGACTCAACACTGTCACCCATAGACTCAGCACTGCCACTAATAGACTCAGCACTGTCACCCATAGACTCAGCAATGCCACCCATAGACTCAGCACTGTCACCCAGAGACTCAGCAATGCCACCCATAGACTCAGCACTGCCATAGAATCAGCACTGCCACCCATAGACTCAGCTCTGCCACCCATAGACTCAGCACCATCACCCATAGACTCAGCACTGATTGTTGTTGTGGTTGTTGTTGTTGTCGGTGGTGGTGGTGGTATCAGGATCTCCGCATCGCTCTCCCCGTACCCCTCTACCATTGCTTCGGCTGTGTGGGTGGCATCATGGTGGCTGTGGCCTACGCAGGCTGCCTGGTTCTGCCCTCTGTTGGATACGACTCCCGTGCCACCCTCAAGGCCGTGGGCACGGAGAGGTGCTCACCACACTCACCACACTCACCACTCGCCACTCACCGCACCACTCACCGCACCACTCACCACACCCTCTGCGATTCTGCGACTGCCCGTCCGTCTGCTACAGCAGAGGTGTGGGGAATTTCAACAAGACCTACGTCTCTGCTTTATTGACCTGGTCAAGGCCTATGATACCATCAGTAGGCCTTGGCTCTGGGTTGTTCTTCGTGCTTTTGGAGTACCTGACCCTCTGCTCACGATCATTAAGGACCTTCATGATGGTGAGCGGGCCCGGGTAAAACTACGTGGCCGGGAGTCGGAGCCATTCCCTGTACACCTTGGGGTGCGACAGGGATGTTCATTTAGTGGCGAATGGCGGTTGTTGTTGTGTGTGTGTGTTCAGTGTGTGTGTGTTCACTGTGTGTGTACACTGTGTGTGTGTACACTGTGTGTACACTGTGTGTGTGTGTGTACACTGTGTGTCTGTGTGTGTGTGTACACTGTGTGTGTGTGTCTGTGTGTGTACACTGTGTGTGTGTACACTGTGTGTATGTGTACACTGTGTGTACACTGTGTGTGTGTGTGTACACTGTGTGTGTACACTGTGTGTACACTGTGTGTGTACACTGTGTGTGTGTACACTGTGTGTACACTGTGTGTGTACACTGTGTGTACACTGTGTACACTGTGTGTGTGTACACTGTGTGTGTGTACACTGTGTGTGTGTACACTGTGTGTGTGTGTACACTGTGTACACTGTGTGTGTGTACACTGTGTGTACACTGTGTGTGTGTGTACACTGTGTGTGTGTACACTGTGTGTACACTGTGTGTACACTGTGTGTGTGTACACTGTGTGTGTGTCTGCAGGTGTACGGTGATCTACGGCACTCCCACCATGTACGTGGACATGCTCCAGCAACCAGACTTCTCCTCCTACGATCTCACCTCACTCACCACAGGTACCGACAACATCAACAACCATAGCAACAACAGTAACCATAGCAACCATAACCATAGCAACAGCAACCATAGCAACAGCAACCATAGCAACAACAGCAACCATAGCAACCATAACCATAGCAACAATAACCATATCAACAATAACCATAGCAACAACAGCAACCGTAGCAACAATAACCATAGCAACAATAGTAACCATAGCAACAACAACCATAGCAGCAATAGTAACCATAGCAACAACAACCATAGCAACAATCACCATAGCAACAACAGCAACCGTAACAACAATAACCATAGCAACAACAGCAACCATAGCAACAATAACCATAGCAACAATAACCATAACAACAACAGCAACCATAGCAACAATAACACAGCAACAACAGCAACATAGCAACAATAACCATAGCAACAACAGCAACCATAGCAACAATAACCATAGCAACAACAGCAACCATAGCAACAATAACCACAGCAACAACAGCAACCATAGCAACAATAACCATAGCAACAACATCAACCATAGCAGCAATAACCATAGCAACAACAGCAACCATAGCAACAACAACCATAGCAACAACAGCAACCGTAGCAACAATAACCATAGCAACAACAGCAACCATAGCAACAATAACCACAGCAACAACAGCAACCATAGCAACAATAACCACAGCAACAACAGCAACCATAGCAACAATAACCATAGCAACAACAGCAACCATAGCAACAATAACCATAGCAACAACAGCAACCATAGCAACAATAACCATAGCAACAACAGCAACCATAGCAACAATAACCATAGCAACAACAGCAACCATAGCAACAACAACCACAGCAACAACAGCACCCATAGCAACAATAACCATAGCAACAACAACCATAGCAACAACAGCAACCACAGCAACAATAACCATAGCAACAACAATAACCATAGCAACAACAGCAACCGTGGCAACAATAACCATAGCAACAATAACCATAGCAACAATAACCATAGCAACAATAACCATAGCAACAATAACCATAGCAACAATAACCATAGCAACAACAACCGTAGCAACAATAACCATAGCAACAATAACCACAGCAACAACAGCAACCGTAGCAACAATAACCACAGCAACAACAGCAACCATAGCAACAATAACCATAGCAACAATAACCATAGCAACAATAACCATAGCAACAATAACCATAGCAACAATAACCATAGCAACAACAACCGTAGCAACAATAACCATAGCAACAATAACCACAGCAACAACAGCAACCGTAGCAACAATAACCACAGCAACAACAGCAACCATAGCAACAATAACCATAGCAACAATAACCATAGCAACAATAACCATAGCAACAATAACCATAGCAACAACAACCGTAGCAACAATAACCATAGCAACAATAACCACAGCAACAACAGCAACCGTAGCAACAATAACCATATCAACAATAACCATATCAACAATAACCATAGCAACAACAGCAACCATAGCAACAACAGCAACTGCAGCAACAATAACCATAGCAACAACAACAACCATAGCAACAGCAACCATAGCAACAATAACCAAGGCAACAACCATAGCAACAATAACCATAGCAACAATAACCGTAGCAACTACAACAACACCTACGTGACAGACCCTGTAGGTGCCACGGGTTGTGCTGCTGTGCCAGGCTAGGTGCATGAGGAGGTGGTCACGTGACAGACCCAGCAGGTGCCACGGGTTGACTGCTGTGCCAGGCTAGGTGCACCAGGAGGTGGTCACGTGACAGACCCTACAGGTGCCACGGGTTGACTGCTGTGCCAGGCTAGGTGCACCAGGAGGTGGTCACGTGACACACCCTACAGGTGCCACGGGTTGACTGCTGTGCCAGGCTAGGTGCACCAGGAGGAGGTCACGTGACAGACCCTACAGGTGCCACGGGTTGCGCTGCTGTGCCAGGCTAGGTGCACCAGGTCATGTGACAGACCCAGCAGGTGCCACGGGTTGACTGCTGTGCCAGGCTAGGTGCACGAGGAGCTCACGGGACAGACCCAGCAGGTGCCACGGGTTGACTGCTGTGCCAGGCTAGGTGCACCAGGAGGTGGTCACGTGACAGACCCTACAGGTGCCACGGGTTGCGCTGCTGTGCCAGGCTAGGTGCACCAGGTCACGTGACAGACCCTGCAGGTGTCATGGGTTGACTGCTGTGCCAGGCTAGGTGCACCGGGAGGTGGTCACGTGACAGACCCAGCAGGTGTCATGGGTTGACTGCTGTGCCAGGCTAGGTGCACCAGGAGGTGGTCACGTGACAGACCCAGCAGGTGGCGTGTTATTGTGATTGATCTGGTTGTTGTTGTTGTGGTTGTTGTGGTTGTTGTTGTGGTTGTTGTGGTTGTTGTTGTTGTGGTTGTTGTGGTTGTTGTTGTTGTGGTTGTTGTGGTTGTTGTTGTGGTTGTTGTGGTTGTTGTTGTTGTTGTGGTTGTTGTGGTTGTTGTGGTTGTTGTTGTGGTTGTTGTTGTTGTGGTTGTTGTGGTGGTTGTGGTTGTTGTGGTTGTTGTTGTTGTTGTTGTTGTTGTTGTGGTTGTTGTGGTTGTTGTGGTTGTTGTTGTGGTTGTTGTTGTTGTTGTTGTGGTTGTTGTGGTTGTTGTTGTGGTTGTTGTGGTTGTTGTTGTTGTTGTGGTTGTTGTGGTTGTTGTGGTTGTTGTTGTGGTTGTTGTTGTGGTTGTTGTGGTTGTTGTGGTTGTTGTTGTGGTTGTTGTTGTTGTTGTTGTGGTTGTGGTTGTTGTTGTTGTGGTTGTTGTGGTTGTTGTTGTGGTTGTTTTTGTTGTGGTTGTTGTGGTTGTTGTGGTTGTTGTTGTGGTTGTTGTTGTTGTTGTGGTTGTTGTGGTTGTTGTTGTTGTGGTTGTTGTTGTTGTTGTGGTTGTTGTGGTTGTTGTTGTTGTTGTGGTTGTTGTGGTTGTTGTGGTTGTGGTTGTTGTGGTTGTTGTGGTTGTTGTTGTGGTTGTTGTGGTTGTTGTTGTGGTTGTTGTTGTGGTTGTTGTTGTTGTGGTTGTTGTTGTTGTTGTTGTTGTTGTTGTTGTGGTTATTGTTGTTGTTGTTGTGGTTGTTGTTGTTGTGGTTGTTGTTGTGGTTGTTGTTGTGGTTGTTGTTGTGGTTGTTGTTGTTGTGGTTGTTGTGGTTGTTGTGGTTGTTGTTGTTGTTGTGGTTGTTGTGGTTGTTGTGGTTGTTGTTGTGGTTGTTGTGGTTGTTGTTGTGGTTGTTGTTGTTGTGGTTGTGGTTGTGGTTGTTGTGGTTATTGTTGTTGTTGTGGTTGTTGTTGTGGTTGTTGTTGTGGTTGTTGTTGTGGTTGTTGTTGTTGTGGTTGTTGTGGTTGTTGTTGTTGTGGTTGTTGTTGTGGTTGTTGTGGTTGTTGTTGTTGTGGTTGTTGTTGTGGTTGTTGTTGTTGTGGTTGTTGTTGTTGTGGTTGTTGTGGTTGTTGTGGTTGTTGTTGTTGTGGTTGTTGTGGTTGTTGTTGTTGTTGTGGTTGTTGTGGTTGTTGTTGTGGTTGTTGTTGTTGTGGTTGTTGTTGTTGTGGTTATTGTTGTTGTGGTTGTGGTTGTTGTTGTGCTTATTGTTGTTGTGCTTATTGTTGTTGTGGTTGTTGTTGTTGTGGTTGTTGTTGTGGTTGTTGTTGTTGTGGTTGTTGTTGTGGTTGTTGTTGTTGTGGTTGTTGTGGTTGTTGTTGTGGTTGTTGTGGTTGTTGTTGTTGTGGTTGTTGTTGTGGTTGTTGTTGTTGTGGTTGTTGTTGTTGTGGTTGTTGTTGTTGTTGTGGTTGTTGTTGTGGTTATTGTTGTTGTTGTGGTTGTTGTTGTGGTTTTTGTTGTTGTTGTGGTTGTTGTTGTGGTTGTTGTTGTGGTTGTTGTGGTTGTTGTGGTGGTTGTTGTTGTTGTGGTTGTTGTTGTTGTGGTTGTTGTTGTTGTGGTTGTTGTTGTGGTTGTTGTTGTTGTGGTTGTTGTTGTGGTTGTTGTTGTTGTGGTTGTTGTTGTTGTGGTTGTTGTTGTTGTTGTGGTTGTGGTTGTTGTGGTTGTTGTTGTTGTGGTTGTTGTGGTTGTTGTGGTTGTTGTTGTTGTGGTTGTTGTGGTTGTTGTTGTGGTTGTTGTGGTTGTTGTTGTTGTGGTTGTTGTTGTTGTGGTTGTTGTTGTTGTTGTGGTTGTTGTTGTGGTTGTGGTTGTTGTTGTTGTTGTGGTTGTTGTTGTTGTTGTGGTGGTGGTTGTTGGTGTTGTGGTTGTTGTTGTTGTGGTTGTTGTTGTTGTGGTTGTTGTGGTTGTTGTTGTTGTTGTGGTTGTTGTGGTTGTTGTTGTTGTGGTTGTTGTTGTGGTTGTTGTTGTTGTGGTTGTTGTTGTGGTTGTTGTGGTTGTTGTTGTTGTGGTAGTTGTTGTGGTTGTTGTTGTTGTGGTTGTTGTGGTTGTTGTTGTTGTTGTGGTTGTTGTGGTTGTTGTGGTTGTTGTTGTTGTGGTTGTTGTGGTTGTTGTTGTGGTTGTTGTTGTTGTGGTTGTTGTTGTTGTGGTTGTTGTGGTTGTTGTTGTGGTTGTTGTGGTTGTTGTTGTTGTGGTTGTTGTTGTGGTTGTTGTGGTTGTGGTTGTGATTTTTGTTGTTGTGGTTGTTGTTGTGGTTGTTGTTGTTGTGGTTGTTGTTGTGGTTGTTGTTGTGATTGATCTGGTTGTTGTGGTTGTTGTTGTTGTGGTGGTTGTTGTGATGGTTGTGGCTGTGGTCGTTGTAGTTGTTGTGGGTGTTGTTGTTGTTGTGGTTGTTGTGGATGTTGTTGTTGTTGTGATTGTTGTGGTGGTTGTTGTTGTGATTGTTGTGGTGGTTGTTGTTGTGATTGTTGTTGTTGTGGTTGTTGTGGGTGTTGTTGTGATTGTTGTGGTGGTTGTTGTTGTGATTGTTGTGGTGTTTGTTGTTGTTGTTGCTACAGGCTGAGTGAGTAGTGGTTGTTGTTGTGGTTGTTGTTGTGGTTGTTGTTGTGGTTGTTGTTGTGGTTGTTGTTGTTGTGGTTGTTGTGGTTGTTGTTGTGGTTGTTGTTGTGGTTGTTGTGGTTGTTGTTGTTGTGGTTTTTGTTGTTGTTGTGGTTGTTGTTGTGGTTGTTGTTGTGGTTGTTGTTGTGGTTGTTGTAGTAGTTGTTGTTGTGGTTGTTGTTGTGGTTGTTGTTGTTGTTGTGGTTGTTGTTGTGGTTGTTGTTGTGGTTGTTGTGGTTGTTGTTGTGGTTGTTGTTGTGGTTGTTGTGGTTGTTGTTGTTGTGGTTGTTGTTGTGGTTTTTGTTGTTGTTGTTGTTGTGGTTGTTGTTGTGGTTGTTGTTGTGGTTGTTGTTGTTGTGGTTGTTGTTGTGGTTGTTGTTGTGGTTGTTGTTGTGGTTGTTGTTGTTGTGGTTGTTGTGGTTGTTGTTGTGGTTGTTGTTGTGGTTTTTGTTGTTGTTGTGGTTGTTGTTGTGGTTGTTGTTGTTGTTGATGTTGTTGTTGTGGTTGTTGTGGTTGTTGTGGTTGTTGTTGTTGTGGTTGTTGTGGTTGTTGTTGTGGTTGTTGTTGTGGTTGTTGTTGTTGTTGTGGTTGTTGTTGTTGTGATTGATCTGGTTGTTGTGGTTGTTGTTGTTGTGGTGGTTGTTGTGATGGTTGTGGCTGTGGTCGTTGTAGTTGTTGTGGGTGTTGTTGTTGTTGTGGTTGTTGTGGGTGTTGTTGTTGTTGTCATTGTTGTGGTGGTTGTTGTTGTGATTGTTGTGGTGGTTGTTGTTGTGATTGTTGTTGTTGTGGTTGTTGTGGGTGTTGTTGTGATTGTTGTGGTGTTTGTTGTTGTTGTTGATGTTGCTACAGGCTGAGTGAGTAGTGGTTGTTGTTGTGGTTGTTGTTGTTGTGGTTGTTGTTGTGGTTGTTGTTGTGGTTGTTGTTGTTGTGGTTGTTGTTGTGGTTGTTGTGGTTGTTGTTGTGGTTGTTGTTGTGGTTGTTGTTGTTGTTATGGTTGTTGTTGTGGTTGTTGTTGTGGTTGTTGTGGTTGTTGTTGTGGTTGTTGTGGTTGTTGTTGTTGTTGTTGTTGTTGTGGTTGTTGTGGTTGTTGTTGTGGTTGTTGTTGTTGTTGATGTTGTTGTTGTGGTTGTTGTGGTTGTTGTTGTTATTGTGATTGATCTGGTTGTTGTTGTTGTGGTTGTTGTTGTTGTGGTTGTTCTTGTGGTTGTTGTTGTTGTGGTTGTTGTGGTTGTTGTGGTTGTTGTTGTTGTTGTGGTTGTTGTTGTTGTGATTGATCTGGTTGTTGTGGTTGTTGTTGTGGTGGTTGTTGTGATGGTTGTGGCTGTGGTCTTTGTAGTTGTTGTGGGTGTTGTTGTTGTGGTTGTTGTGGGTGTTGTTGTTGTGATTGTTGTGGTGGTTGTTGTTGTGATTGTTGTGGTGGTTGTTGTTGTGATTGTTGTTGTTGTGGTTGTTGTGGGTGTTGTTGTGATTGTTGTGGTGGTTGTTTTTGTGATTGTTGTGGTGTTTGTTGTTGTTGTTGCTGCTACAGGCTGAGTGAGTAGTGGTTGTTGTTGTGGTTGTTGTTGTGGTTGTTGTTGTGGTTGTTGTTGTGGTTGTTGTTGTGGTTGTTGTTGTGGTTGTTGTTGTGGTTGTTGTGGTTGTTGTTGTGGTTGTTGTTGTGGTTGTTGTTGTTGTGGTTGTTGTTGTGGTTTTTGTTGTTGTGGTTGTTGTGGTTGTTGTTGTTGTGGTTGTTGTTGTTGTAGATGTTGTTGTTGTGGTTGTTGTGGTTGTTGTGGTTGTTGTTGTTATTGTGATTGATCTGGTTGTTGTTGTTATGGTTGTTGTTGTTGTGGTTGTTGTTGTGGTTGTTGTGGTTGTTGTTGTTGTGGTTGTTGTGGTTGTTGTTGTTGTGGTTGTTGTTGTGGTTGTGGTTGTTGTTGTGGTTGTTGTTGTTGTTGTGATTGATCTGGTTGTTGTGGTTGTTGTTGTGGTGGTTGTTGTGATGGTTGTGGCTGTGGTCGTTGTAGTTGTTGTGGGTGTTGTTGTTGTTGTGGTTGTTGTGGGTGTTGTTGTTGTGATTGTTGTGGTGGTTGTTGTTGTGATTGTTGTGGTGGTTGTTGTTGTGATTGTTGTTGTTGTGGTTGTTGTGGGTGTTGTTGTGATTGTTGTGGTGGTTGTTGTTGTGATTGTTGTGGTGTTTGTTGTTGTTGTTGCTACAGGCTGAGTGAGTAGTGGTTGTTGTTGTGGTTGTTGTTGTGGTTGTTGTTGTGGCTGTTGTTGTGGTTGTTGTTGTTGTGGTTGTTGTTGTGGTTGTTGTTGTGGTTGTTGTGGTTGTTGTTGTGGTTGTTGTTGTTGTGGTTGTTGTTGTGGTTTTTGTTGTTGTTGTGGTTGTTGTGGTTGTTGTTGTTGTGGTTGTTGTTGATGTTGTTGATGTGGTTGTTGTGGTTGTTGTGGTTGTTGTTGTTATTGTGATTGTTCTGGTTGTTGTTGTTGTGGTTGTTGTTGTTGTGGTGGTTGTTGTGATGGTTGTGGCTGTGGTCGTTGTTGTGGGTGTTGTTGTTGTTGTGATTGTTGTGGTGGTTGTTGTTGTGATTGTTGTTGTTGTTGTGGTTGTTGTGGGTGTTGTTGTGATTGTTGTGGTATTTGTTGTTGTTGTGATTGGTGTGGCTGTGGTCGTTGTTGTGGTGGTTATTGTTGTTATGATTGTTGTTGTTGTGGTTGTTGTTGTTGTGGTTATTGTTGTTTTGGTGGTAGTTGTTGTGATTGGTGTGGCTGTGGTCGTTGTTGTGGTGGTTGTTGTTGTGGTTGTTGTTGTGGTTGTTGTGATTGTTGTTGTGGTTGTTGTTGTGATTGTTGTTGTGGTTGTTGTTGTTGTGGGTGTTGTTGTTGTGGGTGTTGTTGTTGTGGTTGTTGTTGTGGTGGTCATTGTTGTTGTTGTGATTGGTGTGGCTGTGGTCGTTGTTGTGGTGGTTGTTGTTGTTGTGATTGTTGTTGTTGTGGTTGTTATTGTGGGTGTTGTTGTGGTGGTTGTTGTTGTGGGTGTTGTTGTGGTTGTTGTTGTGGTGGTTGTTGTTGTGGTGGTTGTTGTGATTGTTGTGGTGGTTGTTGTTGTTGTGGTTGTTGTGGTCGTTGTTGTGGTGGTTGTTGTTGTTGTGATTGTTTTTGTTGTGGTTGTTGTTGTGGGTGTTGTTGTTGTGGTGGTCATTGTTGTTGTTGTTGTGGTTGTTGTTGTTGTTGTGGGTGTTGTTGTTGTGGTGGTGGTTGTTATTGTTGTTGTGGTGGTCATTGTTGTTGTTGTTGTGGTGGTTGTTGTTGTTGTTGTGGTTGTTTTTGTTGTGCTGGTTGTTGTGATTGTTGTCGTGGTCATTGTTGTTGTTGTTGTTGTCACTCAGGCATCATGGCCGGCTCTCCGTGTCCACCAGACCTTGTCAAGAACGTCATCAACGCAATGAACTTACCGGAATTCACGGTGAGTGGGTGGGTGGGTGAGTGGGTGGGTGAGTGGGTGGGTGGGTGGGTGGGTGAGTGGGTGGGTGGGTGAGTGGGTGGGTGGGTGGGTGAGTGGGTGGGTGGGTTAGTGGGTGGGTGGGTGGGTGAGTGGGTGGGTGAGTGGGTGGGTGGGTTAGTGGATGGGTATCATGATGATGATGAGGACACTGCTACTGCTGCTGATGCTGCTGATGCTGATGATGATGCTGCTGATGATGATGACACTGCTACTGATGATGATGATGACACTGCTACTACTGATGATGATGATGATGATGACACTGCTAATGATGATGATGACACTACTACTGATGATGATGACACTGCTACTACTGCTGCTGATGATGATGCTGCTGATGATGATGCTGATGCTGCTGATGATGCTGCTGCTGATGATGATGCTGCTGATGATGATGATGACTTCCACCCTCCACAGATTGCCTACGGAGCTACAGAGAGCAGTCCGGTGACCTTCATCGGATACCCTCGGGATGACCTCCAGCACAAGACTCACACCGTGGGTTGTGTAGGCCCACACATTGAGGTGGGTGGGTGGGTGGGTGAGTGGGTGGGTGAGTGAGTGGGTGGGTGGGTGAGTGGGTGAGTGAGTGAGTGGGTGGGTGGGTGAGTGAGTGAGTGGGTGGGTGAGTGAGTGGGTGGGTGAGTGGGTGAGTGGGTGGGTGAGTGGGTGAGTGGGTGAGTGAGTGAGTGGGTGGGTGAGTGAGTGGGTGAGTGGGTGGGTGGGTGGGTGAGTGAGTGAGTGGGTGGGTGGGTGAGTGGGTGAGTGGGTGGGTGGGTGGGTGAGTGGGTGGGTGAGTGAGTGGGTGAGTGGGTGAGTGAGTGGGTGGGTGAGTGAGTGGGTGGGTGGGTGGGTGGGTGAGTGGGTGGGTGGGTGGGTGGGTGAGTGGGTGAGTGGGTGGGTGAGTGAGAGGGTGAGTGAGTGAGTGAGTGGGTGGGTGGGTGAGTGAGTGGGTGGGTGAGTGAGTGAGTGAGTAGGTGAGTGAGTGAGTGAGTGGGTGAGTGGGTGGGTGAGTGGGTGAGTGGGTGGGTGGGTGAGTGGGTGGGTGAGTGAGTGGGTGAGTGGGTGAGTGAGTGGGTGAGTGGGTGGGTGAGTGGGTGAGTGGGTGAGTGAGTGGGTGAGTGGGTGGGTGAGTGAGTGAGTGAGTGGGTGGGTGGGTAGGTGGGTGGGTGGGTGGGTGAGTGAGTGAGTGAGGGGGTGGGTGAGTGGGAGAGTGGGTGGGTGAGTGAGTGAGTGGGTGGGTGAGTGGGTGAGTGGGTGGGTGAGTGGGTGAGTGGGTGGGTGAGTGAGTGAGTGGGTGGGTGGGTAGGTGGGTGGGTGGGTGGGTGGGTGAGTGAGTGAGTGAGGGGGTGGGTGAGTGGGAGAGTGGGTGGGTGAGTGAGTGAGTGAGTGGGTGGGTGAGTGGGTGAGTGGGTGGGTGGGTGAGTGAGTGGGTGGGTGGGTGGGTGGGTGAGTGAGTGAGTGAGTGGGTGGGTTGGTGGGTGGGTGGGTGAGTGGGTGGGTTGGTGGGTGGGTGGGTGGGTGAGTGGGTGAGTGGGTGGGTGGGTGGGTGAGTGAGTGAGTGAGTGGGTGGGTGAGTGAGTGAGTGGGTGGGTGGGTGGGTGAGTGGGTGGGTGGGTGGGTGAGTGGGTGGGTGAGTGGGTGGGTGGGTGGGTGAGTGAGTGGGTGGGTGAGTGAGTGAGTGAGTGGGTGGGTGAGTGGGTGAGTGAGTGAGTGGGTGAGTGAGTGAGTGAGTGGGTGGGTGAGTGGGTGGGTGGGTGGGTGAGTGGGTGGGTGGGTGGGTGAGTGAGTGGGTGGGTGAGTGGGTGGGTGGGTGGGTGGGTGAGTGGGTGGGTGGGTGGGTAGGTGGGTGGGTGGGTGGGTGGGTGAGTGAGTGGGTGGGTGAGTGGGTGGGTGGGTGGGTGGGTGAGTGAGTGGGTGGGTGGGTGAGTGAGTGGGTGAGTGAGTGAGTGAGTGGGTGAGTGAGTGAGTGGGTGGGTGAGTGAGTGGGTGAATGAGTGGGTGAGTGAGTGAGTGGGTGGGTGGGTGAGTGAGTGAGTGAGTGGGTGAGTGAGTGGGTGGGTGGGTGAGTGAGTGGGTGAGTGGGTGGGTGAATGTGTGAGTGTGTAAGTGAGTGAGTGAGTGTGTGTGTGGGTGAGTGACTGAGTGAGTGAGTGACTGAGTGTGTGAGTGACTGACTGAGTGAGTGACTGAGTGTGTGAGTGTGTGAATGAGTGAGTGTGTGAGTGACTGACTGAGTGAGTGACTGAGTGTGTGAGTGTGTGAATGAGTGAGTGTGTGAGTGACTGACTGAGTGAG
>NC_133738.1:3684479-3696979 GCF_048934315.1 Petromyzon marinus | reverse complement strand
CATCACCATCATCACCATCACCACCACCACCACCGTCATCATCATTATTGTTGTTGTTATCATCATCACCATCATCACCATCACCACCACCACCATCATCATTATTATCATTATCATCATTATTATCATCACCATCATTATTATCATCATTATCATCATCACCACCACCATCATCACCACCATCATTATCATCATTATTATCATCATCACCATCATCATTATCACCACCACCATCACCACCACCATCATCATCATTATCATCATCACCACCACCATCATCATTATTACCATTATCATCATTATTATCATCATTATTATCATCATCACCATCATCATTATCACCACCATTATCACCACCATCACCACCACCATCATCATTATCATCATCACCACCATCATCATCATTTTCATCATTATCACCATCATCACCATCATTATCACCATCATCATCATTATCATCACCATCATCATCATTATGATCATTATCACCATCATCACCATCATCACCACCACCATCATCATCATTATTGTTATTGGTGTTGTTATCATCATCATCACCACCACCACCATCATCATTATTATTATTGTCACCACCATCACCATCATTATTATTGTTGTTGTTGTTATCATCATCATCACCACCACCATCACCATCATCATCATCATTATTATTGTTGTTGTTGTTATCATCATCATCATCACCACCACCATCATCATCATCGTCATCATTATTATTGTTGTTGTTGTTGTTATCATAATCATTATTATTATTATTGTCACCACCACCACCACCACCATCATCATCATTATTATTGTTGTTGTTGTTATCATCATCACCACCATCACCACCACCACCACCATCATCATTATTATTATTGTTGTTATTGTTATTATTATCACCACCACCATCACCACCACCATCATTATTATTATTGTTGTTGTTATTGTTATCATTATCACCACCACCACCATCACCATCATTATTATTATTATTGTTGTTATTGTTATCATTATCACCATCACCACCACCATCATTATTATTATTATTGTTGTTGTTGTTATCATCATCATCATCACCATCATCACCACCACCATCACCATCATCATTATTATTATTGTTGTTATTATCATCATCATCACCACCACCACCACCATCATCATTATTATTATCATCATCATCATCACCATCATCACCATCATCATTATTATTATTATTGTCACCACCACCACCATCACCACCATCACCACCACCATCATTATTATTATTGTTATCATCATCACCACCATCACCATCACCACCACCATCATCATTATTATTATTATTGCTGTTGTTATCATCATCATCATCATCACCACCACCACCACCATCATCATTATTATTATTGTCACCACCACCATCACCATCATTATTATTATTGTTGTTGTTGTTATCATCATCATCATCACCGCCACCACCACCATCACCATCATTATTATTGTTGTTGTTGTTATCATCATCATTATTATTATTGTCACCACCACCACCACCACCATCATCATTATTATTGTTGTTGTTGTTATCATCATCATCATCACCACCATCATCATCATTATTATTGTTGTTGTTGTTGTTATCATCATCATCATCATCACCACCACCACCACCATCATCATCATCATTATTATTATTGTTGTTATTGTTATCATTATCACCATCACCACCACCACCATCATTATTATTATTGTTGTTGTTGTTATCATCATCATCACCATCATCACCACCACCATCACCATCATTATTATTATTATTGTTGTTATTGTTATCATTATCACCATCACCACCACCACCACCATCATTATTATTATTGTTGTTGTTATCATCATCATCACCATCATCACCACCACCATCACCATCATCATTAATATTATTGTTGTTGTTGTTATCATCATCATCACCACCACTACCATCATCATCATTATTATTATTACCATCATCACCATCATCACCATCATCATCATTATTATTATTGTCACCACCACCATCACCACCATCACCATCACCACCACCATCATCATCATTATTATTATTATTGTTATCATCATCATCATCACCACCATCACCATCACCACCACCACCACCATCATCATCATTATTATTATTATTATTGTTATCATCATCATCATCATCACCACCATCATCATCATCATTATTGTTGTTGTTATCATCATCATCATCACCACCACCACCATCATTATTATTATTGTCACCACCACCACCATCACCATCATTATTATTATTATTATTGTTGTTGTTGTTATCATCATCATCATCGTCATCATTATTAGTGTTGTTGTTGTTGTTGTTATCATCATCATCACCACCACCACCATCATCATCGTCATCATTATTATTGTTGTTGTTGTTATCATCATCATTATTATTATTGTCACCACCACCACCATCATCATCATTATTATTGTTGTTGTTGTTATCATCATCATCATCACCACCACCACCACCATCATCATTATTATTATTATTGTTGTTAGCATCATCATCACCACCATCACCACCACCACCACCATCATCATCATTATTATTATTGTTGTTATTGTTATCATTATCACCACCACCATCACCACCACCACCATCATTATTATTATTGTTGTTGTTATCATCATCATCATCACCATCATCACCACCACCATCACCATCATTATTATTATTATTATTGTTGTTGTTATCATCATCATCATCATCACCACCATCATCATCATCATCACCACCACCACCATCATCATCATTATTATTAATGTTGTTGTTATCATCATCATCATCATCACCATCATCATCATCACCAACACCACCATCATCATCATTATTATTATTGTCACCACCACCACCATCATCATCATTATTATTATTGTCACCACCACCACCATCATCATTATTATTATTATTATTGTTGTTATCATCATCATCACCACCATCATCACCATCACCACCATCATCATCATTATTATTATTGTTGTTGTTGTTATCATCATCATCACCACCATCATCACCATCATCATCATCACCACCACCACCATCATCATCATTATTATTAATGTTGTTGTTATCATCATCATCACCATCATCACCATCACCACCACCACCACCACCACCGTCATCATCATTATTGTTGTTGTTATCATCATCACCATCATCACCATCACCACCACCACCATCATCATCATCATTATTATCATTATCATCATTATTATCATCACCATCATTATTATCATCATTATCATCATCACCACCACCACCATCATCACCACCATCATTATCATCATTATTATCATCATCACCATCATCATCATTATCACCACCACCATCACCACCACCACCATCATCATCATTATCATCATCACCACCACCATCATCATCATTATTACCATTATCATCATTATTATCATCATTATTATCATCATCACCATCATCATTATCACCACCATTATCACCACCATCACCACCACCATCATCATTATCATCATCACCACCATCATCATCATTATCATCATTATCACCATCATCACCATCATTATCACCATCATCATCATTATCATCACCATCATCATCATTATGATCATTATCACCATCATCACCATCATCACCATCATCATCATCACCATAATCATCATCATCAGTAGCATCATCATCATCACCACCATCACCAATCATCATCACCATAATCATCACCACCACCATCAGCACCATCATCACCACCTGCTGATGATGATGTTGATGATGCTGATGATGATGCTACTGATGATGCTGCTACTGATGATGATGATGCTGATGATGATGATGTTACTGCTGATGATGATGCTGATGATGATGCTACTGCTGATGATGATACGACTGATGATGCGACTGATGATGATGATGATAATGCTACCAGTGATGATGATGATGTTGCTGATGATGATGTTGCTGATGATGATGTTGACGATGATGATGTTGATGATGATGATGTTGATGATGATGATGTTGATGATGATGATGATGATGTTGATGATGTTGCTGATGATGATGATGTTGCTGCTGATGATGATGTTGATGATGCTGCTGATGTTGCTGATGATCATGTTGATGATGCTGATGATGATGTTGCTGATGATGATGATTTTGCTGATGATAATGATGATGCTGATGATGATGATGCTGATGATGATGCTGCAGGGATCTGGCCGTGTTGGACTCCCTGGGTTATTGTCAAATCGTCGGTCGCCTCAAGGATTTGGTGATTCGGGGCGGAGAAAACATTTACCCCGCTGAGGTGGAGAGCATTCTTCATCAGATGGAGGGCATAGCAGAGGCCCAGGTAACATCATCATCATCAGCAGCATCATCAACATCATCATCAACATCATCAACATCATCATCATCAACATCATCAACATCATCATCAACATCATCATCAACAACATCATCATCATCAGCATCATCAACATCTTCATCAACATCATCATCAAAATCATCAACATTATCATCATCATCAAAATCGTCATCAACATCATCATCATCAATATCATCATCATCAACATCATCAACATCATCATCAACATCATCATTATCATCATCATCAACATCATCATCATCATCAATATCATCAACATCATCAACATCATTATCAACATCATCATCATCAACATCATAATCATCATCATCAACATCATCATCAACATCATCATCAACATTATCATCATCAACATCATCATCATCATCAACACCATCATCACCATCATCATCAACATCGTCATCAACATTGTCATTATCATCATCATCATCAACATCATCATCATCAACATCATCATCATCATTATCAACACCATCATCATCATCAACATCATCATCATCAACACCATCATCATCACCATCATCATCAACATCGTCATGAACATCATCATCAACATCATCATCAACATCGTCATCATCATCATCAACATCATCATCATCAACATCATCATCATCATCACCATCATCAACATCATCCTCATCATCATCATAATCATCATCATCAACATCATCATCATCAACATCGTCATCAACATCGTCATCAACATCATCATCATCAACATCATCATCAGCAGCAGCATCATCAGCATCATCATCATCAACATCGTCATCAACATCATCAACATTGTCATCATCATCATCAACATCATCATCATCAACATCATCATCATCAACACCATCATCATCACCATCATCATCATCAACATCGTCATCAACATCATCATCAACATTGTCATCATCATCAACATCATCAACATCATCATCAACATCATCAACATCATCAACATCAACAACATCATCAACATCATCCTCATCAACATCAACATCATCATCATAATCATCATCATCAACATCGTCATCATCAACATCATCATCATCAACATCGTCATCAACATCGTCATCAACATCATCATCATCAACATCATCATCAGCAGCATCATCATCATCAACATCGTCATCAACATCATCATCATCAACATCATCATCAGCATCATCAACATCATCATCAACATCATCATCAACATCATCATCATTATCAGCATCATCAACATCATCAACATCATCATCATCAACATCATCATCATCAACATCATCATAATCAACATCGTCATCAACATCATCGTCATCAACATCGTCATCATAAACATCGTCATCAACATCGTCATCATCAACATCATCAACATCATCATCATCAACATCGTCATCATCAACATCATCAACATCATCACCATCATTATCATCATCATCAACATCATCATCAACATCATCAACATCATCATCAGCATCATCATCAACATCATCAACATCATCAACATCAACATCATCATCAACATCATCAACATCATCATAATCATCAACATCATCAACATCATCATCACCGTCATTATCATCATCATCAACATCATCACCAACATCATCAACATCATCATGATCAACATCAGCATCATCATCAACATCATCATCAACATCAACATCAACATCATCAACATCATCATAATCATCAACATCATCAACATCGTCATCATCATCAACATCATCATCGTCAACATCAACATCATCATCAACATCATGATCAACATCATCATCGTCAACATTAACATCATCATCATCATCAACATCATCATCAACATCATCATCGTCATCAACATCATCATCGTCAGCAACATCATCATCATCAACATCATCATCAACATCATCATCAACTTCATCATCATCGTCAACATCATCGATGGTGGTGATGACTGTGGTGATGATGACGATGATGTTGATGATGATGATGATGTAGGTGATAATGATGATGATGGTGGTGATGATGATGGTGATGATGTTGATGATGATGGTGATGTTGGTGGTGATGTTGATGGTGATGATGCAGGTGGTGGGAGTGAGTGATGCTAGGATGGGAGAGGAACTCTGTGACTGTGTGGTGGTGATGGTGATGATGATGATGTAGGTGATGGTGTAGATGATGTAGGTGATGGTGTAGATGATGATGATGTAGATGATGTAGGTGATGGTGTAGATGATGTAGGTGATGGTGTAGGTGACGGTGTAGATGATGATGATGGTGATGATGATGATGTAGATGATGTAGGTGATGATGATGGTGATGTAGGTGATGACTGTGTGGTGATGGTGACTGTGTGGTGATGTTAATGGTGATGATGATGATGATACAGGTGGTGGGAGTGAGTGATGCTAGGATGGGAGAGGAACTCTGTGACTGTGTGGTGATGATGATGATGTAGATGATGATGATGGTGATGTAGGTGATGACTGTGTGGTGATGTAGATGATGGTGATGATGATGATACAGGTGGTGGGAGTGAGTGATGGTGATGGTGGTGATGATGATGATGATGCAGGTGGTGGGAGTGAGTGATGTTAATGGTGGTGGTGATGATGCAGGTGGTTGGAGTGAGTGATGCTAATGGTGATGGTGGTGATGATGATACAGGTGGTGGGAGTGAGTGATGTTGATGGTGGTGATGATGCAGGTGGAGTGAGTGATGATGATGATGGTGATGGTGATGATGTAGATGATGATGATGGTGATGATGATGCAGGTGGTGGGAGTGAGTGATGCTAGGATGGGAGAGGAGCTGTGTGCCTGCGTTCGACTCAAGTTGGGCTCTGAGCTCACCCCGGATGACGTCCGCGCCTTCTGCCAAGACAAGGTGATTAATATTCATTAGGGGGGGTCTAGGCCACGCCCACCTCGTTAATATTCATGAGGGTTCGGAGCCACATCCACCTCGTTATCATTCATGGTGGGTGGGGCCACACACAGGGGGTGGGGGTGGGCCACACCCACTTAATTAATATTCAGGATTATGTAGGCCACACCCACATCGTTAATATTCATAACGTGGTGAAGCCACACCCAACTCGTTAATATTCATGACGTGGTGAAGCCACGCTCACCTCGTTAATATTCATGGCCTGGTGAAGCCACACCCACCTCGTTAATATTCCTGACGTGGTGAAGCCACACCCACATCGTTAATATTCATGACGTGGTGAAGCCACGCTCACCTCGTTATTATTCATGGCCTGGTGAAGCCACACCCACCTCGTTAATATTCATGACGTGGTGAAGCCACACCCACCTCGTTAATATTCATGACGTGGTGAAGCCACACCCACATCGTTAATATTCCTGACGTGGTGAAGCCACACCCACCTCGTTAATATTCATGACGTGGTGAAGCCACGCTCACCTCGTTATTATTCATGGCCTGGTGAAGCCACACCCACCTCGTTAATATTCATGACGTGGTGAAGCCACACCCACCTCGTTAATATTCATGACGTGGTGAAGCCACACCCACCTCGTTAATATTCATGACGTGGTGAAGCAACACCCACCTCGTTAATATTCATGACAGAGAGACAGCACTTGCCCCTACAGCCCTGCTAGAGGCTACCTGGGGGAGCTTTGTCTGTGTGTGTGGTGTGTGTAGTACATAGACACTGCTGCTGATACTCGCCAGCTAACAGCACTTGCCGCTACAGCCCTGCTAGAGGCTACCTGGGGGAGCTTTGTCTGTGTGTGATGTTTGCCCACCCCCAGGTGGCTCACTTCAAGGTGCCACGCTACGTGGTGGTGGTGGACTCCTTCCCACTGACCGTGACGGGGAAGGTGACGAACTCACCACTCACTCACCACTCACCACTCACTCACCCACTCACTCACCACTCACCCACCCACTCACTCACTCACTCACCACTCACTCACTCACTCACCACTCACTCACCACCCACTCACTCACTCACCCACTCACTCACCACTCACCCACTCACTCACTCACCACTCACTCACTCACTCACCACTCACTCACCACCCACTCACTCACTCACCCACCCACTCACCCACTCACCCGCTCACCCACCCACTCACTCACTCACTCACCACTCACCCACTCACTCACTCACCACCCACCCACTCACCCACTCACCCACCCACTCACCCACTCACCCACTCACCCACTCACTCACCCACTCACTCACTTACTCACTCACCCACCCACTCAATCACTCACTCACCCACTCACCACTCACCCACACACCCACTCACTCACTCACCCACTCACCCACTCAGTCACCCACTCACTCACTCACCCACTCACTCACCCACTCACTCACCCACTCACTCACTCACCACTCACTCACTCACCCACTCACTCACTCACCCACTCACTCACTCACTCACCCACTCACTCACTCACTCACCCACTCACTCACTCACTCACCCACTCACTCGCCCACTCACTCACTCACCACTCACTCACTCACCCACTCACTCACTCACCCACTCACTCACTCACTCACCTACTCACTCACCACTCACTCACTTACACACTCACTCACTCACCCACCCACTCACTCACCCACCCACTCACTCACTCACCCACTCACCCACCCACTCACTCAACCACTCACCCACCCACCCACTCACCCACTCACTCACCCCTCTTTGTCTCCCTCAGATTCAGAAGTTCAAGCTTCGAGAACAAATGGAGTTGAAACTCGCCATCACCAAGAAGTAGAACACACACAGACAAAGTTCCTCCAGGTAGCCTCTAGCAGGGCTGTAGGGGCAAGTGCTGATAGTAGCGAGTAGCAGCAGCTGTGTCTATGTACTCCACACACACCACACACAGACAAAGCTCCCCAGGTAACCTCTAGCAGGGCTGTAGGGGCAAGTGCTGATAGCTAGCGAGTAGCAGCAGCAGTGTCTATGTACTACACACACCACACACAGACAAAGCTCCCCCAGGTAGCCTCTAGCAGGGCTGTAGGGGCAAGTACTGTTAGTAGTAGCAGCAGTGTCTATGTACTACAACAACAATAACAACAACCGCCATTCACCACTAAGTGGCGGTGACGTCACCAGGACGCTTGTGCCAGGCTAGGTGCACCTTGAGGCTACGTGAAGTGTCGAACGCCCGCTGGCAGGAGGTCACGGGGCAGACCCAGCAGGTGCCACGGGTCGACTGACTGAGACGAGTGGCTGATGCACCACCTGTGCCCCCTACTGTGCCAACCCGCTGTGCTTTAGCCACCCGGCGCTCCGCTCGTTGTTGTGAGCGTCGCTCCTCCGCCCTCCGTTGTTGTTGGAGGGCGACTGCCTCCAACTGCCCAGTAGCGTCCTTCACGAGCCTCCTCCACAGAGGCCGATCTTGACACTGCTGGTACCGGTCATCGGCAAGTCCACTCAGCTCCACGTCCTCCTGTACCACATCACTCCATCTCTTCTCTAGCCCGTGCCGCGCCCGTTTAGCCCCCTTGATCCGGCCGAACAAAAGCTGTTTCCGCATGCGGTGGCTGGGCATACGGGCTACATGACCCAGCCAACGCAGCCTTGCCCGCCGGAGGAGCTCACCGATGGGACCTTGCCCAGATCTTTCAAGGATTTGTGAGCTCCTCACACAATCCAGCCTGGTTGAACCCAGGATGGATCGTAGGCAGGCCAGTCTAAATGTTTCTAACCGGCGAAGATGCTCCATTAGGGGGGTCCACGTTTCGCAAGCGTAGAGAAGGGAGGGAATGACCGTGGCCGAGAAGACCTGAAGCTTAGTGCGGAGCGACAGACCAGGTAGCTTCCACACAGCGTTACGCAACCGATGGAAAGATATTGCCGCTCGACTGATTCGGAGTGAGACCTCTGCTGTCAAACCGGAGCCAGTCATAAGCACACTGCCCAGGTATGGGAAACTCTCCACTCTCTCCACAAATGACTTATCACCAATTGGGAGTTATGGGGGTGGAGTGTCCGATGGTACAAAATACCAGGGTAGGTGCTTAGTTTTGGTGGGGGCTGATGGTAAGGCCCCACCTATTAGTGGCAATCTCCAGGTTTAGCAGCAGCGTCTCCAACTCCTCCTCTGAATGAGCAGCTATTACCAAATCATCAGCATACATAACGTGGTTGAGCAATAGGGAGCCATCCCTTGACCGCACCCGGGCATCAATCAGCCTCCCATTATATCTGTACCATATGGAGATTCCCCCGGTACAGCTTTTGAAGGCTGCACGAACTACGTGGTCGAAATAGATGTTAAATAATGTGGGAGCCAGAGGACATCCCTCTCGCACCCCAAGGTGTACAGGGAATGGCTCTGACTCCCGGCCACGTAGTTTTACCCGGGCCCGCTCACCATCATGAAGGTCCTTAATGATCGTGAGCAGAGGGTCAGGTACTCCAAAAGCACGAAGAACAACCCATAGCCCAGGCCTACTGATGGTATCATAGGCCTTGACCAGGTCAATAAAGCAGAGATGTAGGTCTTGCTGGAATTCCCTACACCTCTGCTGTAGCAGACGTACAGAAAATATGGCATCTGTGCAGGACCGCCTTTTCCTGAAGCCACATTGGGGCTCCGCAAGCCTCTCCTCAACGTGCCTAGCAAGGCGATGTTGACCTTTCCCGGCACACTGAGGAGTGAGATGCCCCTGTAGTTGTTACTGTCTGTGCGGTCCCCCTTCTTAAAGAGGGGGACCACCAGGGCATCCTTCCAATCCTGCGGAACCCGTCCAGTGGTCCAGACTGTTGTTATGATGTCATATAGGGCAGTCTGTGCACAAACGCCACCCTCCCTCAGGATTTCGCTTTGGAGATCATCTCTACCCGCTGCCTTTCCTGGTCTCAGACTCCGGATCGCCTTCAGTACTTCTTCAACAGATGGCACCTCAGCCAGCCACTCACAGGGGGTGACTTCTTCCAATATTTGAGGCACCGCAGCCTCAGCAGGGTCATCCTCACTTTGTGCCACGATGTTTTCCTGGCTGAGGGATTTCCCCTCACCCAGGACCTCACAGAAATGCTCAGCAAATCTGTAAACCTGTTCCTGGGGGTCGGAGATTGGAACACCGTTTTTTCCCCTAGTGATAGTAATAGGTGTGGCGCTGCAGGTTACTTTTTTTTATGGAATCAGAGAGCGATTTGTGATCGCGGGTCAATGAGGCAGACTCCATCTCCTCAGCAACCAGCGACCACCACCCAGCCTTGCAGCGCCTCACGGCTCTCCGAACCTCCGAGCGAAGGCTGCGGTAAGCCTCATTCTCTGACGTGGGATGCTGTGTACGATGAGAGTGGGGTTGTCGCTTTTTCTCAGCCGCCTGAACAGCTCCTCTGTCAGCCAGGGTCTCTGGGGAGGTCTGGACCTCGTACCCAAAGCAGCCATTGCAGCTACATGAGTCACAGTCCTACACCTGGCCCATTTACCCTCGACATCAGGAGGAGTGGGGGACGATGCCAACCCCAGCCGCAAACGATGATGAAATTCTCGCTTGCAACTTTCATCAGATAACTGAGACCAGGCCACCTTAAGGTTTGAATGGGGTCCTGGGTGTACACCCACCACCGGAGCAGAAGAATGGGAGGCGCATCTTACAGATGACTAGTCGATGGTCAGAGGGCAGATCAGCTCCACGCTAGGTCCTGGTGTCAAGGACATGGGCTTGCATCCGCTGGTCCGTCACTATGTAGTCCAGCAGATGTTCTTGCTTGGACCCGGCATACATCCATGATGTTGTGTGGATGCGCCGATACCGGAACAGCGTGTTGATAATTACAAGCCCAAGGGCTGCACAAAAATCTAGCAGCCTCCTACCGTTGTTATTGAGCTGATCTGGCCCATGCCCTCCAATCACTCCAGATCACGTGCCAGCATCATGACCAACTCGGGCATTGAAGTCACCCAACATGATGACTCTATCCCGAGGGTCCACTTTAGCCAGCACCTGTGACAGGAGGTCATAGAAAGCATCTGACTCATCGGCTTTGCCTGCATCCCTCCACTACAGATCGTCTTCGGTGGGGGCATAAGTAATCACGACCACCATTCCTCGCCTCCGGTTGATGGGAAGGCGAGCCCAAAGTAGCCTGGGGCTTACAGCTTCCCACACCTCACCGCCACACTCCCACGCCCCCTTCATTATTTTGTTCAGAAGA